>NC_138156.1:20291261-20326261 GCF_964199315.1 Orbicella franksi | reverse complement strand
AAATATGATTTAAGAAAAGTGCATACGGTCCCTTGTTCTATAATCAAATTTTCGAGGAAAATTGGGCGAGATATCTCTGTTCAAAAGAATTACACTAATGAGCAATTGTTTTCTCTTAAAGTTAGGTGAAGACACGGTAATGTTTGTCTCACCGCATTAAAGATGGATATGGTTGTATAATAATGCAATTGATTATGAGTTCTCATACAAATTGTGTTATTGAAAGTCTTTTGTTGAAAAAGGATTGACCAAAAGTGTAAATGATTGTCGTTTCGTGACAACGAATTTTATTTCGACCAAAATGAAAATACATTTACAGCCAATGAATGTCAAAAGAAGGTACTGTTTATTTTTTGATGATTTAGAATGTTAATATATATGCAAATGTTATTCTTGAACGTTCCTTACGCAGGTCATGTTGGTGTTAATGAGAGTATATTGACCATAATGAAAGACATTTGCGTACAAATGAATAAATATTTTCTGTAAATGAATAGCAAAAGGTATATATGAACAATTCTCCGTCAAAGAATAGGGGTTCATCTTTCCAGAGCGAGCATACTTTTTGATTGCTGGAGTCCAAAAAATATGTGGTAAAAATAATCACAATTGCTAACAATTGCATTTTAGTTAAGTGATTACATGTCTTTAATGCCTTAAGGAAAAGTACCGACTTTTCATTCGAATATGTTATCGCTTAATGACAGTCGAAATTCGCCGAATAATTTTGGAAATGTACATGACGTCTTACTTGAAAGGTACTTTTTTCACAAAGATGTTAGGCTAACCATATTTGGTGATGTTCATTCCAAAAATATGAATTATTGTATCATTGTCATCACTGATGCGAAAGTGAAAGAGTGACTCTGGACTCTGGACTTAATAACGAACGCAGAAATGAACGAACGAAGAAATGTCAAAACTCTTGAAAATACCGTGAAACTTTTACCCTGAAAAAAAAAAAAAAAAAACCATTTTGGAAATCTCTGAAGTGCGCTATTTAACTTTACGTTTCTCGGTTTGACGCCCAAGAAAACCATTGAACTGAACCATTGAACTTGGCATCAGAGCGTCATCAGAGCGTCATCAGAAACTTGTAAACAATTTAATGGGTTCCACACGAATTTCTATTAAAATTTCCTCAATTTTTTTTTTTTTGATTAGACAACTACTCAAACAGTTTTCCCGCCCCAACTGCCGCGTGATAAATACAAACTATAATGCAACATCCCTTTTTTGTGTTTTTAACAGCTTGGTAATGCTCCCAGCATGATAGAAATACCTCCAGATTTTATTGCAAAGCTTTCATTTTATAAATAGCAAGTGTAAATTCTAACCTTGTTTGTCAACAACCCAGATTTCCCGTTGACATGAAAATTCTTCCAACAGACGTTATCCTGTGGAATAAGCTCATAAAAAGCCATAGTACCATTGAACACTACGTTGATAATGGCATGACCAGGACGAATATTTTCCACAATCGAAGCTTGGTACGTCGGACGTTCAAACATAACGGGCTTCTTTATCCCTCTCACCAAAATCTATAAGGGATTTAAAGGAGAAGTAATTAAGTTTAGGAAGACACTACGTAACACTACAAAATAATAATAATTTTTAACTGAAAAATTCAGTCAAACTTTTTAGTTAATCCTCTATTTCTTAAGAGATATCACTTTCCTCTTAGAAGATAAGTTCTGATCAGTTCTGGGTGGTGGGGATCAAAAGAGAACAATCAAACTACTACATTCAACAAAACGAATATTAGAAAATCCTGTTGATTTGTTTTCAAACCTTCAGAACTACATGACGTTGAATAACAGTCCTTATTAGTTGGGAGAATTCGTAAATTGAGCTTTTTTTTTTATAAGAAAGCAGTTACATGTATGGCAGAAGAATTTCTTCCAACTTAGAGTCTCACACTGGCCAGTGGACTAAAATTGGCCAAATTGCAGTTTTCATTGGGAATGATCATATTACTCCAGCAATAATAGGGCACTAAAGTCCTGTTGCCAAACTGCTGCTCACAACTGAGAAGGTAAGGTAAGGTGAAATCTGCATAGAGCCAGACTGGCGCTTATCCCTGGTTTCAGTAGCATGAAGCGACTATTCTACTACCCCCCCCCCGACTGGGTGGGATGCTACTCCATCACAGGGTTACCCCCAGCATCAAACTTCCCGGTACCCATTTATACACCTGGGTATAGAGAGGCAATGTGAGTAACATGTCTTGCCCAAGAACACGACGCAGTGTCTCTGGTCAGGGCTGTAACCCGGGCAGCTTGAACCGGAGACAAGCGCACTAACCATAAGGTTACCCCGCCTCCACCGAGAAGGACTATCATTACTAAACTTTACTTCAATAACTTATTTTGGATCAGTAGCATCACCATCACTCAAACACAATGTAGGGCGTACCTGTACTTCAGTTTCTGCAGTCTCAGCTGGGGTTCCGCTGTCTGACACCTGCTCTTGAAGATAATACTTTTCAATGCTGCTGCTTAATTTTGAGGCTACTTGAATAACCCCAGAATTCTGATCAATATAGAATGCATCATTTGTGTTACCATCCTTCATAGAAAACTTCAGAAGCGCATTTGTACCATCGTCACCATCTACAGCAAACACTTTGTGAATGGACGTACCTAGAGAAGCATCGACATGGACTTCGGCTTTAACTTCCGATCTCAGGAACACTGGTTTGTGATCATTGACGTCATCAACAGCAATTACGACAGAAAAGAGACTTTCCCTCTCGGGTTCCCCCAAGTCGGCGGCTTTGATTATCAGGGTATGCTCCTTCATATCTTCACGGTCCAAAGCCTTGATAGTCTTTATTCTGCCCGTGGAACTTTGTATCTTGAACAGTGATCGGGACTTCTGTTTCACTGAACCAACAATGGTATAGTTAACTATTCCATTGACACCCTCATCTGGATCAATTGCTGTAAATAATATTGAGATCAAAATTTAAACTCTCTGTACTATCTTTTATAAATTGTTTTGAATCCACCTTAGGAGAATTTGGCTATTGGTTGTTTTAACTAATGACTCAAATTTGTTACAGAAAGATATTTTAAAAAAGACAGTTTACTCTTTTGCTGGTGTTTAAAATTGATTGTAAGACATTCAGTCAAATGTTACACCCTCAGTGGCTTAATTTGTGTACCAAGATAGGCGACATTAACTCTGGTTTTTAGGAGAGTTCTGACTTCAAATGATCACCCAAAATGTGCAATTTTTCCATCATTGAAGTGGTTTTAATTTTTCACTTAAATTGCCCAAGATTACAATCTTAGTCAGACGAAAATAAAAAATAAAAGCACTCCTCTCCCCTAATCTATGATGAACTGGCGCTAAACCCAAAATGAGCAATTTTTCCAACATTGAAATGGGGAACGGGTGGTCTTAGGTCTTCACTTAAATTGTCCAAGATTGTAGCTATTTCCCTTTATTAGTATTGAAACAGTCATGAACTCTTTTACTGAACCAGATTTTGAGCATCAGTTCTGACCATTCACATTCCTGTGCATTCTCGAATGTCAGCTTTGAGAATTTGGATTTGCATCAACACAATAAATAAATGCGTGGTTGATGATCTCATATTTTCCCCTAATTTGTCTACCTGACAATGGTAAGTATTGTAGGGAGAAATAACATGCTAATCAACCTTACCTTGAACTTTGGTTAGTAAAGTCCCAGGCTTAGCATCCTCAGAGATATGGGCTTGGTACTCTGTCATGACAGGCTGTGGTGAATTGTCATTCACATCCAGGATATTTATAATCAAAGTTGCCTCGTCAACATTGTAATCATCAGACACCTGGATGGTCAGGATAAAGGAACTCACTTCCTCACGATCAAGCTTTCCGACAAGTGTAACCTCACCCAAATCACTATCGATTTGAAATTTGTTCCCAGTGTTTCCCGTGCTGATGGAATAAGTCAGAACATCACCATCATCAAGGTCAAATGCAGAAACTAGTACAACAGTTGCTCCAACAGCAGCATCTTCTTCAAGGGACTCTTTGTAACTTTTCTTATCAAACTCTGGTGGGTTTGATGTTGGGTAATTCTTTGCTTCACAATCCAAACTAACGTACACTGAAACAGACCTCTGAGGAGTTCCACCATCAGTAACATTGACTTCAAAATCTATATAATCTCCTTCTACCCAGGCCTGCCTTGTAGAGATTACACCAGTTTTAGGGTCTATCATGACTTTTCCAGCATTATTTTCTGTTAGCAGCTGGATTCCGTAAATAAGTTCCGCATTGGTGCCAATGTCATTGTCCATTGCTACTACTCTAAAGATTTCAACAGGAGTTAAGGAGGCACTCTGCTCCTTGACAACAGCAAAATAACTGGTTTTCAAAAATATAGGATCATTGTCATTTGCATCTGTAACTGTGACTGGAAAAGTGATGCTCGCAGTCTGTGGCGGAGTATTCCCATCAGACACTGTAACTGTTAGTTCATAGAAGTCTTGCTCTTCTCGATCAAGAGACGCAGTGGTTATAATGAGGCCAGTCTTGACATCGATAGCAAACTTGCCAGCTTCATTTCCCTGTGTAATTGAGTACATCAAGCTGGAATCATCAGAACTTGGATTGTGAGCTTGAATGGTAAACACGATCTCCCCTTGTTTAACACTTTCCTTAACTGAAGGGTAATAAACAGGAGGATTAAAGTAGGGAGGGTCATCATTAGCTGCCAGTACCTTGATAAACACGGGAACATTTGTGTGGAGTGGATGCATCTCGCCATCTTTAGCCTGGACATGAAGCCAGTAGTGATCACCTTCCTCACGACGGAGGACTTGAGTGGTTGTGATGACAGCAGTTTTTTGATCTACTCTAAACTTGTCAACACCTGTTCCATCAATGATTGCATACTTTATATACCATGAGTCATCATCTGATGCTTTCAAACGCATAACATAGGTCATCGCCGGTTGGTTCTCATACACAGTGGCTTCCAGAACGTCTCCTCCACTGAATTTGGGTGCAACATTATTCTCATTTACATCAAGAATGGTAACGATTACATTAGCGTATGATGTTAGAGCTGGTGTTCCTTTGTCGCTCACCTTAACAGTTAAGTTGTAAACATCTTGCTGTTCATAGTCAACTCGACGACGCAATCGTATAACACCACTTCCAGGATCGATCTTGAATTTCTTCGGCCTTCCCACCAAGGAAAATTCAATTTCTCCACCTAAACCTGTATCTGGATCTTGAGCAGAAACTGCTGCTACGACGCTTTTGAATGGAATGTCTTCTGGAATGGACACATTAAAACTCTTTGGGACAACAGCAGGTGCGTTATCGTTAATGTCAATCAGATTTAGAAAGACTTTGGCAGATGTGATCTTCTGCGATGTTTTGGAGTTATCAAATGCTTGCACCTTGATGACATATTCTGGGCGATCTTCATAATCAAGTGCTGACGCCACTGAGAGTCGACCTGATTTGGAATCTATCCTGAATTTACCACCAAAGTCATTCACAAGTTGATAGCGAACTCTGCCATTATCCCCATCATCCAAGTCTGTTGCCTTCAAGAACACAACAGTTTGACCAATTGTAATGTTCTCAGGCAAAGTAACCTCGTATGAGTCGTTCTTGAAGATTGGCGAATTATCGTTGACATCCAAAACATTTATATAGACTATCGTAAAGGATGTTTTTGTGACTGGAGATCCACAGTCAGAGGCAATTATGTTCAATGTGTAATTTGTAATTTTTTCTCTGTCTAGTAATGATCCGCTACAAAGCTCTCCAGTGTACATATCTATTTTGAACGAGCTTCCACTATTACCACTGACTATGGCGTACAAAACCATTCTATTAAAGCCTTGATCTTTATCATTAGCGGACAGTTTTGCGATCCTTGATCCAACAGCCACATCTTCACTGACATCAATTACAGGCTCAACTGGCACAAATTCTGGAAAGTTAGTATTAGCTGGCCCAGGTAGTGCTTTATCATTAGAAGCTTGGGAAGACTTAATTTTTCCTCGTTCTTTCATTTGTTCTACAGCCTTTGCATGCTCTGCACTAACCTGGCATTGGGCTTTAACATAATTGGAAAATCCAGCAGCAGCTTGTTTTGAAACAACTTTGATCTCAAGTCTTACCGCGGCAACGTTAATTGGGTCAGTAACCAGGATGTAAAGAATAAACTCCTGCTTACCACCTTGAAGAGATTTGTCAGTTTTTAACAACCCACTTGTGGGATCTATCTTAAAAGTGTGATCTTCATTTCCAGCTGTTTGTATGTAATAGACAAGCGGAGAAGTTGCTGCCACATCAACGTCCACAGCTGTCAGAGTAGCTAAAATAGTTCCAACAGGTGCATCTTCATTTACTTGTATTTTGCACATGGAGCATTCAAACACGGGCTCATTATCATTAAATACTTTGATACGGATATGTACATAGGTTTCAGATTCCCTTCGGAATGGTTTTCCAAAGTCTGATGCGCGCACCCTTAAAGTAATGTACTCTTGGAGCCCTGAATCTCTGTCGAGTGTGGTCAGTGCAGTAATTTCTCCAGTCTCAGAATCGATGGCAAAAGGGACTGATTCTATGTTTATGATCGTGTACTGGATCTGCCCATTCTGGCAAGAGTCTTCGTCATGCGCTCTCAAAGTTAGTAATTTTGTCCCGGGTGTCAAGTCTTCATAAATCTCTATGGAGTAAGAAGGCTGGTCGAACACTGGGTCATTATCATTAGCATCCTCAATATCGACTGAAACTTTCACACTTGCCATCTTTCCGCCAACAGCTGCAGCATCAAAAGATCGCACTTCAAATTCCAGGCGAGGTTTTGTTTCATAGTCCAGGTATTTATTGGTAGTTATCAAACCTGTGTCATGGTCAATCATTAATTTGTCACTGTCCCCTCCTGACAAAAAGTAATAGACCCTGCCATTCTCACCAGAGTCGCCATTCTCTGCAAACACGTGCATCAGAGAGGAGTGAGGGGGCGCCAGTTCGGAAATCGTGACTGCGTATGCGCTTTGATTGAATGCTGGTGTCATGTCATTGGCAACCTCAGTCAAAACATGTAACGAGACCGTGCCATTGCGCGGCGGGACACCCTTATCAAAGGCCGTCAAAACCAGATCAAAACCGTCAGGAGCTTTCTCGCGATCCAGTGGTTTTACAACCTCGATTAGGTACTCATCCAACGCATCCTGTGAGCGCTTTACTCGAAAGTTGCTAATTTCGTTTCCTGATGTAATTAGGACCTTGTCGATGTCGTCGCTGTTTGCGTTATCTTGGTCGGAAACGCGAATTACGGCGATACGAATACCCGTCTTTCCTTCAGTAATCGTTCCATGCTGTGACTTAACTTTGATCTCCGGCGAAAACCTGTTTACAGGTCGCACTGTAACGGTAATGTGGTTTTTAGCCCAGGCCGGTTTTGAAGGCCACAAAGCACGATCCTTCGCGATCACGTGTAATTCGTATCTTCTTCTTTTCTTGCCTGCCAACGTCCGCGTTACAGTCACTACTCCAGACACAGGGTCTATAGCAAAGAAAGAAGATTTTTCGCTGAAGAAAAAATAGAGCCATCCATTCGGGCCAGTGTCGGCATCTGTGGCAGCCACTTGTGCGATAGATGTGTGTAAAGGAATGTCATCGTCTATGGTGACGTGTTGAAAAGAGCGAGAAAATATGGGTCTGTTGTCATTCAAGTCTGTAACGCTCACATTTAGCTCAGTCGTGTCCAAAACTGCTAAAGTCCTTGGATCCTGAGCCTCAACAGTTAACAAATAATTTCCTCCTCGTACGCTTTCACGATTGAGTCTTTTATTGGTTTCAATATCCATGAACACGAAATCCTTCACTGATTTGATTCGCCTCGCGCTCACTGTGAATGTGCCACCTTCATTCCCCTTGGTTATGATAAACTGAACCTCGCTCTCTTCCTCGTGGGCATAAACACCCATTTTTAAGTCGCATTTAACTCGCGTCCCTAAATGAGTTGTTTCGAGAATAGTTGCTTGATATATTCCTCCACTTGTGAATTTTATGTCTTTCTTGTTAGGCGAGCGATATTCCAGTGAATACGTGGGAACAACGTCAAAGACTGCCGAATTAGGACGTCCCTGCCGCCCTCGATCGTCGCCAAAACTTCGGAAAGTTTGTGTGTTGTTGTTCGGAATTTCTTTGAGAGTTCCATGACAGACATTCACAGAACCGCAAAATAAAATGAGCAATGCCACAAGTCCAGAGAAAAACTGCATTCTGTGCTCAATCCACATGCTCTTTACCTGGTTAAGAAGAAGCGGCAGAGAAAACATTAGCGCAGAATGATAAAAGGTAGGAATCGCCGGTTTAGTGATTAATTAGTAATTAGTCGTTTGTGATTTGTTTAGCCAGGAAATGTCCTTACCGATTAATGGTCAATTCATCGAACAACTTCATCACAGATATGTTAAATTGTTAACTAATAAATCGCAGGAATGCGACACATTTGAAAAGGTAAAGACGGTGACCCAAGCATTATTACATGCCCTTCACCCATTCTAGAAATTCAACTCATGTGATGAACGACCAGAAAGAAGTTGATTAAGTCCCCCGGGAATTAACATTACACTACAGGGCGTCCAACGGACAGGAAATGTGACAGCCTAATTGACACCGTCTCCGTATTGACAGATCAGTACAATGCTAATTCAGGAAGGAATTTAGAGTCTTTTATTAGCCATCGTCAAAATCGCCACGGTCTTAATTTAGTGCAACTGAACACTATCTGTCCAAGACAATAATTTGTATCCTGTTTGCTTTTCATCCCGGGTAAATGGCGCAAATTTACACCAGGTTCGCACGAATTCTCTAATAATAATAACTTTGTGGAGTGTCAACAAATTTCTTCTGTGGTTCCCTCTGCTAGCGTGACATTATATGGAATTATTGTTATCTTCAGCCAATTATCTTCGGAAGATCTACCCCCAAAGGAAGACTGAATATGTTAGCACTTGACCACAACCTCCAAAGGCAAACAAAAGAAAAACAATGAAAGTTTGCTCGAGGAATCAAACTGCCGCGGATTAAAGCGCAAAAATTCCTCTTCTCGTGACAAGAAAGGGCATTATGCAAGTAAATCACACGTGAACAATTGGACGTATTACTCATATTCAAACGAACAAAAAGATTGACTGATAACTAAAGCCAGTTCTTGAAATTCTGCCCACTCACGCAAGAACGGAATAAATATTCATCGCACGTTTCACAAGTCATTCCACAGTGTGAAGTGAACTTTCTGTGTGAATTTACAACTTTCTGTCGTATTCGCACTGAAAAGAAACAAACACTGACAGCATTGCCTGTATGTACATCCGAGCTGTTTAAGGTGGCTCAAAACAGTTTCCAGCACTTAGATTTTGATGGGTCGTTATATCCACTCCTTATCACTTGATGCTACAATCATGGTATCAAAAAACCGCCCAGTCGTAAGTTTTTCCCTCAGGATACGCAATATTTCTCAAAATATCCAAATATTACCATGAAACCCAGAGCAAGTTTTTCTTAAAGGATACACAATACGGTTCTCAAAAAAAACAAAAAAAAACAACTGCAGCTGTGCTACATTGGTGTCTTCACTGGCCCAGGTCCGAAGCTTAGTTTTCTGTTTCAGTAAACCTTGCCACAAAACAATTCAGGTAATCAATTTCTGTTCTCTCTCTCTCTCTCTCTCTCTCTCTCTCTCTCTCTCTCTCTCTCTCTCTCTCTCAAAAAATGAAAGCAGCTATCTAGAGACTTCTTGTCATTATGTCTCTGGCAAGAAATTGAAGAACGCCAATCTAGGGGGCTAAGTTTCTTGAGGCAAGTTTTGAAAAACAAGATAGGCTGTACGTGGAAAATCACTTCTATTCTAATTTTATGCGCACAGACACCTACCTGATCGGGGTTATTACAAAGGATCAGTGGCACTAATATCGATGCTGTATTTCCAGTAAAGTTTGATTTTCGTAATTCATAATCCACGTGTGTATGATCACTTTCCACAATGCATGAACAAAAATTAAATTTTATATCCGGCAAATTTTAGCCTTGGGAGCGTTGTCGGCATATTAGTTAAAACTTGATTTCATTTTTTCTTTAAAGCCCCGGCAGAACTGAATTCTATTGAAAACGATTTATAGAAATATAAGAACTAAAAATTCACAGACTAGTGGCTACTTTGCCAACTTTAATTTGCCCCTCAATCGCCTGGCTTTAAACCCACTCATTAAACTCAACCTTTACCCCGAGCTTGCATGAAAAATCTTTGGGATCTTCCGCAAACATTTCTTCAACTCAGAGCCGTATTAGATTCAGATTCTTTATTTAACGTGAGAGAACTGAAGCATGTGAGAACCAAACGCTTCGGCCCACTCAAGTTTGTGTGTCTTGTCTTGGTCAGCTGATGGTGATCATGTGTTATGTTTGCCGGAAAATGTAAACTACCTTTACAACAGCTAAACTAATAGTTTACTTTCATGACGGCCTCTGTTTTAGCATACACTTGTGTCCCTCTAAACACGGTGCAGTGTTGAAGTCTTCTCAGACAACGAAATTCATTCAGGGCCCGGAGGGTGCTCCCTCATACGGGCTATATAGGTATGTGCGGCCCCAAAGGGTATGGTTTTTCAGCAGTCGTTTTGGTCATAAATAGGGTATCGATTTTAACTGATTTGGTCACTTTGGTCATAAATAGGGTATGGATGTAGCACTCTAGCCTTGATATGGGTATGATTTTAAGAAGAAGCCACTTTTTCATCATTAACGATAAAAAATCAACAAAAGCTCTTCACAAATTATGTTTACGGTAATTTAACATTGGTCTGAACTAAGGAACTAATTTTAACGCAGGTCTGAAACACGGTTTTGATTTAAGGGTCAGGTCATAAATAGGGTTTCAAATTTTTGGTCAGGTCTTAAATAAGGTAGGGAATATCGAAGATTTTGGTCATAAATAGGGCAAGAGTTTTGGGAAGTGGGCCGCACACCACCACCCAATTTTCTGGGAGTACCCTCCGGACTCAGGGACTATCACAGAAATGTTATCTCCGCAACGCCATGTTTGTTTACACAGCACAGCACTAGTCTCTTACGAATACCCGCAAAGCTCTCTGATTTTCCCTCTCATTT
The DNA here is from genome assembly GCF_964199315.1 of Orbicella franksi. Taxonomy (NCBI): domain Eukaryota; kingdom Metazoa; phylum Cnidaria; class Anthozoa; order Scleractinia; family Merulinidae; genus Orbicella; species Orbicella franksi. The sequence continues at coordinate 20,315,117 of NC_138156.1, read as the reverse complement.
GACGGAATATATTTGGTGAATGCTGAACCTGTCTTTCACTGATCACTGTTTCCTTGTATTTTTTTTTTCTTTTTCTTTTTTTTTTTTTGCATTTTTCCGGTTCTTATTTTTCGGTAGGTTTTGATGGGAATTGCCTCCAAGATTGAACCATCAACACACTGACGCGAAATCCTGATTTCTTCTACTTTATTGATCACTTCCAAGATCCCTCTCCCAAGCTCAAGATTACTAAAGCCCCTTATTCCATTTATTCTCGTGTTCTATTGTCTCTCCTATCATTGTCAATCATTTGGTTTGGGTTTCAATTACAAGGTTCCAAAGTTCAAGGCTATCAGATTCCCACGCCTTGTCTTTCTCAAATCACCTTGCTTATAATCAAGACAAAGCTTAAATCACGTCAACTACAACTAAAGCAACAAATGATATAATAGTACTCCGCATAATTTCCGACAGTTTTGCGTGTGTGTTTTTTTGTCTTTGCAATCACTGAGTAATTAAAAGACTATATTTTTGAGTCGGAATAGCACTAAGAATACATAAAAAGACTCAGATTTTTCCCCTAGATACTGCTGAAATTGGATTAACAAATAATTTAAAACTTATAAGAATCTCCAGGTGTAAGGTAATTAAAGAGTTATATAACGGTTCTCTTTGTTTCCTCTAAGACACGATTGAATCACTCAATATGTCGATGAATTAATGTAGTGTTGTCGCAAAGTTTAAAGCTTCGAGAAAAGTCTACGTGAAAACGTGTTCTCAAAAGAATGTGAGAAACGATTGTACTATACAGGTCCGCTACGCGTACATAGATCTTAAATTTGCTATCACCTTTTCTACTGGCAAATTCTACGAAGTTAAAATGGCCCAAGGGTAGCTAAATGATTTGCCATATTGTATAAGACAAGATTAATAACAGTGTTTCATGCTAATTACTACGAAAGCTGAATGGCTCCTCCAAAGCGGCAAAGTTTATGCGTATTCAATGTCAGCTGATACCCAAATAGCGTGTCATGTCCCTGGCACTTCCACTAGGCCAATTAGTCCGCGGGGAAAATAGGCAGTTTACTTTGGTTCTATATTAGTCATTACATAAAAAAGGATTGGTTTTATTTTTTATCAGTTGTAATACTTGATATGTATTTTTAGCAAATGAATAAAGATATTATTATCATTAAAAGACCGCATATAATCATTTTTCACAAAAAAAAAAATATTTCTTGGCAAAGTTTGGAACTTAATTTAGTTTTAAATGAGAAAGATTAACCCCTTAATGTCCCTTTGAAAGCAAAGGTGTTTGGACTTGCAGTTAAAGGAAGGGTATGGGATAAGTATTGAGCACTAATGCAATGAAAACCTGCAGGAAAAATTTAGCCTTTCTTTGAAAGCCGCAAGAGGCCCACTGAATATATTTTGACTTTGATTGTTTTTCTCGATCCAAATCAAAACGTGGCAATGAGCCAAGACATGACTGGATACATGTGGTAAGAATATTGCACAATAAGAGAAGTTGGCCCTTTTTGGGCAAACCATTCCTGGCACTTTCACTGAGTAAATTAGACCGGCGGGAAAATAGGCGGTTTGCTTCTGTATCAATTCTTACATTAAGACTGCATATAAATAATCTTTTTTTTTTTTCTCAAAAACATTTGTTGACAGAGAATTAAGTTTACTAAATTTCAAGAAAAAAATAACCTCTTTCAATGCTTCTTCGTAGAATCACAGTAGATGTAAAGGTGTATTGCTCTTGCCCATTGAAGAACAGGTTTGGAATAAAAATATAGCACTTATGAGATAAGCTGCGGGAGAATTTAAACCCTTCTGGCTAAATTGGCAAGAGGCCCACCGAAATATTAGAAGTTTTTATGTTTTGGCTTTGATTGTGCTCTCATCCCGATCAAAACGTGAGAATAAGTCGAGACATGCAAGCATGTAGCAAGAATATTGCGCAACTGAAGAGAGGTTATCCCTTCTTGAGAACTGTCTCTCGATGCCGGTTCAAAGCATTCTCAAGTGTCCCACATATGTTTTACTTGATCAGTAATGCGCGTGTAAGTAATGTCAATTGCAATCGATCGGGATGTGACGCAACGCAATCCCTTCCTTAGCACAATAGCTGGTTTTCACATGACGTCACTAAAATTCGAACTACAAAACTATTGATCTTCCTGAGATTTTACTTAAATGATGTATAAGATCAGCTGAAAATTAATATTCATACAAATTTTCGCTCCGAATGGGTTCTTGGTTTTGTGATACACAACGCTTGAATTTCTAAGCTTTCGCGTGAGGCGGCATCTACATGACGGCCTCGAGAGCTGTCATGATGGTTAAAAAAGTGACTTATTTCGGGGAACTTGGCTATCTGAACAGTTCATGTCTTAGAAAAAATATTATTTTAATGTTTTAGAGTTCCTCGAGGGATAAATTCACGCTTTTGTTGCAAAACTCAGTGACAGATGTTTCTGTTGGTTTCCGGCCGCCATGCTGGTGCCCATCGTTGGTGCCCATACGATGGGCACCAGCATGGCGTCGCCATACAAATCTCTATAAATTTGGGTAAAAAATTTCTCCGCATATCTCGCATAAGAGAAATTGCTGTGACCAGAATTTTGGCGAGAGTCTTTGCATATTTACCTTCTTTCATTTCCCAGATTCTGGACTTTATCTATTGACCAGTTTTGATTTTTATTTTTGATCTATTTTGAATTGCGTGACACCGAAAACCAGCAATAATTTGTTTAATTGAACAGTACTTTTAAGCTGGCCCACATCCAAATTAAATCGTTCTTTGATTATAGCCTTTCTTTCCTAAAGGTCAGCCTGTCCCGCTCTCCTGCAGTGCACAGACAATTCCTGTTTACCACACCACCTGGTAGTGAAAATGCAAAATTTCCTAGTATCCAATAACATTGAGAAATATACTTTTTATTACAGGCAAGTACGGAAAAAGCCAATAGAAAATTGCTTTTACCGCATTTTGACTGTCTAAGACTTGAGAGAGTTTTAACAAACTACTACTACATTTTGTATCAGAAGCTTGCCAGGTTTTTGTGTTCTGAATCTCTATTCAATCTTGCCAGTTGACACACCCTTCGACTATGACCTGACCCCCATGGAAACTTAACTCAACTGAACAGGGCGCCCATCTGAGCGTGTGAGCTGGAATCTAAGTTGTTAGTTAAATTTTCAGCGTTTCTCAGCTATCAGTTTAAATTTCAGCCGCATTCTAACTGCAGATTTCACAGCGCTACAGCGCTCCGGTTCCAGCGTCCGCTTCTCTAACCACCCCGTCCCTCCACTTCTAACGTGAGGGGCTCCGGCCGGAGAGTAGCCTCTCACGCAGACGTTCTTAGGCTTGTCATGCGTTCCTCCCCACGAACGTCTGCTCAACGGACCGGTTACTTCCGTTCGCTGGCGTTTAGCCAATCATAGCTTCTCTTCCTATCCGTGGAAGCTAGACTTTGACCCCACGTTTCAACACGAGAAGTTTGTGCCAAGTCGCTAAATGTATAACATTCTCACATACGTACGAATCGCACCAGCTACTACAGACGAACAGAGTATTTTAGAAATACCGGCAACTGATGAGATCAACATGGAGGATCGAACTTGCCTCGTGAACTAAGCCAAACAATGGCGTATACAACACGCAACGCAGTCGACAGACTAACGGGTAAACGGCTTAATTTGAATCATGTGGTGCCAGAACGGACAAAGGATCGAGGAATAAATCTATAAATCGAGCTCTAGATACATAAGTTAGTCGATCAAATTGCTAGAAGAAACATAAGAACATCTCTAGACAAACGTAAGCTACGGCGTCTCCGAAGAAAAGGATAAATATGATACCGTGATAAGAAGCAACATACTGTACTTGCAAATAGTTCTAATCAAACAGCCGGGCGCCACAATATAGAATACAAGTAAGCAACGTCTACAGAAAATTTCATATTTTGCTCCTCGAAAGCAAAATAATATTTAGAGACTTAAAAACGTATCTTGTCATAGAAATGAGCATGCTATAAAGCACATGGCGGACGACCGAGGTCTCAAACTGACATGCAGATAACAGTGGATTGGTTCTTTCAAAACAAAGGCTAATCTCCAGCGAACGGAAGTGATCGGTCCGTTGAGCAGACGTTCGTGGGTAGGAACGCGTGACAAGCCTAAGAACGTCTGCGTTGGAGGCTAGCCGGAGAGGGGACGCCAATTTCTTCGGAGGTAAACTAAACGTTAGATAATTAGATGTACCTTCAGATGATTGTACAGATGTCAAGGCCTAATAAAAGAGATGCAGCAGACGTATAATACAAAGGTTAACAAGTTAAACATGTATTATTGCACCGAGTAGAAATTCACACGCCCTTTATTATTTATGTTTCTGTTCGTTGCGATAAGAGTTGTAATGACAAATTGAAGGAATTGGTTGATTGGAAGAAAATGGCTGCGGTAAGCCTTTCAGTTCCTCAATTACTATGTCGATCTAACGTTTTCTGTTTTTTGCGGTTTTTCTAAACCCACGAAAACTGAACTAAACAACATTTTCACGCCGAAAAGAATTTTAAAATCGACGGGGATGTCATCGCAAAACGAAACCGCTTCAAGTCTTCAATGAGTTACAGCTGATTACAAGTTCAGTTTGATTTAGCGCAGGAAATAGATATATTAGTAACAAGTTATCAAGGTGTATATAACATATCTGGAAATTGGAAAATCGAGTACCAAGGACATTGTGGCTTGAGAAACGTGAATTAAAGAATGGACAAGAATGCAAACCCTTTCCTAATTCTAAGTTACTATAGCAAAGAAACGAAAAAAATTATTCCTTGAAAAGTAAACGCAGTAAAAATTTATAAAATCCGAGCCCAACAAGACCGGAATCTGCGTTTGAAAAACCAAAACATGCATCTGAAATAAACAAGACTGTGAAGCGTTCAAGATTTGGCAAATTTTCAGTCCTCTGCTAACAATACTTATTACAACTAAACCGATCATGTAATGATAACCTTGTCCTCGAGAGATTGTCCTCCCTCATCACAAGATAAGCAATATTTAGTCGAAACTTTACCGTACTTTGTGTAACTCGTTAATAATTCAGCTCGTTTTGACCTACTCGTAAAATCTTGATCCCTACATAAGCATAAACTTGGGTCTTTGAGACCTATCTGAGTTCGGATCATCATTAACGATAAAAGCGTTGATGGTCTGCCATCAGTTTCGAGTGATTCAAATGACAAAGGCATGGCAGCCATGTTGGATGACACAAACAAATGTCATCCAATATGGCGACGATGACTTCATGTGAAAACCAAGAATAACGAGCCGGTCACAGCAATTAAACGATTTTGGCGGGAGAATCATCTTCGTTTGATTATGCATCTTGTATTGTTTCCTGAATCCATCTCTTGAGCCTCAACACATCAGCGTACACTCCATATCGTCCGACTGATCCACACTCAGCACCCCAGCTGACCACGCCCATCAGATACCCCTTTCTATTCCTGTGACAGACCAGCGGTCCTCCGCTATCACCTTTACAGGCGTCAACGCCACCTCGAGCGTAACCTGCACAACATATGCGTTTCGTGACGCAATAGCCTAAAGACCGGAGATCCCTGTAGCTTCTCTCGCACGTGTCACGTGGGACGAGGGGGAGTCTGGCTTGCTTTAAAGTCTGGTGAATAATTAAATACGACATAGCTTCAAGTAGATCATTTGTCACCAATATTCTATGATAGCAATTCAATGTACTTTTTTCTATTGTGAAACTAATGCAATGCAAGTTCCTTTTAAGAATTGCTTTCCAGACGTTCAACAAGCAGTAAATTAGAAAGCCCTGGATTATTAAGACCAAATAATAATTGGCAAAAAGCATAAGAAATCATTTTCAACAACAAAACTACCACACATGGGTCAGTTGTCTTATGTAGGTCTGTAGGAATAACCGTACTTTTATATTCTTTAGATCATCGGGGTCAGGACATAGATGATTTTTGCCAGTTTCCACCTCTTTTCCTAGGAATGTCCTTTTCTCATCAACATACCTGCGGTAACCTGATTACTTAGGACCCGTCCACACTACGCAGGAGAAATCTGAAAACGCAGCTTTATTTCTACGGTTAGGCCTGCTGTCCACACTAATCCGTCACGAAAACGGAGCTTTTTGAAAACACTCTTTAAACCGGAGGAATTTAAGGACGTTTGCGCTAATTGTTTCTACACATCCTTACTGCGCACGAAATTCACACGCCTCGTCACTCATCGAGCGCGCGCGCTAAGTAAGAAAGTAAACAATAATGGGCCAAATGGCCACTGCTACAACTTTGCGTGGATTTAACGATCTTGGACGTTCGGTGATCCCTTTTTTTCTTTTGATGGGCCATTTTCTCTGCCAGTTTTCTACGTTTTGCGAAAAAAAAATTAAGAAAATCTATCGAGTAGAAGTTTGAATTTTTTGCAAAACGCACCATCGAATTCCGTTCATTTGACCTCTTCGTTCAGCTGTGCGTCAGTTTCAAATGCCTCTTGAAGGGTTAAGGTTTGTGAAAATGATGGCAATACTTGGAATTATTAACGTCACAGATTCACTTGTACAAAATATTATTAGGATAGCTTGCCTCTGTTGACTTATCTTTGATAATTTAACTTAAAAACCCTGGAGACCATGCTGAATTACGCACTCCAATTTATCAAAATAAGACTAGTTTTCCACACGTTTGATCTCTGAAACGAAGTCGGTGACCCTCAATTTTTAGTTCATTTCTGAAACAAGTATATCATTATCTGTCCGCAGTAGAAGTTTTAAAAAAAATCTATCGAGTAGAAAATTTTCGCGCGAACGTCCTTAAAACGCTGGCTTTGAGACGGAAAACATTTTGAAAATGGAGCTTTACGAAAATGACGACGTCACGACAATCAGGTGATTTCCAGTCTGAATTTACCTTAAACACAAATCCAAAATGACCGCTGATTGTTGGGTTTTCAAATTTCCCCGGCGAAATGTGGACGGGGCCATAATATAGGCACCATACCTCCCTTAGGGATTTCGGAAAAACCCTGGGAACAAGTTTAACAGTACCTTTGAAAGGCTCTTAGCACCGAGGCCAGTTGTTCCCCAGCCAGTGATGTGGCAGATAGAACCAGATACAAACTCCGAGTCTGGGAGGCATACAGGTCCCACCCTGTTGTTGTATTTCAGTGTCCTGTTCAGCTTCAACAATGCCACATCATAGTTGTAACTACAGGTCAAGTTATAGCGAGGATGCTTGAAGAATCTTTCGATGGCAACTTCTTGCTCGAAGCCATCTGCTGTACTGAGATGGTGTACACCTGGTTTGAAGCGACCAATAACAAATAAAATCAAATACTTTCACAAGGGTCATCCTGGCACTTGGGAATATTAGCCCGAGGTCGCGGCAGTTCTGAGGACCGAAGAGTGAGGACCAATATTCCCCAGTACGGCCCGATCAACCCAAGTTTATAGCAAGCAGTTTATTTAAGGGCGACCGTTTCCACGGAAAACGGTCCGTGTAGCAAAATCCCTTAAAGAAATAACCAACCAGAACGCTCGGATTTACATCACAAAACTAACTTGTCCTATAACAAAGCTAGGTATATACCAAAATACAAGTCCGGCTACCTTGAAAAACTTTCGTTGTTATGAAATTTGCATTTGGGCTAACCGACTCCAATTAAGCTGGATTTGACTTCTTGTGAGATAAAAAGAAATTAACTGACTTTGCGTTAGAGGCAACGCTTGACTGGACTACAATTCAGCTAAGCAAGTGAGTTTTTCTTCCATTAACGGAGCACGATGTTAAAACAAAATGTTTTATTGTTTACCCGGAACTTTAAACTGTTAAAATAGCAAAGCTGTGTGGGCGTGACTTCAGTGCTACCATTTTGATTGTAAAAAAAACCTTTATGAGTGCAAAAAGGCGATTAAAATTACCTGCAATAATGGTGAAATCTGTTACATCAAAATCATCGAAACAGTGAGCTACTGTGAGGATCCATCTCGGACCAATCACCGACCCTCCACACAGGTGCTCCTCATATCGATGTTTTAATGACACTTGCCATGGCCACGCCCCTGGAGTTGTGTTATTGCCTCCAGCTATCTTGGAACGAGGTCGCCTCTTACCGCAATCAAAACTTTCTATGGAATAAAATAAAACAACATAACAAAAATGTAAATGAGCCAAAATTAAAATTAAAGAGAACGTTTGGTATTTTTTTGCAATATTCTACATAGAATAAATTTCGTAAGAACATAACATAAGATACTCTGATAATACTAAAGGACCACCAGACTAGTGTCAATCGAGCATTAATAGACAATTTTCGCGATCTATTGCAGATACGCGAATCTGTTGGTTCTTCGTCATTTTCTGCTGATATCACGCCCTTGTTGCCTTGAAAGGCAAAATGATTCTCTCTCTCTATACCTGCGAAAAATTGTACATGTTGAGATTGTAAGCTTTGGACTGCTTTCCTCTAGACCGTCTACTAAAACAATTAGAATAATCGCCATCGATTTCCAGCTACTTGCGCAGCAGTGAACCCTACTGCGCCGCGTCGTTGACGATTCGCTCAAAGAAAACGCTGGCTGGTAGTCTTCTTATTGTTTTAACTCGCGAAAGCTCCTGGTTCAAACTAGGCCAAAAAAGTTCCCACAGCTCATGATTTCGTTTTTCCGAGTTATTTGGACAATTTTATTCGTACGTGGACGAACAGAACAACCTCAATACCGAGAGTCTATCGTTAGCTATCGTTATTCCTCATCAGAATCCGGGGAGGGGGGCAAGGACTCCCATATGAAAAGGCCGGGGATGCCCTCAGGAAGATTTGAATTAAACCCCTAAAGGAGACTAATTAGGGCGTGGCTCGAGCTTTGTTTGATCCCTAAAAGATACAACTTAAAACGGAATAGGCTTGATTACCAGCCGCTGTTCAGGAAAGAAGCTCGGGCTATAGTCGACCAGACTCGAGAGACCGGCGGAAATCGAGCCTAAAAACGGAAATAAGAGCTTTTTCTTAATTATTTTTTCTTCGAGTGCACCATAACAGATACTTCGACAGATAAAAATAGTGGGATTTCGTCATGAATACCCTACAGAAGTGAAACCAGAATCCTTAAATATACTTCAGTAAGCGAGACGACCCCAGTTACTACATACCGACTCTGTAGGTACAGAAAGCATTTTATCGATCACCCTGTTGTGTACACCAGTCCAGATTATCTCCCAGTATACCAGTTGATCAAAAGTATCGCTCGTGTTCATCTCCACCGACACATGTACAGTGAGAGAGCCATCGCGCGATTTCCTTGCTTGAGGATTCCTGAGATTGTTCTTACGCCAGGTTGATAATGACTCAGGGAGCGGCGGAAAGACAAATGCGTTAGTGGCTTTGCTCCAACACAGGATACTCAATGGCATTTCCTTGGAGACTTTTCCAAAACATATCTCCTTGTAGTGGTCGCGGGTGAGCATTGCGACGTTGATTGTCCAGCTGACAACCACCCAATAGGCCTACTCTGGGAACTTAAGTCGCCGTAACTTAAGGCGACTTCGGGCGATATAAAAATTATTAAGGCGATTTTAGGCGACTTAAGCAAAATTGACAGAAAAAACATTGCGACTTTAGGCGATTTAAGGCGATTTTAGGCGATTTTAGGCGACTTAAAGCGACTTAAGGCGACTTAAGGAGACGTGATTTCACTCAAGTGATATAAATTTAAACTTACTAATAGCAACAGTCTCTCCATATATCTCTTGCAATAAACCAATATTGTACCAATACTGGTACATAATTAAGTCACCACAGTCTCAAATATCCAAAGTATGTCCCTTTATCTTTAGTAGCTTTACAGTGATTTTCTTTGCTTTGACATGCTCTGAATAAAACATAAAAGCCAACCTCTTGTATGTAAACAAAAACAAAGGTGTTGCTGACTAGGGCCCTTTAAGGGGGGTTTAGATGGCTCCAATGCATTGGGAACAAGTGTTAAAAAAAAAACAACAAAATTAAAAGCACACCTATTGAGGCTACCTCTGCTGCACCCTGCACCCTGCCCCCCTGTTGCGTAACCAGTACCCATTTATACATCTGGGTGAGGAGAGGCACTATGAGAGTACGAACACAATGCAATGATCCCCAATAGGGGTACGCACCAACCATTGGGTCATCGTGCCTCCTCCTCCATAGGGTTAGAGTAGAGTTTACCCTAACATGACAGTTATAAGTCTAATAATCTTCTACAGGGGCAATTTGAGTGTGTTGAAACCTTTTTAACATTGCGTAACTGATAGCACTTAGGGCGACTTTAGGCGACTTAGGGCGACTTAAGGCGACGTAAGGCGACTTAAGGCGACTTTACGCGACTTAAGGCGACTTTACGCGACTTAAGGTCCCAGAGTAAGCCTATTGTCGTTCATTCCTGCTACCCATTTCCACTCCAAATCACGAATCAAACCGTGAAAGAGTAGTTTTGTTTGACTTCTCTGAATTAGTAGGTTAAGCCCTAATTTAAAACAGATCAGAATTGAAAGCTTACCCTTTACAGATTCACTTGTAGTAGGACAAGGCTTGGACGTTGGGATATCTGCAACAAGTAAAGAAGCTTAGAAATCTGAACTCAAGGAACAGTTATGGACTAGTAAAATCAGTGGTAACTTCCAAGAAACTCATGAATTAAAATTACCTTTCCGAAAGTTGAAATTTTTGTCACAGAAAATTGAGTTTCTACGTTTCTTATTTTATGCTGCTGTTCGGCCCCATTTTTTATCTTCCCTAGGAAACTTCTCATTTACGCCTTGTCGTTTGATGAACTTTTTTCATAATCTAACCAAAGACTATACGAACTTTTTTGTTCCTTTTTTCTATTATATTATTGGAAGTATAAATGATACCTTCTTCCTGCTTAAACAGGAGATAAATGTGATCACTCGATCGCTTGGTCGGCTAATTGTAATATTTGATAGTGCACCTGTGTAAGTTATACTTCAGCCACACAACAGAATTAAAGTTTTTGTAGATTATCCTCCGCAGTGCAGAGCTGCGTTCGGTCTGTGGCTCACGACCTTGGCCAAGATTTTCCCTTACAGACATTCAGCTACAATTTCCACATCTTTCGATTTTCGCGATCTGGTAAAGGGGAGGTTGATGTGTGTCGTCAGGAGCCATAATCGGGGACGGAGACCGTAAGCGCGCGCCATTTCAAGTATTGGGGTTGTCCCCATGATATGGGACAATAATTCTATTTTTAGAACAAATTGCGCCATCGCCTGCGGCACACGCGCGTACATGCTGCGAGGATTTCTGCGGATGTCGCGCGGGGGAAATGGCGTCCGAAATTCCCGAAATTTTTCATGTTTTTGGACCACAACTCAAGGCGTTTACGTCTGTTGGAATTTGGTTAATTAAGTGTTTTCGTCGTAAGCTGCTCCAGTTTGAGTGAAGTAAGACCATGTCGAATTTAGGTATGTTCCGCTTTAAGGTTATATATATCGCTGACCAAGTTGTGTTCCGACGGATGCTTCTTTTACATGAGCTGTACATTTATACTCCTCTTTAAATCTCACATATGTTGAAGATTAACAGCTTTTCCATTACACAGCAAAAAACTAGCTGGATATATTTAGATATAGCAGAGCTTCAGGACTTCATGGTTTCCTAGCTCCTCTTACCACAAACTTGCGAGGAATTTGCCAGTTTATCGCAACCGAAAATTAAGACAAAATAATTGCTAGTTTGAGTTTCGCCTGAATTGTAAGGAAGGCTTGATATTTCATCAAGGCCCAATAACTTACGTCCGTAGATACTGCTCAGTTTTATTTGTGTAAAGATCCAGTAAATTCTCTGTTTACTTAATGTATTTTATTTTTTACTTAATGTATTTCAACACGAAAGATGCTTAAGATCCAGTAACAGCATTCAGTTAGAGAGATCTTTAATTAATAATACTCTACAGGACCAGACTGCAAGTTTATTTAACACGTTGCCCAGCAACGTGAGGTGCTGCCAAGACTATATTAAATTTTGTAAAGACACCAAAAACATTATTTTTAAGAGAGCTTTAGAACACCTGGCATAATTTTAATTATGTATTTATTCATTTATTTATTTTAGGATATCTTAAAACATAATTTTATCTCGTTTACATATAGATATAAATTCTTAAAATTCTTAGATATCTTTTTAATTGTAAATTTAGTTAGCATCGGGCAGGCGAAGAGCCACCCTGTGGATATACTGCCCGAAATGCCATTATTATTATTATTATTATTATTATTATTATTATTATTATTATTATTATTATTATTATTGTTGTCGATGAATGAGAGCGCCCGCCGATGCGTGTTTTGTACAGTCAGTAAACATGACAAATTGGACTTCCGCCGCACTTTCGTGTGAAAGCGTACATCGAACTCAAACAGTAACTCTATAGTTTTTAAATACATTTAAGATTGATAAATGTTTGAGAACATATTAAAAGCTAAGCTGGAAATATGTGAATAAAGCAGAAATAATCAGCAAAGTTACAATGACGCTTTCTTTAATCAACTTCGAATAACGATTTCGATTTTCTGGATCGAGTTTAATATCAAAACTCCTTGTCGTTTTTCATTTTCGCAGTGTAAAACTTCACTGTGCTTATGTTGAAGAAGCACACATGATGTTAGTAGCCTTTTTTGCGTTCGTGAAATTTGTTGCAGCATCTCAGCACAAAAGATAACGAAAGAAATCTTTGTCAAGATCTGTTGACAATTGAAAACACCGACTCGGACTTGAAAGTGCACGAGCTGCACTATGCAAATGAGCTAATTGTACGCGTCAGACTTTCCTTTCAAAAACTTTTGCAAACTCGCCAAACGAGCAGAAACAATACGAAACTATCAAAAACAGGGTTTGGTTATGATTAACCATTGTCTGAGAAACTCACAAATTAACTCGATACCAGAGTATAGAGTTTTTTTTGCTATATTCTTAAGTCAGAACAAACGCAAAAACATACGCGTAAGCTTACAACAAGCGCGAGCAGATCTTATTATTCATTCCCAGCGCGAGATTGAAGTCTTGTTTTCGATCCTGAAAAACCCCCCTTTTCCGTTAGCTCAGAGCATAAAACTACATATAAGCGCCCTGGTTCGTATTCCCTGCCTTATTCCCTGCCATCACGGTGAAAAATACGCTAGGGAATCTCGCAACTCTCACCATTTGATCACGCAACGTGACAGCATCCACGCGAGAGCCCCCAACATGTGCGTGGATCCGCGCGGATATATGACGTCACGATGGCGCAATTTCTTCTAAAAATAGAAAAATTGTCCCATATCATAGGTGCGCGCGGATCCCAAGACTTACGGTCTCCGTCCCCGATTATGGCTCCTGATGTCGTTTAAAGTCCAAACATAGTTCAGATCACTATGTGCTTTTTGTCACGATCCCTTGTCACATCTCGCCATCGATGCGTCATTATGCGTGAAGTTGATGCATTCAAGGACAGATTTTTAGTTACACTTTCTTTCTTTCTTTTTCTTTTTTTTTTTCTTCTTGCAGACAATCTGGATCACTATCAGTGCAACAGAATGTGCTGCAGCATTACTATCTTTTAGATACCCTAGTCTTCAACCTAACAATACTTACCGTTGAAAACAATGAGTTCCACTTCCGTTCTTCGTAGAGACATAGCTTCCTTGTATAGGCACAGGAACTGTCCAGCGTCCGATGATTGAACGTTGTTAGTTATCAAGCCTTGGCCGGCGGACACGTTCACGCGGCCGTAAAACTGTTGGTTAATGTAGCTTGCCCTAGAGTAGACGGTGTCTGCACCTATGATCGGCTGTAAAAATTTTTCTTTCGTGCCATATTTATCGCTAACGATTAGCAATATATATCTGCTTCCGTTATATTGAGCCCACGCGCTCTCTACTTCAGCGTTTAGTGCTGCTGTTCCTACTTCCTCTAAGATGCAGGGAAGATGCCAATATTAGGTTCAGCTCAACAAGAAAAGCGACGTGACGCAATTGGCGGGAAAGAAGAGGAGCCTTCACTCATTGCAGTCACTTTCATTTTTCTTTCATTTTTCCTTTTTTTATGTTTTTGTTTTTTTCTATTTTCCGAGCTGATACCAGTTTATTTTTGTTTGATTTAATTTTTTAAAATTTTATTTTACATATTTTTCGCGTAATTATGATAATTATTTGCTTGCCTATGGCTCATGGTTCAGTGAATTTGAAACAAAAGGGATAAAGAAGAGTGGTTCTCCCTTATAATTTATACTGGGTTACAGGAAAAATAAATTCACTGTTTGCCTTTTCTCTTTAATATAGGGCCTCAACTTTAAAATTACTCAAATAAACTAAATTATGAAAGTAATGTCTATAGATATGTCTAACTCAGTACCTGTGGCTTTCATCGTGGGGATCACATTGACCTTGTTCTTTTAGTTGGTTTAGAGGCAACTTGAAAAACTTTTCCAACCTTTCACGCAGTTCCCTCCAAAACCTTTCGATCTGTCCATGTAATATGATCACACAATATACTGATGAGTTTTACCTAGGCCATTTGCACTGGGGGAGTGGGTATGAATAAATATTCTGTGGCATATCCATTCGTTCTTTAGGTTCTCATGTAAGTTCTATACCTGATCATTCTCTGCAGTATCAAGGAGACAAATCTAGACGAGAAAAAACTGAATTCCAAGACAATCATAACCAGCAAACTTCAGATAAGTTGGTGTGTCGTGACCTCGTCACGTACGGTCTGAATCAACCTGAATTTTCATTACTCGCAACGATGCACTCACGATCAATTTATCGCTGGGGCTAAGGTTTTTAATGTTGCTTCACTTTTAATGGATTATAAGAAAGGGGCGTGCCTCTAAACCTGTAGCCAGGTAAGCATTCATAGTAAGTGAATTTATCCAGACACCTTGCGTGAAAGACTGGAATAGTGAGACTGCATTTAATTTTACAATTAGCTATGAATATATGCGAAATTTATTCGAGGTTCAACGCAATTTTCAAGTGGCGTCATGAGAGACGTTGTGATTGCATTTAGAGTGACTGATAAGTTGTTTTTCTTCAGAAAAGAAGTCCAGCGACTCCATTATCCGTAATTTTCAAAACTTCTTCCACAAAATTTATAACCGTTGCTGGACCAAAATCTGATCGGTCCTAAAAAAATCACATACAAATTTCTGATTAAGGGTAAGTTTTTTCGGTTAGAATTAACTTCAGAGTCTCTAATTCCCGACTTAGAAGAAAAAAGGTATTTATGGAAATCAAATGGCTGATTTTTACAGACGCGCTTTGTTGAAACTTAAACCAGAAGTGGCCTGATTAGTCATCTTCTCGTAAGTTTTTTCTTACTAAAAAAGCCTCAACCTTGGTATTTTTTTCTTGGCATTACTAAACTAAGGGCTGAACTTTGCAGGGATACTAAGACTTCACGATATAAAACATGGGCATGGAAAATATGCAGTCTAAAAAAACAGGCCATTTCCGGTTGCTCCCGATATTCTTCAAATAGGACTAAGTTGTGATCACAGCCACAGGCTAACGAAAACTTCCCGTGAGCTAATGTTTTTACCCATAGAAGCCTAAGGATAGGGCGTTACAAATATGGTTTTGGTTTTGTCTGAAAGTAATTGTACGTTGCTAAAAGAGAGAATGAAAAGTGGCCAAAATTACACTAAAAATCAGCCTCTGGGGACCCCTGACGGGCTGAAATCCAGAACTCGGCTAAAAAATGGTTGTTGAACCTGAAACTTTGGCATATTACGTAAGTCCACATAACGACTTTGTGTACCAATTTTTAGCGAAATCGGCCGACCTTCATTTCCAAGTCTGCCCCGGTCTCTCAGGCAGAAGCTCTTAAGAAAGAATTACCACAACACTAAACAGTTACTGCTATAAGAATAGTAATAACAATAAACACCAGCAAGGTAGCATGAATATTAGTGAAGATATCACAATAACAAAATCAAACAAAACTAATAAATATATATTCACAGTGACAAAAATTTTGAATTTAAGATATCTTGATTTAATTTGAAATGTTTGTATATTTCCATAAATTATTCAAACAACAGGGAAATTAAAATCAATTTAGCTCATTTACATTCCTTTAATTTACAATGCCTCCCGAATTATAAAATTGGTTATCTTGGTAGACTTATCTGCCATTTTTGGCGTCTCCACTGTCAATTTCAGTCCTTTACAGGGACCCAATCGACTTGATGCTCTCCTGCCTCAGTCAGGCAAAATATTCCAATACCATAATGAGTAGCGCATACTAAGTTCCTTCGTAAGAACAGGTCCTGTCAAATTTCATCCACTACTTGTCAGGCTCCAGAAAACTTTGATGACCCTGGCAGTTTATACAGTGAATCGAATCTTTTTAGAAGGTTTTTACCACGGTTGATCAGATCACCAGGAAATACACCTTCCAAGCTTTCACTAGTTTCCACCTGACACAATACAAATGCCCAGAACGACATTTTTACAACAAAATACTAGAAATTGATATATCGATACCAGACACACTGCTCTCCGCCATTTTGATTCTCCCAGTAACCCTTGCTCCGCTAACTGGTTTCCATGCTTCAACGGAGACGAGACATCTGTGCCACGAAAATTGGAGTTTTCTTGCTAAGTGTTCGGGTGATTTCAAATCACCCGATAATAAATTTACTGTATTAATATTTCGGAGAGTGTTAGTTTAGCGATTTGTTCTCTGTCTTGTTTTTTGTGAACGTCTCTCGGGGTAATCATACTTACGTGAGCATGAGTAGCTCACGTGAGTTCGCGTACACTTTAGTCACGGGATCAAATTGAGTCACGTGTTCCAAACAGTCGCCTGGTGGCCATGTTTACTCAGAGTTGATCACAGAGAATTTTCTGTCCCTTAGCTTTCGATAGTAACAGTAGCGCAGTCCACATTAAGTGTATAAGATGTACGAAAAGGATAGATAAACATTATGCTGTAAGTTGGTTTGTCCAATTACGAAATTCAAACGTTTACAGTTGGTCGAATGTGGAAGTAAAATGCAAATAATGAGTTTTGCTGGAGGAATGCCCCACTTTTGTCACCCTTTTACATTGGGTAAGTAAAGTATTGAACGTGTAGACTCGGTTCGCTTCAATTGACTTCGGATGACCATATCTTTACCGCTCAGTGTAAAAGTGACTAGAAAGAATTGAGCCTTAACCCAGACATATCTTTCTGCTTTTTTCTTTTCATCTTGATGATCTGGAACACCTCTCACTGTTGTTGTTTATTAATTATACACTGTAGTCTTCGGAAGATTTGATTCAGTAATATCGTACAAAAATTAATCAGCTCAAATGAAGTTATTGCAGTATAGTCATTTGTTATATCTTTCCATATTTAATACATTTCCTGATGATAACACAGTGTCATCTTTTTATTAACACTTTTACAATGAAATACAAGAAAAAAAATAAAACTTAATAGAAATAAAAAGCCATCTGTGAGAGAGTATACATCAGATTGTCACTCCTATTTAAGTATTGTCCACATGTAGAAATTGTTCCTGCTAACATGGGGGGTTAGAGAGGTGCAAGACTATAATAAGATTAGGTTTTTTATGTATAAGGGAGCCACGGCTTTGAGGCATAACACAGTAATTGTTGGGTCCTCAGCTTCTTAGAGGACCCTAGTCAGCCTCTGCTATTTTTGGTGCCATCAAAATTATTGATATTGCATGGTGAGGCGAAGTCTTGTTGCTTTACTGTAAGTTGTGTTCCTGAAAGTATGTCCCTGTATCTTTAGTAGCTTCACAGCGATTTTCTTTGCTTTGACATGCTCTGAATAAAACATAAAAGCCAACCTCTTGTATGTAAACAAAAACAAAGGTGTGGCTGACTAGGGCCCTTTAAGGGGGGTTTAGATGGCTCCAATGCATTGAGAACAAGTGTTAAAAAACGCTATAGTGATGTTACTATTTACAAAACAACGCATAATTATGCGTGGTTCCTGTTTAATTTCCTAATTAAAATTAGGATCTTGCGCGCTCGACAAAAAGAGGACCAGTAGCGACTGGGTTCTATAGCCTCCAGACAGGAAGTTCTCTTTCGGTTCGCCTTTACGATCAGAAGGCGAAGGATTTTTTTGGAAGGGATTTCGGCTTCAGAGAATGCAACATCACCATAAACATGCTTTCAAGAGATCAGAAACAGTCTGCATTGACAACAATTAAACAAACAAACAATGAGTCAAATTTAGCCGACCTCGGGCTTAACGTATTCACAAGGAATCTTCGTTGAAAAGGCGCCCAACCGGAAGATAAAATTTCAACAATGAAATTAAAACTTTATGCTAATTTGAAACGCAGCATGGCGTCACTCAGCAAGACCTCATTCATCACATGAATCAGTAGCTATCAGTGTAAATTTACTGATCAATGATCGGTGTTCAATCTCATTTTTGAGTTGTGTATCTTCCCTCCTTTTCAACTTCCAATTTTGTCGGACGTAAGACCTCACAAAAGGCTATAATTCATTTGTAATAACACAACATGGATTGCCAGCGAGATTATTGATCCTAATCCAGTTACCAACAACCAAAGTCGTAGCGAACAACGACAAAACCCAGAAGAGAACTTGGACCTTCGACATAGTGTACTTCAATCGCATGAGACGCGTCTTGTACAGTGTATGTGTCACCTCAGTAGACGAGGACACTCGAGCAGTTTCAGCTGGCTCTAGAAAAGGGTTCAAAAGACGGACAGTTTTTGAGCTGAAGTATACTTTGATCAGAGCTCGCAAAAACAAAAGACTTTACGTGGAGAACTTTGCAGACAAATGATTTACGGATCGAGCTAGTGCACGTCTTGTGACCCGATGATGTCAGGGATTTTAAAGTAATATGAAGTTTCGGTTTCGGAATATAGCGATACGTTATGCTCGAGCTGCTTTCAGTTTCTAATTCTCCACTTGACCTACTTGACCCGAAGTCCTTTATAACGAGATCTAAGATAAAAACATTGGACGTCCTTGATGGCTTGAACTCAGGTGAAAACAACAGTCTTTTATCAACTTGAAAAAAACAATAAACTACATGCCATTATGACAATACAGAACACAATAATTGGGGGAGAAACACGCAAGGGAAAAAATCTGACCTAAAAGGGAAAAATCCCTGGAGACAAACCAAAAGAAAAGTGACTGAGGTAATCGTAGGGGAATTTGAGAGAAACCCAGAGTGTGGCTTAAACTTAGTTACCCCCTGCTAAGTGGTGCTAAGCCAGGAACTTAGACGATCACTTTTTCTGTGGTTTCCGAGTTCCCTCTCATCCTCAAGGAGTAAAGGGTTTCAGCAGGTTTGTCAGAGAATAAATAAAAACAATGATAAAAAAATAGTTATAACTGAAAATATCCTGATCTATGCACGAGATGATGTTTCGGATAAAAACCTTTTTCCACCGATTCTCGTTTGTAACACAGGACAAATGAAATCAAAAACAACTTACAAATTTACCCGTCCTAAACAATCTGTAACAACAGTTATGAAGTTTTGGAGTAACGCAGACAATTTAAACTGTTGTTTTAATAAGAACGTTAAGAAATGAACCTGTCTTAACCAATCTGCAACAACATGAGTCATAAGTTTTGAATACAGACGATCTCAACTGTTATTTTCGCTAAGAACGTCAAAAAATGTACCTGTATTAACCAATGTGCAATGACAGTTACGAAGTTTTGGAGCAATATCGACAATTTCAACTATTGTTTTGCTAACAACGTCAAGAAATGTAGCTGTCCTGACCAAAGTGCAACAACATTTATGAAGTTTTGGAGCAATACAGACAATTTCAATATAGAAATCAGCTCAACGTAATTTAATGTCCTATTATTTTATTTTTGTAGTTCGTGTTCATGCAGTGTCCTGTGTTACAACGAGCGCCAGCATTTACATGTAAATCGTTTTCAAACACTGACTTGTCACAAAACCCAAGCGCCTGATTAAAGAGATGCGATTATATTCTACGAGTTTAACCCCAGCCTTATTAAACTCGAATATTTGATTAAAATAAATAAAGGTTATACGGACCACAATGAAAAGAAAGTGGTTGAAATTTGCAATGTTCTTTTGTTTCTTCGCTAACAAAACAGCGCCAAATCACATTGTAATTTAACAGTGTGAAGGTAAACAATACAATTGTAAAGTCAAGTTGCTCTTAATCGCAATATTTCACGAGCCAGGCATTAGGGTTTTGTAACAAGCACTCAATATTTGACAAGAGAACATGGGCATCTAGAAACATTCTCCGCCTAGACGTTTACCAAACAAAAGCAAGCCAAAATGGAGACTACACTTCTGTCTTTTGAGTTTTAAAAGGAAATTTGTTTTTATAAATAAATGGTCGGAACCCTGCCAGCATAGTTCTGTGAAGTTGTTTGTCTGAATGTTGTGTACGTCTCAGCGTTGTATTTGTCACCTGTCAAGTTAGGACTCGCTTGAGGTTTGGAAACAGTGGTAAAATAACTTGTTGTCAGTTAATTTTGATTCGTATATAATTAGAAAATATCAATAGGTTCTGTTTCAGGTCAAGTCCGTTGATTGACTTTGTTGTACTGTTTTAAGATACTGAACCAGCCTTTCAGAGTCAGTCGCCACAAGTAGTTTGTACTGATATAAGTCAACGTATTGAGCAAACAAGTAATTATCGACATCATCGATAGATGGTTTCGTGTCGTGCGTTTTGTGTTCAGATAGTCGGTCAGGGTTCCACCAAAAAAAAAAAAAAACTGAAAAACTAAGACGTGCTATCGATTTGGAGAAATCTATATATTCTTTAAATCAAAAAGCCCATATTCTCTTGTCAACTACAACTATAGTAACGTTTTAAGCACCGACTGTTTTGCAGACATGACGAAAAGATCTTGAGAAACTTAAACAACGCTAAACAATCGTAAACTCGTTTTTCCAAAAGTTGAAAAAAATCGAATGTATTATGAAATTTCATCAGTGTTTGAGGTCCAACTGAATCAAGACAATCAAGAATGTTCTCCGCATGAGGTGAACTAAATCAAAATTTATCAACGGTTGACAAAAGCTAAGCGAACGCTATCAAGTTCGCAATAATGTCTGCAAAAGAATCGGCAAATGGCGGCTGATATTTAAACCGCGTTTGAGATTAAAGTACTTTGTTGTTCTATTTCCCAGTCTCTCATTAAGCCTTTTTTCCTCCAATCCAGACAATTAGCATGCGAATTGATGACCCAAGAGTAACAGTTTTTACTTGCAAACAGAAATACTCTGTTCCATTTTCCAGTCTCTAAATTAACACATTTTTTTTCCTCCACTCCAGACAATTAAGTGTGCAATTGCAAGTTGAAGTACTGCCGGCAAGATTTCCGTATAACCCCATACATTTATTATGCATACAGTTCTTTGTTTAACTAAACAATAGAGTAAACAATAGCGCTCCTTTGAGACTTATTTGATTTGAATAACTCTAAATTTTACCATACTTTTAGACTTAGATTTTTTTTCCAGTTTTCTATCTAAAATACGCAAAAATGGAACGATTTCTTTGAGACATCAGATGCGAAATATCATAATTTGGGCCGCATTTACCGTATTTTTAAACTGAACGCAGGCTTAAAACTGCTTAAAATAATAGCGATTTAGACCTGTTCGCTAGTTTAAAAAAGCTTAAAAATATTGCTTTAGGCCTAAGCAAAACCGGCTGCTTGCGGTTAGCGATAATCTGTTGAGCGGGTTAGCCACTATTATACTAATTTTGTAAATGTAAACAACGTGAAATAAAAGTTATAGCTTACCTGTCGCGTCTCTCGGCGTTTTTTTCCCCTTGATTTCCTTCCTCAAGTTCAGACCCATGCGACGAAGCTGTGTATTTTGTTTCTTTCCTCCATGAAGTGGCGATCAGATCACGAACAGTGCATACAGTGTTACAAGGAACAATTTACGCATCTTTGTGCACTTCGTACAAGTCGGCGATATGCTTGATAATGTTTCCAAAAGGATCATCTCCATAGTGCTTACGCCACATCCATTCCTGTAGGTAGCTTTCAAAGAGATCTTTGGATGTTCCTGTACGAGGCATACTTCGTTTGACTCCCCACCATGTATTTTCAATGCGCTGGGTGTGCGCACCTGTGTCTGGGTCTACGAAGTTTAGGCTGTGGTTAACTGTGAGATGACTATAGCCCTCGTCTTTTAGGCAATCGTAAGCTTTCCACATGTCGCTCATCACGCGTGTCCCCGGCAATATGTGGGCGCGTATGATGGGTAAGAGTGTGTCTCTATCCCTTTGCGCTACCGGAACAAGAAAGCAGGCCTTGGTCTCGCGGCAGATGCCGCCAAAGACCCACTGTCCTTCGATGTAGCGACCGCGGTTGTACTTCGTTTTGCCAAACTTGGACTCGTCAATCTCCACAGTCTTACCTGGTCCGCCTATTTGCCCCGCATGATGATTCATGATTCTGTCGGCACAAACCTCTCGGCAATAGTTATACCAATCTATCACCGTTTCTGTTGACGTGGTTTCGTCATCTAGTGAGGTCTCGTGCACTGCTTGAGTAATAGTAAATTTGTGCGCCCAAGCGTACGTTAGGGCTAATACTTTTTCAATGGACAGCCTGCTTCCAGAAAACCATGAGTTCTGGCGCATTGATGCCATGCCATTGCATTTTCTTCGCGAACACCGCCATTCGAACCCATCTCGCGATGAAGCTCGTCGTGTCCACGTCAATGTATTGCTACAATTTTCCCGTGGACACATAACTGACGACGCGAGCAGGTTGTGTTCCTTGCACCACTGTATGCACTGATCGTGATCCGCCAAAATTTTGCACAATTTTAAAAAGTTTAGAGTAGACATGTGAACTGTAACGTAGACGGTGAACTGTAAATGACAAGAGAGTAGAGGCAACAGGGAGAAAGAAATAAATCATCCCCTTTATATTCACCAGGGAGCTAGTGATAAAAACATGCGATGCGTGTTTTCGTGCAGCGTGAAACATGCTTTAAACAGAGGAATAATTCAATTGTAATGTAAATTTTTGGCAATGTGAACGAGTGAAGTAAAATAAAAATGATTTTTCGAGTGCAAATTCTCAACTGAACCTCGTAGTGTAGTGGTGTGGAAGAGAGACTGGTAAGCGAGAGGTATGCGAAAGGTAAGTGGTTCGAGACCTGCAGGGGTACAAGGTAAAAAAAGGAAAAAAAATGCGCAAGGAGCCTGGAGAATATGGAGAAGAAGAAGAGAGAAGAATGGAGCTAGGGGAAGAAGAGAATCAGCGAAAAGACAGCGCGCAATGAAATCCTCATTTATTCATACAGTAAGTAGTAATTATCAATGTATATATTCAATACCCTCGGGAATTCCTATTGTCTTCCAAAACAATAGAGCGCATACATAATTAATAATTCTGCATGCATAATAAATGTATGGGGTTATACGGAAATCTTTCCGTACTGCCTACCATTTTCCAGTTTCTAAATAAAATCCTTTTTTATACGATCCAGACAATCAGTGTGCGGCTATTCCTTAGCAAATTTGGACATTGTTCAGCCACCATTTTTAGTTAACTAGTTATCTGACAATTTCAAAGTTCTTATCTTTGAAGAATTCTTCCTTGTTTGGTGATTCAAGTTTGTCCACTTCTCCAACTTCCTACGTGCCAGAAGTAGCTCTCTTGATCGCCTGCAAAAAGAATTGAAAAAGTCCAAGATCAGCAAATGCAGAAATATTCTAAAGCGGTGCATGGATGAAAGCTTCAGTAGACACTATAAATGCTCAACTGGCGAATAACAAAGGCCAAAATATGACAGTTCAGTCATAGTACAATAACGTAC
>NC_138156.1:20141261-20286261 GCF_964199315.1 Orbicella franksi | reverse complement strand
TAAGGGCACATCAGGCCAGTGCTTATCTCCAGTTTCTGTGTAGCAATAAAAGGCTAGGAATATTTCCACTCCTCTCTAGGTGGAATGGGGTCAAAGGCTGATAAAAGGTTCCTGTGTGAGGTTCTGTTGCCAATACTGTAGGTAGCTCTCAGGAAATGTCTACCATCTTCAAAAGGTTCTGCTAGCAAGTCATATATCACACCTCTGCATTCGGTGGCCCTGGTAGCACACTGTAGCAATACAATGTAGCTGAGTGACAATGGCAAGAGGCAAGACTCCAGCACCTTTAAATAGCTGGAACCTGTGGCTAAGGGAAGGAAACCCTAACAGAAAACCCCGGCCCTCCAAGTTGGGGGTTAGGCATGGGGCCAACCCCTCCAACCCATAAAAACATATTGATCACGGAAACCAGAAATAGATGCCGAGGCCACTCTAGCGAGTGCACCACTAACTATTCAGGAGAGAGAACAACGGCCTACTGTCTTGCAGAAGATGACTTCATCTCCGTGTAAGAGCAGTATGAGGGATGCAGGTAAAAGCCATGAGAACACCTGCATGTGGAACAGGACATTGACTAACCCCAAGAAGTCAGTCAGAGTGGGATGCTGGAATGTGCTCTCTGTGTACAGCACTGGAAAGACAGCACAGATTTGCAGCGAGACAAACTGTATAGAAAGAGAACCTAATGATATGCGCTTAACATCATTGGCTGCAGCTACATCTCTTACCAAGAAAAGCGATATAAGGAGGCAACTAACATCAAGCCCAATCCCCCACCTGGAGGCAAGGAACTGAAAAAAGAATTCCTAGGTGGGATGCTAGTCCATTGCAGGGTTACCCCCAGCATTAAATTCTCCAGTATCTATTAATTCATCTGGGTGGGGAGGGGCACTGTAAGAGTAAAGGGTCTTGCCCAAGAACACATCACAATGTCCCCAGCCAGGGCTTGAACCCTGTGTCCTGGACCACTCAGTCAGGTAGCCATGAGGCTGCCATGCCTCCCACACTGAAACTATAAAAGGGGTGATACAATGGGTTACACATGCACAAGGAAGGGGTTTCATTAAGGGTTTAGCACCAGGCAAATTGACTGGCCACGAGGATGATTAATTTTTGCCTGCTTTTTGATCATCTAGGGGAAAGTTTCTCTTATAAAGAAGTTCAGTTCAAAACATTTTGCCTGGCTGTGAAAACCAGTTACCCTCCTGCTGAAAATGTTAATGAAACCCTTGCACAAGGTTGTGATGCCTACTTCAAAAAGGCTGGCAGACATTGTGTAGTTTCAGAAAATATCCATACCTCCCCCACAGAAGGGATTTTTTCTAAGACCCCCCCCCCCCTCACCCCTCTTGAAATTCCAATAAAGATTCACACATTTCTTTAAATTTTTGGTCTTACAGAAACCCCTACCTCCCAGGAAATTCCAATCCCTTCTGTGTGGGGGTGGGGGGGGGGGAGTATGGATATTTTCTGGACCTGCACATTTTGAATTTCTGTTGTCATGTCTTGGAAAAGTCGCTAAAAACTAATAATTATAACTTGCTCTTCTTTGAACAGTTCAGTTGATATCTTTATCTTGGTGTGCTAAGAGCATTTCATGTTCAAGCAAAGGTACTTGATCTTAATTTTAGCCTGTCTTTCATCTAAGATGCAGCTAAATTAGCTTTTACCTCAAAGTGCTATGTTGATTATGCCATCTTGGTTTTCCCTGCTGTTTGCACTGTTGAAACGTTTATCTACATTTTTGATCCTATTTGTCTGGTCTTTTTATTCTTCAGATTAGACAAGATTACTCAGATTTGATCATGGTTTATCTCTACATTTATTCATTTTTGTAAGTCATTATTTACCTTTCATTGAGCAATGTTTTGTTACTTTACAGAATTGAAATAAAGCTGCACTGAAAACTTCTCCTGACATGGTCAAGCCTTGTAACTCGCATCTATAATATTAAAAATAAAACAAATTAGAAGATTTGGGGTGTCATGGACAAGAAAAAAAAAACATAAATTAAAAAGTTATTTACTTCTTATTCTTGAGAAATTGTTTCCCACATGGCAGGATAAATCTATCACAGCCCGAGTGATTTAACATTGTGCATAGCAAGCAAAGCTGAGCTATCATTTTTAGTTTACGTAAACATTGCATCACCATGCACCAACCTTGTTCCCAGACTCCCAATGAGAGGTAGAGGAGAAAGAGCCTGGGAACAAGGTTGATCATGCACTTGGCAGGTTTGGAGAGCACTCAAAAAGCTAGAGTCGCTCTCTCCTGCACCTCAAGCAACTCTCCGGCTTCTTTCACACTTCACAAACTTACTGCATGCTTCATACTTGAACTTAAAATCCAACACTATATGATAGTCTTGAATATAGTATAAACAAGACGAGTCCAAGGACTGTTAACATTTGATGAAAACCAAGTTTGGTTTATTACTAACACAGTGCAGAAGGTTGTTACAATATTTCGACTCTACAGTAATACTTTCAGAGTCACAGTCGTGCAGTTAGATCAAAACAAGTGAGCAGCTTAGATATCAGGGCTTAAATAAATTATTAGGTGTATATACAAGCAAAGACATAACATAACGTAATCAAACAGATCAAGAAAAGGTCTAACGCTTGGATCCCATCATTAATGCAGAAAGTATTGAAGTAGAAAGTCTTGAGAAATTTGTTCAAGCTGATCGTAACTCACACCTGTGATCCAAGCCACTAGCCATGTTGACCATAACAAAAGAGTTGCATGGTTTTCTATTTCTATGCATACATGTGAAGCTGTTCCTATAGTTATGGCACTCTGCTTGGCTGCCCCAGCTTCGTTAATCCATGCCCCCATGTAAAACACCCGTTGCACATCCACACACATGATGCAACAGGAGGAATGTTTTTTCTGCATGTTTTTGGTATTAATGGCCTATTCTAACATCTGTCTTGCTGGCTGCTAAACCCAACTTTGGGCGTATCCCTCCCCTTGTCTATATTGCCCAGCTACATTAGATCAGGAAATGCTTGCAAGCAATGATAAACAAAATAAGGATAGGAAATATAATTATGCCAGAGATCCACTTCACCAGCCACGTAAAACTGTTCCTTTCCTACACATAAGTGAGGTGATACATCAGACATGAGAGACCATGTTTGACCTTATTTCCAAACACTGAGAGGGTTGAAAATATGATGCATCGCAACATATTGTTGATGGACTTTGAGGTGTTTGAAAATATGTCACACTGTCTTTGATCACCTTGATCCAAATTACATGTAAAACTTAAGAGAAAATGAAGAAGTGAAATCATAAAATCTATGCTCATTAAGATCAGATATCCAAAACCCATAACAGTGACTGTCATGACTTCCTTAAAAATGTACGAATCATAAATGATTATGAGAAAATGAAATAATAAACGCTTTAACCAGTGAGCAGGTGTCTGCCTTATTCCACTGATAGCTGAAAAAAAAAATGCCTGATCTCAGGTTATAAATGCTTCAATGGTCAATTCAATTTGCCATAAGTCTACAAAGGGAAAAGCAATGTCAACATTAAAAATGAAAAGATCCCTCTTTATCCAATAATTTTTAGTATTACCATGGAGGACTACAGTGTGAAAAGTAATTCAGGAAACTGTTCTTGATCATTAAATGCAAATGTTACACCTGAACAATGAACATGATCAACGGCTCTTCCATAAGGCCGTCTTGTAACGAGGCCAGTTACTTCAGCCTGTATACAGTACAGGGTGTTTTTCACCAAAGCAATGCCCCTGTCAAACATAACTTCAAAACCATTATAAGGACCTGCTTTACATCTTAAACTGCTTGAAGAAAACTTTCCACGCTTAGATAACACAACTTGTCTCTTGTTGGTGTCCTTTATGGCTAGATCTATTGAGTGACTCAAATTTTCACGTCCAAATAGGCAGACCCCATGTAATCTTATATCTTTGTCCACAGAGAAATTAAGGATACAAGTACAGCTGTTTGTAAAAGATGAGCGCGAAAACGTAGTCGAGAAATTGTCGTATGTACAACATCTTTGAGTATTTACTTTAAAACCCGGTCTTCTGGTTTCTGGAAACCCCGCTTGAGACGTCAAAACTGAATTCAGACATTTGACAATAGTAACGATTTCGTCTGGGGTTAGAATTTTGCTGTCCAACACGACACTAGCAAAATCTTTCTGCTTCATTGTTGGAAAACGGAGTGCTTTGACGAAGGTTTCTCCAAGAACTCTTCTCTTTGATGCACCATCTGCTGTTAAACCTTGTCTCTCACATTCCTTTGTCGCCCACGAGTCAACAGCTTCAAACAGGTCGATCTCTTCAATCGTGAGACCATCTCTTACGACTATCGTTTCTAAAACAGATCTCTTAATTGCCGCAAACTCATCTGATTTCACAACCTTTTCTGTTTGTTTATCAATCACTTCCCAGCATCGATCCACCAGTTTTTTCCCTTCATATTTCTCAGCAGACGAAAGGATGCTGAAAACATTTGTTGGATCTACGTTATCTTCCAGATATTCCATGCATTTATCAGCCAGTGAAGGCACCATGTATTTCTTCGCCAAATACAACACTCCCATCACATTACTTCCGTCCAATTTCACTTCATCGCTGTACATGAAACGAAACAACTCCAACAGACTCTCATAGTCACAGTCAGGCAGTTCAATAGAGTCTGAAGTCTCCGCCAACTTGCCGTAAAACATGGCTTCAAACACAGGACTGCCAATCGACAACACTAACTTGTGAGCAGGAATCTGTAGCTTTCTTCGTTTACCTCGTCTACCTTGACCATCCTTCTTACCAATGACAAACTTCACATCACTAAAGAGATCGTTGTTAAAAATATATTTGATTCTTTCTCTGACAGCTGGTCTTGTTGTTTGCCAGCTCTCCCGGACAACAGACATCGTTTCTGCACAGGCTGGAGTGCAAATAATAAGCTGAAATAAGGTCCGATCAGGGCAAATATTCAAGACGAGCTGTTTAGACCTCAGCGGGGCATAAAAAGATAGCAAGGGCGCTCACGGTGAACTATATTACCATCGCTGATTGGTGTACTGTTTGGTCTCTGTTTGGTGACTCTTACATTAGCTCTGATTGGTAGAGATCTTTTTTCTGATAAAATGGGCAAGCTGAAAAGTTTGACCGCCGAAATAACTCTAGCAATTTATTTGAAAAGGTACTGGAACTTCATAAGGCGAACAGATCAAGACCTTACCAAGTTCTTATTGTAGGCCTCAATATTTCTTCGCGGTCAATCGTTTTCGGTACTACACAAGACGGATGGTTACATCAGATCTGTACGCTCTTGGTACGCAGGCATGTCCTGTTAACCTTTAGTCAACAATTTCTTTAGCCAGTTTTTCACAATCCTATAGAGGAAATATCAATCAAACTACTTATAATTTAATGCGTCATATTTCTTCATCAATTCTCTTCATATTTTAAACCAAAAAAGACCGAGAATTGACGTAAAGGCCAGGTTATTTGGTTATTTAGGGACCGGTCATTATTTATCGCCTGGGGGTTGGCGTAGTTCGGCTAAAGACAGCAAATTTAGCTGATGCCCCCTTTAAATGTTATTTTATTGAAGTAGTCCCCTCATAGCTATTGATAAATTTCGTGATCCCCACTCAATGTCTTCGCACACATATTTACCTTTCGACGTGTATATTTAGTGCTTTTAACGGTTACATGAAAGTAATATTTCTAACTATAATGCTGACCTACAGATTAATGAAGCCGCCATGGTACAGTCTCTTGATCCGTGTCTTCCCAATATCTGATCAGCGTTCTTAGCAGCAGTTTTCACATACGTCCAATGAAGCATATCATGCAGGCGGTATAAATCAGAGGCGAGGCCCGATTCGCCCGAAGAGGCAAGCCAGCCTAGGGGAATATACCGAAACCGACACAACGTAGCCGGATGACTTTTTTAAGGTTTTTAAGGTGTACTGTATTTCGGATGGCCAAACCAGCCTTCTTCAGGGGGTCCGAGAAAAAAAAAATTGAAATTGAAATTGTAACTTGTCAATTAATGCAAAGATGCGATTTCATGCATTTTGCATTTTGGGGGACAAACAGTGTTACGAAAAATAAGTTGTTTATGATCATAAAATTAGATGTAGCAGGTAGCGCTGTTTCACCTTTTTAAATACTACTGTTTCCCTCTTGAAACGTCTCAGCCAATCTCAAACCGTAATTAAACCAAAACCAAAACCAAAACCAAAGTAATTGCCTGGTTATTTTCGACACTCAGTTGAAAACCACTCCATGTATGGGAATGAATTTTAACAAAAAAAAAAACAGTTAATACAAATATTAAAAAGAAAGTGTTTACAGTACAATCACAACAATTAACGCATTGATAATGAGAAGTTTGGGCGAGTTATGCACATAAGCGTACGAGCTGGTGGGCGGCAGAATACAAACCGCCCCATCCCCCCCCCCCTCCCCAGCTAACGAAATTATGTAATTGCTCGGGAATTAATTGACAAAAGTTGAGACTGTGAATAGAGGTTGAGTATGCAAGCTTTCAATATAACTAGTTTTGGAATTACGCCAGTTTTCATTAGATGTGAGAATTGTAAACGTTTTTGTTTATCATGCAATTTGTATGCGTTTGCATCCCGATTTCAACACTCAAGCATTCGGGCATTGTGTATTTTTTTCGGGCAAGAACGGTCACCGCTTCCCCCCCCCCCCCTCCCCCCATCCCTCACCCCAAGTTCGAAGGTACCCGTACTATGCATTTTCTAGTTTACTGAAAAAAAAAACGTACTAGTCAGTAGAGTAATTGCCTTGGTCTCATAAAAAGACGTTGACCTGGTGATCCTTAGCTGTCATATCTTGTGGTGTGTTATCAGGGCCGTCGTAAAGTTCCGAGTCAATTGTTGCCCTTATCTTCACACCAGTAACACACCTCTGAAGACGAGATTTAGTGTGGTCGTCGAATTAAAGAGGATCCGTATTATAGAAGGGTTTTTTTTTATAAAGAACATATGGGCATTTGGTTGGAACCAAGGGAACTAATAGAATTTGAGAGTCCGCATAAGAGGGGGCCCGTAAAGAGAGGTTCGAGTAGACATGAAGTAAAGTTCCGCAGCAAAGTGCCGAAAATAATGACCACCCTAGAGTAGGGAGTGGGAGGCGTTGTGGCCTCATAGTTAGCGCGCTCGTCTCCGAATCGAGCGGTCTGTGTTTGAGCCCTGGCAAGGGACATTGTGTTGTGTTCTTAGGCAAGCTCTCTCCACCCAAATGTATAAATGGGTACCGATGAATTTAATGTTGGGGGTAACCTGCGATGGACTAGCATCCCATCCAGGGAAGAGCAGAAATACTCCTAGTCGCTTCATGCTACTGAAAAAAGAGATTAGCGCCGGCCTGATGGGCGACTTGGCTCGTATGCAGACTTACAGAGTAGGCCGGGACCCGTCGAAAGAAGTGACCTAAGGTTTGAAGACTTTTTGACCGAATGGAGAGATACAGATAACATTACATCGATTATTCTGATTCCCACATTTATGTGCCGGTGATGTGCATCTCTAAATCTTTTACGCAAGGCTGATAACTGAACAACGGTCGCTACTTTCAGAATATTAAATGAATCGACAACGAAAGCAAAGCTGTTATCATTTTAACTTTCCCATAACTTTTCTCCATTTTTGCACAAGAATAATGGAGTACGAGTTGGCATGTATTCCCACACCTTCGTTCCCAAGCCTTCTCGGGATCTCAAAAACCCGGTGCACCAACGAGGCTGCAACTGACCCTGCAGTGATATGACCAAAAAGAAAGTAAAAATTCCAGGAAAGAAAGAGACTTATGCAACCGTTGTGATCCTTACTAAGTGCCCGACCAAAGCTAATTATTTCTAACTTCTTTACCTTCCTTGTTCCCCACTGAGATCCTGCGTGCAATGTGAAATCCGCTCTCCTTAGCGGCCGGACATGCGAGGGAATGAATAATATTTTGAAATTCAAAACTCTTGGTAATGGCACCTACAGCTACGACACTTTTTTGGGGTAGAACTATCTGATTTCTAAATGAAGGGCACGTCATGATCAGTTTGTTGTTTATTTTCCTTCACTAGCTAATAGATACTTAACTATATTTTATCTGCAGTAAATGCCCTATACAAAACATTATCTTTCTTCGTATTTTGCTTATGCATCTTGTATTGTTTTCTTAATCCATCGCTTGAGCCTAGACATATCAGCATACACTCCATATCGTCCGACTAATCCACACCCAGCACCCCAACTGACCACGCCCATCAGATACCACTTTCTGTTCCTGTGACAGACCAGCGGTCCTCCGCTATCACCTCTGCAGGCGTCAACACCACCTCGGGCGTAACCAGCACAGAGCATGCGTTTTGTGACGCAATAACCAAAACGTCTTAAATCATTGAGACTTTTCCGACAAGTATCATGTGACACTAGGGGAAGTTTAGCTTCTTTCAGTATCTGTTGATTTGAGGGATAAACATTAGACACATTAGTATCAAGTCCATATGTATTTCCTTTTTCTTGTCTTTTTCTGATTTTCCCTGTATTTTTAACCTTCCCTAGCTTAGTTGAGCTTCTTACCTGAGATGGAGTTTGAGGGCTGTTCTCTGTTGTTCCCCATCCAGTGACGAAGCAGTTTGAATGAGAAGGGAAGTCTAATTCTGGAAGACATACAGGTCCCACTCTGTTGTTGTATTTCAGTGTCCTGTTCAGCTTCAACAATGCTACATCATAGTTGTATCTACAGGTCACGTTATAGCGAGGATGCTTGAAGAATCTTTCGATGGCAGCTTCTTGCTCGAAGCCATCAGATGAACGGAGATGGTGTTCACCTGGGTTGAATGCAAAAATAAATTAAACGCAGTCAAACTTGTATTTTAAAACAAGATAAATTTCATTAAGCCACATTAGGCTAGAAAACTGTTTCTCTTGACCACAGATGGTGTTTACACGACTATTACTTCCTTTGATTGACAATTAAACAAGGGAGCTCTCAGCCGCGCCGCGCGCATTTCACTGCTCCATCTCGCACCTTACTATCACCTGAGTGCTTCGAAAGTTACTAGAGCTTGAATCACTGTATTTAACCAAGGTTATTTGTAGAAGATGGTATAATATCGTGATTGTGATTTTAGCTCTTTTACCCGCAATTATAGTGAAGTCTGTTGGGCTGAATTTATCGAAGCAATGGGCAGCTGTGAGGATCCATCTTGGGCCAATAACAGACCCTCCACACAGGTGTCCCACAAATCGATGTTTTACTGACACCTG
Source organism: Orbicella franksi (assembly GCF_964199315.1). Lineage (NCBI taxonomy): Eukaryota > Metazoa > Cnidaria > Anthozoa > Scleractinia > Merulinidae > Orbicella > Orbicella franksi. The sequence continues at coordinate 20,276,973 of NC_138156.1, read as the reverse complement.
CCATGGCCACGCCCCGGGATTTGTGCCTGTACCCCCAACAATCCTGGGATCGGGCGGTCTTAAACCGCACGTCACGTTTTCTGTTAAAAAAAAAAGACAAAACCTGCCATGTGGTATGATGATGATAATAGGGAGTTTGTGAACAGAAGGTGAACCACGACTACTAATTTGTTGAATTTCGTTTTCAACTTCATCGCTGTATTCCAGACTTGCATCAATTCCTTAGCCTTGTATCAATTTTGACGTCATTACGTTTTCCGACAAAAGATATTTTTCACAACCAACTGATTAAGAACGAAAAAACTAAAGTCTTAAAAAGCACGCTTAAATGAGTACGATGGTATTAGTTTGCACCGAAATACCCCCTTTCCAGACAATATTCTCCACGTTTCTATCTAGTTTATAGACAAAGAAGGGAGGAAGTTCAATTGTGGAGAAACAGAAATGTTATGGGAACTCGAGGCGCAGGAGAGAGTTTGCACACAGTCGTTCTCGGGTTCACCCAAATTTTCGTAAGTGAGGGAGAGGAGAAAGCAATATCACCTGCGCGTTTCCTACAAACGCTCTGTTCTACCAACATTTCTCCGATGGGCCTACACTGGCCACACCAGCCACCACATTTTGCAGAAACCAAAGTCCCATTCTTCGATCTTTTGTAATCATGCATGTCAAGTCCAGGAGGGAAGCCCATTGCTTGCCATTCTATCGATGGCTTTAAGTGCAAGCCAGTGTGGGTCAGGTCGACCTTGAAGTGCCCCCTCCTACATGGACCACCGTAATTCATCGAGTAGCAATCACCTGCCGATCCATAAGCGATTCTCCGTCCGAACGGTTCCGACTCTGCAAAGGTGAAATCGTCCCGGACGATTGCCATTCTGGCGAGATCTAAGCGCACTTTACGGAACTTCGTCAGTCCGGCTGCAGAATAATTAAATTTTCCTGGTCTTCCGGTACAATGGTACCTCGCCCGGTAGGGTCTCATAGGTAGTCGTCTACCGTACACATAAGCGTAGTTCTTGTCGATACCAGCTGGCAATGTAATGAATTCTTTGGGGTAACTGGTATTCATGGCAAAGCAATAAACCTTGATCGGGTTATTACACTTGGTCGTGGCATATATGAAGTACTCTCCATCCTTTGAAGCCAAATGTTCTCTTTTTAGACCAGCGCAGCTTGTTGCAGCTCCTTATAAAGTGAAAGAAGAACCTTTTAGGTTAAAGTTTCACCTGTATCATAGGTTACGTACGTTTGCAACGGTGTTTCTATAACTCAGGAAACACAAAGAGAATGATTTCTATTTCTTTTAGAAAAAATACCGCGAGAAAAAGACAGGAAAATAATCTTTTAATGGATTAACAAAATGTATTCTGCTTTTAATTAACGGCATTAACATGTCCTGTCTAACAAAGCGTGTTCTAATTAATCCATAGACTCAGTAAGCACGAGTGAAAATTTGGGATAACGCATCCTCGAAGACCCCAGGGACAGTTAAACTTTAGTGGCTTCAATTTTTGCCGGCCGGGGTTCAATTCCTCCGAGGACTGGGAGAGAACGAGCAATGTTACGGAAACACGAGGATGCAGCAGATACCTGTATTTGCACGGCAATTTTCGATTTTCGAGTTCACCCCAAACTTTTTACGTTTCCTACAGTCTATAACTCGATTGAAACACGGAGAAAATGTTTTCCATTTCTATACGCTAGATTCGATTTTGAGACAGCGTTACCGTCGCAAAGGCGGCTGTTTGGGCCGGAGAAAAGACATTCTCGTATTTACCGTGCAAGTCCAAATTCAATGCTGAATTGCTTGAGTGGTGTCGCGTAGCGACGAAGCCGTGACACACAAGTCGACAAACATGAACAGTTGCCAACCTTTCATCGAATACATAAAACTCCCTTTTACATTAGCTTGATCGTAGAGATGGACAATTGTACAATAATTTAAAGTTGCCTTAACTGTGCAAATGGATAAAAGTAAAAGATTAGCGACGATTTATCGCGGTAAAGGCTAGAGATTAAGAAAGAACTCAGAATTGATCAGAGCATTTGCACCATACAAAATGACGATGACGACGCACTGTATGTAATTCTTACCTGACTGAGCGAATACTCCAAAATGTCGAGGAAAAGGTTGTTGTTATTCATCGTGGTAGATGCAATAATAAAGTGTATTATCGTTTGTCTCACGATGTAGTCACTTGAGATGTAGATCGCGACGTTTCGACTGCTTACTGCTAGTCTTCTTCAGGCGATAAGGTCGACTGATTGCACGGTATCATTTATATCACAAAGGTCGGCTGTGATTGGTGCATTTCGATCCTCCTATTGTTCCATTATTCCGGCGAGTAGCTGTTCCCTCAGTGGTCCGCTGTTGTACCGTTCTCCTGTTGTTGTGTTTCTTGATCGTGGGTATCCATGCTTCAGGAATTTCAATTCCACTATCCCTGTTGATGTTGTTAGGGTGAAGTCTTATGTGAATAGCTTCCTTGACCCTACGTGTGTACCAGTGAGGATCTCGATCAATAAACTTGACCTCATTCCAGATAGGATAGTGGCCGGTCTCGTGGGTGTGTTCAGAAACGGCGGAGGTCTGAGTTCGGGCGAGTCGTATATCCCTGTCGTGTTCTTTGATCCTCTCCTGCATAGATCTCCCTGTTTCCCCGATGTAGACTTTGCCGCACTCACAGGGAATCCTGTAGACAACACCATCTTGTTTAGCCGGGTTGACGGTGTCCTTTGGTCGCACTAAGTGTGACCGAAGTGTCGTGTCGGACTTAAAGACGGTGCGAATGCCTTGTTGTTCTAGGCAGCGGCGGAGAGACTCCGAAACTCCTTGGACATAAGGTAAAACGGCGGTGGATTTAAATTCCGCGACAGGCTCTCTTCTTGGGGTTGTTCGTGCCTTTGTGATCTTCTGTACAAAAGAGGAGGGATATCCGTTAGAAACAAGTACAGATGACAGATGTTTCTTCTCTCCAGCGATTACTGATGGTTTGGTGACGAGACGTTTAGCCCGGTCGTACAGACACTTCACAATACCGCGCTTTACTGAACGAGGGTGGTGTGAATCATACGCTAGGTACTGATCAGTATGTGTTGGTTTCCTGTAGACACTGGTGGTAAGGCGGCCATCAGGTTCTCTGTAAACTGACGTGTCGAGAAAGGCGATCTTGTTGTTGTTCTCGATCTCCATGGTGAAACGGATTGATGGTTGTTGACTGTTCAGGTGTTGCAGGAAGACGTCAACTCTATCCCGATCCAGGATGGTGAAAGTATCATTTACGTAGCGTTTCCAGATCTTAGGCTTGCAAGGTGCGGACTCTATTACTTGTTCTTCAAATATCTCCATGTAGAATTTCGTATTAAGATCTACGTACTTCCAGTACAACGGATCGATTTACGAACAACGAGACGGCACAGCCATGGGGAGCCCTGTATCCGCGGTTATTGCTAATCTAATCTCAGCCGACCTTTGTGATATAAATGATACCGTGCAATCAGTCGACCTTATCGCCTGAAGAAGACTAGCAGTAAGCAGTCGAAACGTCGCGATCTACATCTCAAGTGACTACATCGTGAGACAAACGATAATACACTTTATTACTCCAAAATGATTAGATGCAAGTTAAGAACCAACAGTGCCATCAAGTTTACAAGCCAGTGCTTTTTCAGGCCTCAGTAACCCTTCTCAAAAGTACCCATATTTAGTTCTAGCACTTGAAGCAAATGGCGTGGAAATTGTATATACCAGAAATGTTAGTGATACTATGAAATCAAAACCTCTATCATTTGACTTATTGCTTATTTACAGGGGTTTCAATAAAAGCCGGTTACCGGCGGTCTACCGCCGCCTGTAGGACCTCTTACCGCCGTCTGTTTGGATTTCATTAATGAAAATAAAAATGATATTAATAAAAAAAAAAAGCAAATACAACAACAACGACGACCACTGAAATTTTTAAATGCTACAAAAAATCGGGCAAAACAGACTCAAGGCCAAAAAACTGAAGCTTAAGCGATAATTTCAACGTCCAGCGGTACACTAAAAAGCTGAAGCTTCGATATCATGACAAAGCAACATGGCGTCTAGAAAACGTAAGCGGAACGACACGACGGACATAAATATTAATACGTTTAAGCGGTTTTTCAAGGACTCTGGGACAAACCAAATTTATCTCATTTCATTTTTTTCTGAAGAGTTAAAAATCAGTTTGTTGCCATGTTGGTACATTTGAATGAGCAGCAGAGAAGTTGCACTTGTTTTAAGAAAGGACTTCAAAGAAATTACTGCCTAAGTGGATATTAAGTGTCACTGAGAGATATCTGCCTAGAAAGGTATTCAAAATGCACCTCTTTGCATCAAAAAATTTATAGTTTGTCAAAAAAAAATCGTGCTTTGTGGTCAGTAAAAATACCCATCAACAGCACGTTTTTTGATGCCCAGAATGCTGGAAATCGCATTTCCGAGCTTCTAGATTTCAAATTTTTCTTGGAGGGGCATGCCCCCTGAATATCCTTGGGGGAAAGGGGCCTTGCGGCCCCTTTAGTGGTCACAACCGCCTGCTACACCTTCAGTGCCCGCTTATAACTAATGTTATTGAAACCCCTGATTACTACAGAGTTAAGAGTTTTTTGAGAGGATCTGATAGACGTAATTAAGAACGACTGCAAGAAAGGGAATTACATACAGTATTTAATAGCACTTCTGATACATATGACAAGTTACCTTCCAGAGCTAAGTTGCGTACGTTATACTAGTAACAGTTATCACTAAATCTGCCCCGGCTTTCCTTTATTTCCGCTGATTGAAAACACTAATATTGAACATTTTTGTGTGAACTAAAAATTATATATATATATTTTTTGTTGACTATATCACTCATACTGTTCCAGTAACTTAGGCATCTTACCATGAATATGATCCAAACAATCAACTACGTTAACTAAACCAACACATTCTGTTTAACTCATTCTATCACATGATATTCCTTAAATAATACTCTCAGAAGCATTTACAGCAGAGCAGTTTACCATATCTCGTTAGATAGGACGCAAAAAGTACTTTCTAGAGAAAAAAATAGGTTGCCTTCATGGCAACTAATATTTCTTTTACAAAAATTTCAATCAGTAGAACTTTTTAGGGGAAAAAAGGTTAAAAAATTATAGCGAAACAAAAAAAATAAGTCAAACTACTCTGCTGTTCCAGTTTGATGCTGAAACAAACCATTTGTCTTGATATACGAGCAAACGTATCTCGAAAGCAGAAAGGAAGTCGAGTTTTTTTTTGCGAGACGTATACAGAAGTATTGCGTTATAGTCACCATATATGCAAATTAGAGTCAAGCTTTTTGACCTCAACGAAAACGCTGCAAAACATTTACATTTACATTTGGATCCCTGCAAAGTAACCCAGCCCACACATGAGCTCTATGTCACGTAGGATTACTCAGTACAAATAAGCGATCCGAATAAACGAGATGCCAAAGGAAAAACTGGCGATCGGAAGGGTATTTAGCTATTTAAGGTCGACACACACGAGGGGAGTAGTGCCCGCGACTAGTCCTGGCAACTAGTCCCCTGGTCGTAGGGACTTGTCCCACGTACAGTTCACACGAAGCGTTTTGAGGAACAAGTCGCAGGGACCTGTCCCAAAAATTCAAACTGGTTTGTATTCGTGGGACTAGTCGCAGGGATCAAAGTTAGTCCCTGCGACTAGATTTTGAAGCAAAAAATGGCGAGGTCATCCAGGTGATCTGGTGACGTCATTGCGCGAGACCGGAGAGAAAATTTTATTGCCGTATCCCATAAGGCAGCCCGCGCGTAGTCGTGAGTTTGTATTTGAATGATGGCGGTCACTGCCAGTGTGTTGATGCTTTTCAGAATTATTTTGTCTTGTCTTATACCGCGCTTGGAACTCGGAATTGTGCTGTAAATATGAGAAGTGTTGATTTGGACAGTTGGGAAGTCTCTTTCGACGGTGAATCTTTTCTACACTTGGATGGAAGCGATTTGAGTACTTAATCGCACAACATGCAGCGCTGGCCGCATCGCATTGTAAGCTTGAAACTCACTTGGTGTTTTACTTCAATTTGCTTTTAATAGTGTACTTTCTATATAGTGTTAAAGGTACTGTATTCCATCGATCTCTAGTTTGCTTTTATTTCGTCATTCATTTTATTATTATCGTATGTCGGCCACAGCACTAGTTCGGTCGACCATTCGATCAAACGCTCTCCAACTCAGTAAAGAAAAAAAATTAATAATCTGAATGGCACACGCCAAGAATTGCTAGAAAAGATTGGCCTGACCTTTAATGAATTTGGAGAGGTAGTTGTGGGCTATGTTGACATTGAGAATTACATTACACTATTTCTAAGTCAGTCAGGTGTACAAAGAGTGCAGTTACAACACCAAATAACAACATCATGATGGTTTCCCATGGCTGAAATGGTCACGCCATTTCACAGGGGAGAAAAGTGTCAGAGTGAAAATCATCGAGCCTTATAATTTACTGAGCACAGTGTAACAGTTGCTCTTTGGTTGGGAAATGATGACTATGACACTGTCCAAAAATGCACAGGGGCAGTTTATGAACAGCTTACACAACTTCAAACAATCAAACATGCACCAACCCACACCCCTGATTCCCTGGCGTTTTTTGCAAGTATTTCGCTAGCGAAAGCACAAAAATAAACCATATGCGCAGTAACCACAGACACAAGATCAGGTTTCAAGACATCGTTTATTTAAAGTTCAATAAATAATGGGTCGAAATATTAAAAAATGTTAACAAAAAGAACTCAACCTGATGTACAAAACTGGTGAGAAAACAAAAAATTATATTAAAGTATTGTAAAGCGCCATGGACAATTAGTGGAAAATGGCACTATATAAATGTATATTTATTTATTTATTATTTATTTATTTATTTATTTATTTATTTATTATTTCTTTACCGCACGACAAAATGTCCCACAAAAGCAAAGAAAATTGACTTTGCGAAAGAGTTCATTATTGACTTTGGAGGACAAAAAAACGAAACCAAATACAACTGAATTTCTTTCTTGTAACGGCTAACATTTGAGAAAACAACGAAAAATAAAAGCGAAGAAATCTTGTAAAATCAATCTGAAAACAACAAATCGAGAAATTTCTTCCCCGCGCGACGAAATATGACGGCGCTGCGAAAGAAAGATGAAAGTCGTAAATCAAAAAGACGACAAAAACAAGCGAATTATTTTGAGATCAGTCGTATTTCAACTGTGTTAAATTAGTGGCCATTTTGATTCTTTTCCCAGCGGTTCTGTAGTAGCTTAATAAGACGCGGAAATATTTGAACGAAGCGAATAAACAAAATAAACAAAGCGCCATAAGTTACATATGCAGAAATCCAGCGTGCAAGTTACTGTTCACTTTTAAAACCTAAAATTCCCAAATAGAGGGAACCAAATGAAAGAAATGCGTAAGAAAGGTCAATAACAATAGATTTTCATTCAAGCTGAGGCGAAGAAACCTATTTAAAAGCAAAAAATTGTTCAAAATTTTGCACACGTGCTTCGCTGCATGACCACATGTTCAAATTATTCTTTACGCTAACGCTACAGCTTGAGTTTTTCGTGCCGACCGCTTTTCCAAACATTTTAACGCCTGTGGCTTTGCCCGTCGTTCCAAAAGTTGAATTCAACTTCGAAGTAATAATGTACATCACCATTTTTGTTTCTTAAGTCCGAAAAGCTGCTTTAAATCTGCGATCTGAAAGCGCTCTGATCTTCATGTTTTCGCGGTGGTTGTAGGAAGAAAACCTTCTTCACCAGAAAGTCCTACAGACTCTGTACTACTTGATCTTCCATACTGAGGCCACCTAAGCATTGATTTGTATTTTTCCTTACTATTTTAAAGCCCAAAGCAGTAATTTATCCCTGTTAGGAGTGAAAACAAGACCTTGGAAGTTTTAAGATTTGTCCCCTAAACGCGCCATGATTACTAGTACCTGCACTTTTCGAGCGCACGATTTTAAGAAGAAAAACCGTCTTCCTAGACAGCAAGCGGCGGAAAATGGGTGGAGCAAACTTTACAAGTAGTAGGACACAAAAAACCTTATAGAATAAAACTATTGTTGGCCCGTGGAAGTAGAGCCTGGAACAACGAAGCTGCGAGAAATGTTGAACAAAGTTCCCTAACTGATGGAGGAATTGCCATTGTTTAAGATCTCTGCGACGACACCAATGAGAATCCGGAGGAAAGATATCCGATTGTACAAGATCCATCTTTAGTTCGAGCAGCACAGATGGCTTCCTTGCGTCTTCTGCACACACTTCCTTCAACCAGCAAAGCTGAATACGCCCTCAAAATGTATGGATCAATGGAAAGAAGTTTCAACCACCTCTTGCGGGAGAGAACATGTCATGTGCCCATGCAGAAGGCCCACAAGCCAACTCACTGACTTTGTTGGTCTAGATAAACGTGTACTGAACTTTTCTTAGTTTAAAAATCTTTAAGAATACTAGGTAGTAAAGTTATAACTCCACTCACAACCAAAGCATGATGAGAAAAAAAGCCTTCCGACTGAAAACTGCCATGTTTATCCTCACAGCGCTATCGATGTGTCGATGGACTACATGCCGAAGGTCAGGACAAGCTCTACTAGGCGCGCAAAGAATTCTGTGCGGCTTTAAAAATAATTTCTCCTTGAAGATGATTGGTTAATTATTTACGGTCAGATCACCTGGATACGATGGGACTGGTCCCCGCGACTTGTTGCAGGGAATAGTCGCAGGGACTAGTCTCCTCGTGTGCGCCGACCTTTAGTTGCAATTGAACCACACTGGCCTCGAATTTCTAGTATATTTCAGAGTTTCTCACAGTACCTTCTGAGTTGTTTTTCTCCCAAAATCCAGCTTCACGATCTTTAAAATCGTTTTCAGTTTGTCCTAGATGAGAATCTCTGCCATTTCGAAGCGAATTTATTTGATCGCGCTAAAATCTTCATGCAGGCCATATTGTAATTGGAGTGTATTTTGACCTTGAAATGCTGCTCGAAGATGGCGAAATGCGAACTCGTAGTTGGGAGACCTTGAAATGCTGCTTGGAGAGGGCGAAACGCGAACTCGTGGTTACACGAACCTTGAAATGCTGCTAGAAGATGGCTACCCGGGACCACCGTGTGCGCCTAGTTAACTCAAATCGAGAAAACTTCCCATACTACCAACACATTTCTTACGTTTTTGAAATTCCTTGTACACACGCTTGCTAAAATATGACCCGAGACCACCGTGCGCGCCTAGTTTAACTTCCCATACTACCAACACATTTCTTACGTCTTTGAAATTCCTTATAAACACGCTTGCTAAAATATTACCCGAGACCACCGTGCGCGCCTAGTTTAGTCAAATCGAGAAACTTTCCATACTACCAACACATTTCGTACGTTTTTGAAATTCCTTGTATGTTTACACGCGGGTACTTCTAGGGTGCCTCCTCGGGTTTTGGTCTTTGGGCCAAAACCCTGCGGGGGCAATAAAACAGGGTTACAAGAAATGCTCATCTAATTTTAAGGTGAAAAATAGGTCCGCAGTGTGTACATGTGTAGCTTACAAGTTATACTTTTAATCAGGATAAAACTGAATTATAATGAAAGAAAATGAAAGACACTACAAAGATTTTCAACTCGAAAGGTTAGTGATCGATAGTAGAAGGTGAAAATGTGAGGTATTTTGGAGAGTAGGGTGTTATTACAAAGAATCACAAAGTGTGCTTGTGTGGGGCTTCCAATTATTTAGTTTTATCGTACTAGTAGTTACGATATAGTAAATGAGATGCTGCTGTATTGTAAATGCATTTGCTAATTGGCGAGTAATTGAAACTTATTGCTTCAGCTCATAACTAAAAAGATTAATAGGCCTTGATAAATATATCCCAAACCAAACTTTAACAAAAAAAAAACAAGAAATGAATTTTTCTTAAGGGTTTAGCACACTATTTGTGAAAGTCAGCAAAATCAGCAAAAGATTAATTGAGTCATTGTATTATACATTCATTGTATTATTTCCTGCTACAAAGCAAGCCCTTTAAAATGTAGGCAATCGGTTAATTGGGGAGCATTTGCCATTTTTGGTACTAGCTGATGAGATGAGATATTTGTTACTGAAGTGTAGGTATCTTTCAATCGATCAATCAATCAATCAATCAAACAGTCAATCATTCAATCGATAATATTTTAGCTTCATTTATACCACAAAGTACAAGCTCGCACCATATCAAAGCATAACCACAATAGCTCTAAATTGAGTGGATTCCTAAGAAAGCCTAAATCTTTTTATGAAGCCCGCAAATAATTAACGGTTATTCCATGAGGGCAGGTTTGATATGAGAGGATGGATAGCCAACGAGGCATGTAGCATTAAGTTGACTATAATCATTTCATATCCAACAAACGTGAATCCAATAATCGTTTTTATTATACATTGTAGTCATCATCTGTCTTCTCATTGGCTAAAAGCCTACAGTTAATTCTGGGAAACAGTGCAACCTACAGAGTATTCGCTAATCTGCTAGCAGATTAGTGAATAATCCGTAGGTTGCGCGCACAATAAGAGCAGTGTCAGGTTCACGTAAGAACATGGCTTGTCGAAAATAAAGTGTGTTCGGTGCGATAATGCTCATTCGCTCCGACGAAAGGCTAACGCTCGAAACGTCTGCTTTCGAATCTCTTTACGGTGGCCAATTCACATTATCAACCCAGTTGATAAAACCAAATTATCTTATATAAATTCCAGACAAGCACAGTTTATGTACATGGTCTGCCACATGTCATTAAGTAAATCTCGCAAAATTCAAATATACTAAAAACCCAGTAGCATGTGCATGTTTAAAATGTATATGAGCATGAAATCTCTAATGTGTTAAACATGATAGCATCCTAGAGGATACAAATATAGCTCACCATATGCAGAAGTTCGTACTTTAACTTGGAATGAGTCACTTGTAAAGTGTTTATTTGTCCCATATAACTCAACTATATACTCAGTGTATGGCTGCAAATCAGTTAATTCATAAGAAGTTCTTGTTGGAGGAATTTTTGAGATTTTCTTAATCCAACCATTGCTGTCATCTGTGCGGTATGGCAATGTGTAATACTGCAAAGAGTTGCTTCTGTCATCTGCTATTAAGGTGAGGGTAAGAGTAAATGGGGAACCTCTTTCAAACTTAAGTTTGACATTTGGTTTATCTGAAAAAAACATTACAGAACTCTTTGTAGTTCCTAAAAAGTGTAGAATTTAAAGCAATGGTTTCATTATGGGAGACAGTGGAACCCAGTTAATACAGACACCAAAGAGAAAAGTATCTGTGTAATGTATCTGTGTGTCCATATCAACGCGGCATTCAGCAAAAACATGTCTTAGCAGTAATTATATATTAAATACTAAAAGCAAGCAACAGGTTCAAACCGCATGAACCTAGAGGTCATAAGGTCTAAAGGGGTCAAACAGCAGACTGAGAAAAACAGTTGTCAATTCGCATGTCACACATGACACAGTTATATATGCCACTCTACTAGGTTGTATTAGTAACAAAAATGGTCTAGAGTGTAGAAGGCTTTCCGTTCCGGGTACATTAGCAAATTATATACTGTGCACAGATAATCAGTGTCCATAAAGCAAGGTTACTCTGTATGAGACGTGTTACGTATATCTCAGAAAAGTGACTGCTGTCTGTATTAACCGGCGTCCAAATTAAGTGGGCAAATAATCATTAATAAAAGGAAATGTATGAGCGTTTCATCAGGACAAACAAAGCTGTCCCTACTAAGCAGATTATCATATTAAGTCAGGGTGTTTTTAGAGCAGGGTTCTCCTGCATTGACAGAGATCAGAAAACTCTCTGGCACTTGCAACAGAGTAATTTACATTCAAAAGGTAAGAAAGCAATTGATCAAAATGAAGAACATAATTATATTACACTTCTTCATCTTGCCTAGTCATCTCAACCTATAAATTAGGTATGAAAGTCAAATCTAGCCTCTTTGTTACCTGGATTATGGGTACAGAGCTACAAAATGTAAAATCCAATGTACATATACTATGCAATCCATGTTGTTTTGAGAATTTGAGAGTCTGACCTCCTTCAATGCGTGCTTTAGTTTTCAGAAGACACATGATGCACTGGCCTACACATGTGCATATGAAGTCTAATTTTATAGTGATATAATTCAGTTTCAAACAGATTAATCAATTGAAATGAATTAAGTTGAATACTCAAAGCAAAGCAATGAGCGTACAGTCTTTCACTTAAGCTGGATTTGAGGTTAACTCACCTGATGATGATCAAGTTCTGCAAAATTAAATACACCTAAACTTACCAACTTTGACTAACTGAATATCAAGCAAGTTTTTTCCTTTATCATTTTCCACGGAAATGTGTACCGTCCAAAGCCATCATGACCCTGAGGAGCCACGCTTAGTATTCCGTTCTCCTCTGAGATCTATCGTGGTGCTGGATTACCATCAGCAACACATGACAAGTTTGTAGTTGCCCCTGGCCAGGCATGGAGTTTTAGGCTTGATGCTGTTTTATTGATCACAGGTTTATCTTGTTGGGTGAAAGTGTCGCGTTCCCGATGTGGCGAATTGGAGGTGCCGTACATCGGAGTTCGCCAGCTTAACCAAAGTGGGGCATAACGATTCAACAAGATTTATTGAAGAGCTGGTTGAGGCGCTTGTACATAACTTACGGTAAAAACTAGAAATGAATAGACAATTGTCGAGTCACAAAAGGAACACGGAATAACAAGCTAAATGAAAATGAATAAAACTATAAGAAAGGAAAATATAGAAAAAACGACTTACATCTGATCTAGCACCGGGCGTGGGAAACTCCAAAGAAAACAGCTCCAAATACTCCAAGTTGAACTACGAGCGACTCCTAAACGTGCGACTCCGATAAACTGAAACGTGCTAAGAAATATAATGTCTACAATGACGAAACACCTAGAACGGCCAGCCAAGAAACGTAAATCAAACATTAACTAAATCAACAAGTGTTGTAACGCAACGGAAGTGTTCAATCGCTAAAGGTCCAATGTCTATCTATGTACATGACAGAAAGAAGTATTTCAAATAACAAGCAGATTTGTTTTAGTGAAAAAAAAAAAAAAATTGGGGGATAGGTGCGCTTTAAGTATAGCAATGAATGTGGTTTATAACGCGATTCAAGTACTGAACAAGTTTTCGTTTCTTCTCAGGGTTACTTGCATCGTTTTTGCCTGTACGACAAATAATGACATCTGGCATCGCACACTCACTTGCCCATTTTCATCAACAACTTGGTCTTCCGGAAAACGTTTTATCGTAGGCGAGTCTAAAACAGTCAAAAATATCCAACTGTTATGATTTTAAAAGAAAGTTAATCAACAAAATGATAGAGTACTATAGCATAACAGCGACTGTATATTACAAGGCCCTCACTCTCCTATAGGGGCCTACTATTACGTAGACTTAATGTGGACCCTTGACCTATCGCATGTGCCACACACATAAGTTTAGTTCATGATCAGATATTTCAGTGCTCATACATTGCTCATACAGTACTCTGACAGTGCTCATTCAATTCAACTCAAGACAGGCAAAGGTCCGGCCTAAACAACGCTCACCAATACGTAAATTTAATGTGGACCCTTGACTTTTTTTATTCAATTTTCACTGCGATTATATAAAAAAGAAAAAAAAATCACAAACGATATTACAACATAATAATAACAATATTAATAATAATTGTAATAACCACATTAATAAAAAATCCCAGTACATAACAAGGCAGTGAGGAAGACTAGAAGGGAACTGACGAACCATACGTGCTAGTCAACCCATTATGAAAATAAAATGTATGAATATATAAAAGCTTAATCATTTAACAAGTAATTTATTAACTATTTACTAACTACCTAACTAACTTCATGATCCAAGATGGCGGGCGTAAGCCACGTTTCGGTAATCACCAAGATGTCAACATCATTGGAGTAGATTGAGGCCTGAAAATCTGTTAGCTTATTACGAAGACTGCAAGCATTTAGCAAGATTACGGATAAATTCGAGGTACGTTGCCTCAAAGATGCAAGCGGTCCTGGCATTGGATGAACATCACCGCAGCAGATAAGCAGATCGAAGCTCGGGTTGAAGGTAGCGTTGTGTTAGGATAAAAAGCTATTCTCCTCGTAAGAAATTTCTTTCTTAAGCATCTGATGGGACGAAAAAATCTTCCAGAACATGTGGTTTTGGTTTGAGGCTGTGCGTGATATTCAACATCAAACACTGAAAGCAAAAGTAGGGAGCACAATAGCACACGTGCAGCCGCCATGACGTGCTCTTCTGAGTACCTGACAGGAATCTATTCATGACTTGGAAAGGGCTTGTCAATCTAAAGTTGTATAAATGGGCAATATGTTCTTATTATGAGTTTGTCCGTGAGCGCAATCCACACTCAAAATCTTCGTTTGAAAGCTGAAAATCAAGGCACTCCGCGGATCCTACAAACTCCAAAGGTCGGCCGCAATGGAAAAGTTTCTCGCTCCCCGAAACCAAAGATGGCGAATTTTTGGTGTGTATTATTTACTAGCTCCCAAAGTGCGCTTGATCGCTTCCACCGAGGGGTAAATCGTGCGCGACATAAGCGCAGCGCAAAATAAAACGTACAAACAGACTTGACTTGTGCAAAGGGTATTCAATTGCAGAACTTGTGAGCCTTTATTAAGCTAATTTTAAGAGGCTGTAAACTATCAGAATCCAAATCTTCGCATTAATTTATTGAGTTATTTTTTTGTAAAAAAAATACCTCTTAGTCGGCGCGTCGGGTATGTTATGGACGGGTCAATGGGTGAGTGAGTGAGTGAGTGAGTGAGAGATGTATGTATGCCACAACAATCAGATTGGATCTTCTATAAACAGCCAATCAAATTTCTTGTTGTAAAGGTAAATGGTATGTGAGAAGATTTGATCCCGATACCGTTCAGAACGGCCATATTTATTCTTCTATAAAAGAGGAGGAAGTATTCATAAATTGGGCTTACTTCGACATCTTCTGTGGGTTAGGCTGAGGATTTGTGGGCGGGTTTGACAGTCATTTGCAACTGGAGAATCAGTCAAAGAAACATAGTGTTTGGCATATAACTACGAGCATGCGATGAAGGGTGAGCTTTTCCCATTAGATAAGGTTTTTAATTAAATGAGTCTTAGCCGCTCTACTACTAGGTTTACTTGAAGATGTGAATGAAAAAAAAGTTGAGGTGGTTTCCATGATAGGAACAATTGTATTTTAGGGGGGCGGAATGCACTACTGGGAATGTGAAGAGGTTGTGACCAGGTTCAAATCGTTTGCGTGTTGTATTGAAACCTAAATATTGCTGCAGAGTTCGTAATGAGTGTTCCGGGCGTGTCGTTAATTTCAGCGTCCATTGATGAGTTTCAATGTGAAAAGCGAGGAGACTACGATTAATTTGGTTAACAGAACAAAAAGATATTATTCTGTGACGATTTTACAATTACAATGGTTATTGTTTACTACTGGAATGAGAAGATACGTTTTAAATGAAACTAAATCGTTTCTCTTCAATGTTATCAGGGTTTTCGGTTTTCGCCAGCACGAATTGTAGTAGAAGAAAAAGAAAATTGTTTTTGTTCAAGAGGTACACTGTATATGAAGTCTTGAGCGTTTTATTGTATTATACACAAGGACTTTGGTAATTGAAAAATAAAGACTGACGTGTATTTTGCCGGTTTGTGATTTTTAGTCCGGTTTGGAGGGGAGGGTGACAGTTACATACATACATTGGGTTGTTTTAGAGTGCGTAATTTTCAGTGTAATGGTGGCTAGTTTCGTAATTTTCAGTGTAATGGCGTTTTGAAGCAGTTCATGAGTTAGTAGTATGCAAATGGCATGAGATATTTTTATTTTTAGTTACAAAGGGTAACTTGATACTTTTGTTTTTCACAAGGAGTAAATTCAATTAGAGGTCACGAATCGTCGCTTCTAGTTCTTAGGACATGTCTTAAGGGAGACGAGACTATTTAGATTTGAAACAGTTCTAACGTTTACAATTATAAGTGCAGGTAACGATTGTTTTGTTCTTGTTGTATGCAAATATAACGATATGTTTTTATTTTTTAGTTAAGGGTAATTAGAGCTGACGAATCGTCACGACTTGTTCTTATGAAATGTTTGCTATTTTTAGTTACAAATGGTAACTTGACACTTTTGTTTTTCACAAGGGAGTAAATTCAATTAGAGCTGACGAATCGTCACGACTTGTTCCCATGAAATGTTTGAACAAATAAAACGAGACGTTGCTATTTTTAGTTACAAATGGTAACTTAACACTTTTGTTTTTTACATGGGAGTAAATTCAATTAGAGCTGACAACTTATCGCCTTTTGTTTCCTGGATATTAAACAAAAAAGAAGCTAACATCTTTGGACAGTTTTTATGTGTCTGCAGCAGCAGTATAATATTTTTAATTCACGGGCATTTTATGACATTCGTTTCAGTTCGAGATCTTTTTTTAAAGGTAAAAAAGTATGAAAACTGTTCAATGTTCTTTGAAGACTACGTGGCGCCATATCAGATTTAATCAGACTTAAAGTGCCAGAGAGGTTATTTCTCTTTCTTGCTATTTTTAGCGAAGTAGTGTTGTTGCGTTCTGTAAGAGGTAAACTTATGACTCGTATAAAATGAGGAAAGTTTTCTCTTAACTTAAGTATTTCTATGCAAAAATTCCTCTTTGGGGCTGGAAGGGCTATGTGGTCAGTGAGTGAGGGAGTCAAGCCTGTGCGCGTCACACCAATCACAGTGTGGGTTGTATCAAATAACGAATCAAATTGCCTCTTAGAAAATAGGATGGTATCTATGTTAATCTGGAAATTTTACATTTTACATTGTTATATATATCTAGGGAGAATTACATATGAAAAGTATTTTGTGTGACGCTCAGTTGCTTACAACGCACACGCTGTCAGCAAAATGCCCAACACTAAATTGTGATTCGAGCGTTCGTTTTGGACGGGCTAATTTTCCGACCAAAGTGAAAATTGTAGAAAGTACTCATCTGTGTTATCATGAAGTTACTTCTGTGGTTATTAGAAACTGTTGCAGAAATGGTAAGAAATCTCGTCATGGCCTACGTATACGTTATCTCGAGGTTGGTTGGGAATATTTTGTATGGTAGGTGTGGTGTCATGCAAGATGTTTGCTATGGTAGTCGCATGAAAGAAAGAGGATGGCAGAGAAACAATTGTAGATCAGAGGGACGTGGATATTGGTGAAGCTGCTGATGCTGTTGTTCAAACTGAGTATGTGTGCAAAGAAGTATCAACAAAGATTCGAAGCGTTAGTTTATTGAAATTTAGAAAAAGAGCAGTCTTTCCTAAATGTGAAACAAGTAAAGGATTGTGCGCAAACGATAGCGATTTTAAGCTCACGTCTTAGATCGATTACAATAATTATTTAGAGGGAACAAGATGCTTTGCAAATGAGTTAAAAAGTGTAAGATCGAAATATTGTATTTTTGTGTGTAGCGGATGATGCAAAGGGATGACTGAAAGACGTAAGCTTAGATGTCGAGAACCTTCAAGAATCTGTTCCAAACTTAAGATTGCTATACAGAAAAATAGAAAGATAAGATGCTTATTTGACAGAGTACTGGGGCTGTTCCAAGGTCGTCTATACTTTACAAGTTCAGACCAAGTAGTATTCGAAAAGTGCGTGTCTGTTTTATTAAGTATTTAGTAAGAAAGAAAAGAGTTGTTTTGAAGAATCGTTGTGAAATATTTAGGGACAACAATCGTCAAAGGTTGTACAAAAACATTAGACTCTATAATGCCATTGAAAGGAATCCGGGACCAGTATACGTGAATGAGTTACCCTTATCATAACTGTCAAGAGTCCACCGAGTACTGCTAGCTCCAGGGTAGGCTTTAAAGTCACAAAAAAATAACTCTTGCACGCCTTGCGTGCCTATGTTTCACTTTGCCTTGAGAATGGTGTCACACTGACGCCGAAACGTCGACTATTAACCTTAATATTCGATTGTTTGTGTTTTAAATAGTTCTTGTTGAACAAGAATTTAATTTAACAATCCCAATGCAAAAAAAAATTAATTTTATTTAAAGGGTCATCATCTACAGGAACCTTGAATGTCCATCTAGATGAGCTAGCTGAAAAACAACCCAGTGCTTCTACAGTTTAAGTTCAAAAAAAATATTGCTACTTACGCCGAACATAGACTGTCAGATCTTTCCTTGGTCCTTTCCCTTTGTCATTTTCAGGTCTGCAGCTGTATATTCCACTCTGGGAAAAGCTCATAGCAGTCAGCTTGAGAATACCTGATCTTTCAGCCTTCCTATCATATATGAGTCTGTTCTCAATGAAAAATTTGTACCTGGGAGGAGGATTTCCATGGGCCTTACAGGTGATAGTTATAAGACTACCATCACTAACTGTGTCTTGGGGAGCATCTGTTGTAATATTGGTGTCCTTGGGTGAATCTGCAATTAAACAACATAATTGCACAGTTATATCTACAATCGTGGACAAAAGTCCTTGGGACACTTACGTAATTTAACGAATTATCTGTGTTTTACTACTGAAGTTTGAAAAAAGCGCTGCTTTCCTTCTAAAAACACGTTGCTCTGCCCCCTCCCTACCCAATACAGTGTTGGGAAGAAATCAGAAGAAATTGCAGGTAGTAGTTTTCAACATTGTATTCGGGGTGGGGGGCGAGGTTAGGCAGGTGAAGTTGTATTCACGTCTGGCGTGTGCCCAAAAGCACCCAAAGTGCAAATTTGTCCCAAGACTTTTGTCCACGATTGTAGATTCTCCTTGAAATCTCAATAGTTGATATAAATAGAAACATCCAACTTTTAAGTTAATCAGGGTATTAGAACATGTACCTTACCTAAAATACAAGGGAAATTTATATAATTTTCAAATTAAAACAATTCAGCTTGGCCCAACCAGACTAATCACACACAACCGTTTCCTTGCAGCTGGTTGCAAAGTGGGTGTCTTGTTAACAACATTAAGTCACTCAAGGAGATTGTTTGATGCATTTGATATGTCACTAACATACTAAGCTAAGCTCTCTCCAGTCCAATAAGAATCAAGTACCCGGTACCCAGATGGGTGCTCATGTAGATGTTCAACTTTTGTTTCCTCAATGAATGACTAGAAGTATGACTGTTCCAAGTCAATGAGATGTTAGTCCATCACAGAAGTTGCCTCAAAAACTTATTAACACTCTTGGGTGAATAGTGGCTGAGTAAAAGTAAAGTGCCTTGCCCAAAAACGCAGCATATGGACCTGGCTTGGCAAAAATCCAGGTTCCAAAGGTGGATAACACTGTCCAGCGGGCCGGATACCATGATTTGTTTTGTTAACACTTACTGCACTGGATAGCGATTTATCCAGTGGATAGTGTTATCCTGGGCACCTTTTGAACAACTGGGACCTGTTGATTAACACTCCTACA
This sequence comes from Orbicella franksi, assembly GCF_964199315.1. Classification (NCBI taxonomy): domain Eukaryota; kingdom Metazoa; phylum Cnidaria; class Anthozoa; order Scleractinia; family Merulinidae; genus Orbicella; species Orbicella franksi. The sequence goes on along the minus strand of NC_138156.1, from coordinate 20,257,460 downwards.
CACCAACTATTAAACACTATGTGTGTCCCATTGTACATCAATAAATGTGTGCTGCTCAATCCTACAGACTTTTCATAATCGTACTGAAGATAATATTTAAATGCAATCACATCACGTGAAAGTTTGCTTCCACAAATACTTGGCTGATAACATGATGACTTGGGATGTCCGAGCGAGAGTTTACAAAAACATGACATAAAATTCTAGAATATTATTCCATAGCAAACTTACATAAGACATTGACTTGGACTTGTTTTTGTTTCCTTCCACCAGTATTCTCTGCTAGACATTTGTACGGACCAGCCTCCTTATAAGTAACAGATGGAAAAACCACCTTTGCAATCTGTCGTGCCTGCATTACAATACTGTCATCTCTTTTCCATGTCACCCTTGGCTTGGGTTTTCCATCAGTGCTACAAGTAAGTTCTTTGGAGTCACCTTCATTCCATGTTAACTCTGCAGGTAGCTGTGTTATAATTCGTGGAGGATCTACACGCACAAAATAAAGAAGTTGTGAAGGAAACTTATCTTAAGTACAGGACTGGAGTCACCACTTTTACCATTAATAAAGTAATGCTGGGGCAAATGGAAATGAAGGCAGCATTATATTACACACAGATCCGCTCAGTCTTGGTTACCCCAATCTCTGACTGATGCATTTTTGAAGCAGTTCTTACGATACCTGTAACACAAGATTACCACATCGGAAACATATTTATTTTAGTAAGAAGAAAACCGAAACATTGCTTTTGAAAAGTGAAAAGCCTAGTACATCATTTTCATGTGCGATGTTATAGGGACATGAAGCAGGGAGATATTGCAGTGACTGTTATTCTAGAGTGATATGCCCATTTTGGCAGTCAAAACTTTGTACAACTATTATTTGGTAAACCCATGCAATCTTAATAATTTGAAAAGAAGAAGTTTATAAATTGAAAAATGAAGAGTCAAGATTAAGCTTTATATATGTTTCCAATCTACTTGTTTAGAAACACTTTTTTAAAAAAAAAATAAAAAATGCACCATCGGCATTTTATCCAATGACTGACCATGAGCAACTTAAGTGCACAAAGAAGGTCATTCCCTGATGCTTTTCAATTAGGCACTTTAAGTGTTCTGTATATTTATACTGTCAATTCTTGAACAATGAAAATTTGTTCAATGGTAAATAGTTCTGATGCGATAGATGTTTCCTGGCTGATCTAACAATAGCTGTGATCATGCAGTTTAACTGCATAGAGCAGCAGTTTCTCAGATATTTTGGCAAGGCAGTTAAAATAATTTTTAATTCTTTCTCAACAGATTAAATGCCACTAACTCTGAGTACATAGAGCAGGAGTTTGCCAGGCATTGTCATAAGGCAGTTAAAACTTTTTAAATTTTAGTTATTGATTGATTAAAAGTAATGGGATTAGCTTAAATACATAGAGCCAAAAATTCTCAGTTATTTTAATTATAAGACAATCAAAACTGTTCTGTTTTATTTTAGTTTATAGAACTCGACTATCTATTAATAAGCTTTCTCCACTGACAAAACATCTGCAATAATTAACCATTTCTGAACTTACTAAAAATCTAATCTCCTTCTGAAAAGGCCGATTTTCACCACTATAACTGTAATCTGACATCTAATCTTATATGTCATACAACTATATACTCTAGAAATAAAATTGACTACTTTCTAGTCTGGATTTCCATAGCTATATATTTTTTGTATATTTTTTTGGTGGCTATATGGAGTGAAATTGTGCTCTGGTCAGCAGAGTTAACAAAGATTTTTATAACCCAACCACAGAAGCAACTGAATACGCCATATGCCCTGCAGTTGTCCTTCATTCACTGTTTTATGCATCCCCTAGTCTTCCTGAGTTGACATATTAGCTTTTTTGAGCTAATTTAGAACTGCTGGGGAAGTTGCTGCACTTCGAAGTCTTGGATTAAAACCTGAAGGTACTTCAGATAAATTCTTTAAGGTTAAATCATTCTCTCAAAAATAATAACATTCAATTACAAACCATTTAATTTTTGAGCATTTGTGTGAGCCCATACAAATGATTTTAGGCATCCAATGCTTTGGCAAAATGCTGTCAAAGTAATCAATTCCAATTGTATAATAAACCTACCTTTTGTGTCATGTCAATTTTTTTTTTCTCATTCTTGAGAGCTTTTGCAGTTCCAAATATGAAAATCAGTTCATTGCTTATAATATTCTCATTGCTGAAATTATCACCCAATACATACAGTCCTTTAGCACCAGCTGTCAGCGGAAGTTACTAAAGTGCATATATACAACCAAATCGGAAAATTTTTCCCAAAAAATGACTTAATTTTGTTAACATTTTCCATTAATGAGTTAAAAAGCAATAAATCATGGCTGACCACTTGCAGGTGAACATACCTGGATTGTAAATCAAATCACTGTTCTTATGGAAGTGGTTTTCTACAAGTTACTAATCAACAAATGGAAAATTGATTACAAACACTGTAATTGAAAATATGGACTACAGAGTACATGTTTCAATGCTCTGAGAAAGTTTTTCTGTAAAAAAGTTCATATAAGTATGATTTCATTGAAATTGACCATATGTTATAACATCCACAGGACAAAGCCATTCATCATAGAAGCAAATAAATCTCTATCTACAGTAAAGATGTTGTATGTTAAATACTCAGTCAAGTAGTTGTTCTCAATTCCTAGCTAACTGCCCAATCAAACAATTTTTCTATGATATGATAAATTACATCAGAACTTGCTTAATTTATATATTGAACTTGATTGGAAATTCATTTTCTTTATTTTAATAGTAGGTTGCCTTTCAATTACAAAACATAGCATTGTATAAATGCTAAAACACAATCCCAATGAACAATGCACCACAAAAAGATTGAGTAATGCTATAATACGAATTCACTAAGCTTGAAAAATGTCATATGATAGCAGGAGCCATAATCGGGGACGGAGACCGTAAGCGCGCGCCATTTCTAGTATTGGGGTTGTCCCTATGATATGGGACAATAATTCTATTTTTAGAACAAATTGCGCCATCGCCTGCGGCACACGCGCGTACATACTGCGAGGATTTTTGCGGATGTCGCGCGGGGGAAATGGCGTCCGAAATTCCCGAAATTTTTCATGTTTTTGGCCCACAATTCAACGCGTTTACGTCTGTTGGAATTTTGCTTAAGTATTTTCGTCGTAAGCTGCTCCAGTTTGAGTGAAGTAAGACAGTGTCGAATTTAGGTATGTTCCGCTGTAAGCTTATATATATCGCTGACCAAGTTGTGTTCCGACGGATGCTTTTTTTACATGAGCTGTACATTACTCCACTTTAAATTTCACACATGTTGAAGGTTAACAGCTTTTCCATTACACAGCAGAAAACTAGCTGGATATATTTAGATATAGCAGAGCTTCAGGACTTCATAGTTTCCTAGCTCCTCTTGCCACACGCTTGCGAGGAATTTGACAGTCTATCGCGACCGAAAAGTAAAACAAAATAATTGCTAGTTTGAGTTTCGCTTGAATTGTAAGCAACGCTTCATGTTTCATCAAGGCCCAATAACTTTATGTCCGTAGATACTGCTCAGTTTTATTCGTGTAAAAATCCAGTAAATTCTCTGTTGTCGATGAATGAGAGCGCCCGCCGATGCGTGTTTTGTACAGTCAGTAAACATGACAAATTGTACTTCCGCCGCACTTTCGTGTGAAAGCGTACATTGAACTCAAACAATAACTCTATAGCTTTTAAATATGTTTAAGATTGATAAATGTTTGAGAACATATTAAAAGCTAAGCTGTAACTATGTGAATAAAGCAGAAATAATCAGCAAAGTTACGATGACGCTTTCTTTAATCAACTTGGAATAACGATTTCGATTTTGTTGATCGAGTTATCAAAACTCCTTGTCTATTTTCATTTTCGCAGTGTAAAACTTCACTATGCTTATGTTGAAGAAACAGACATGATGTTAGTAGCCTTTTTTGCGTTCGTGAAATTTGTTACAGCATCTCAGCACAAAAGATAACGAAAGAAATCTTTGTCAAGATTTATTGACAAACGGAAAACACCGACTCGGACTTGAAAGTGCACGAGCTGCACTATGCAAATGAGCTAATTGTACGCGTCAGACTTTCCTTTCAAAAACTTTTGCAAACTCACCAAACAAGCAGAAACAATAAGAAACCATCAAAACAGGTTTTTGTTATGATGAACCATTGTCTGAGAAACTCAAAAATTAGCTCGATACCAGAGTAGAGAGTTTTCTTGCTATACTCTTAAGTCAGAACAAACGCAAAAACATACGCGTAAGCTTACAACTAGCGTGAGCAGATCTTATTATTCATTCCCAGCGCGAGATTGAAGTCTTGTTTTCGACCCTGAAAAACCCACCTTTTCCGTTAGCTCAGAGCATAAAACTACATACAAGCGCCCTGGTTCGTATTCCCTGTCTTATTCCCTGCTATCGCTGTGAAAAATACGCAAGAGAATCTCTCAACTCTCACCATTTGATCACGCAACATAACAACATCCACGTGAGCGCCCCCGACATGTGCGTGAATCCGCGCGGATATATGACTAGAGGATGGCGCAATTTGTTCTAAAAATAGAAAAATTGTCCCATATCATAGGTGCGCGCGGATCCCAAGACTTACGGTCTCCGTCCCCGATTATGGCTCCTGATGACAGTAATTTACTACTGTAAAAACAGTAACTGCAAATAGTAACCATATTGTTCCTGTCTTAACTACCTGTGTGGACCAAAGGTTGTTTTTCTTTGAACATGATAACATTTGATTACTTTCTTCACTGACAAAGAACAATTTGCACGCACAGCAGGATTTTCTACCATCTATTAATGATTCATCACAAGAAAACAAAAAACAACTGCGCATGCTGAGCTGCCCTGAAAATGACAGAAGTCTCTGTATAATATTAAGCCAGAAATATGCTGCACCTGCCTTCTCTTCCAGGGTTTAATCCGATGGATGCAGAACTTTCAAATGTAAAGCAGTTTTTAGATCAACGCATAATGCAAAGTTCTACAAAAATCTACGTAAAAATTAGACTTAATTCTAAAAGTAGACTTCTAAAGATGACCAAGGCAGTAGGCCCCAACATTTCACAGTCTGTTAAGAATTTCGCTATAGTTACAAGTTTGTTCTGTGGGAAGAATGGGAGTCTTAAGAACAAAAACGAGATTTGCCAGAATCTAACTTTTTTTCTTTCTTTTGAACTGGATTAAATTCAATTATTTCTTGCACATGGTGAACATGTGCACTTTACATTTATGAGCTTAAAGCATCAAAATCAATCTGTATATGTTGAGATCAAAGTTTGGTAAACCATATGCCTAAGATCTAATTATACATTAATATAAGTAAAGGAAAATTTAAAGATTTAGCCATATTGGGGAAAGTGCAAATATATTTATGCTTGAAAGGGGATGTCCCTCTTTACAAAATGACTGCAAAATGACCAAGCATACAATCGTCAGATCTATCAAATTGGCCTTACACTGCACTGTCCTTACCAAATCATATTGTTCAAAATTGATATGTTCATATAAAAGAGAAGGTAATCAAGCAGGAGATTGGCTGCTGGACAATACTTACATTTGAGAAGTAAACCATTTACTTAATTGAAGACTTTAAGTTAATTTGTTCCTTCATATAATCTGAAACCTTGTAGCCTCTTCCAAGCATTCAGTTAGTTGGGGCGCAAAGCTAAAAGTGGCGAGCAAAAAAAAAAAAAAAAATAGGGGAGAAGCGTGGCGAGAGAAAGCAAAAGAATGCCTGTGGGAAAACTTAACAATAGGTCCTTCCGCCCTCTTATAGACCGCCTGAAGGGACCCGTAACATGACTACCGGCTTGTGGTTTTCAGTTGTTAGCAGATCTAGATGTGCTGAGAAATAACTCTCGGGGATTTTAGAAAAGAAAATCGCTGAAAGCGCCAAATCAACAAACTAACGCTAGATCGGCGACTATAGATACTAATTCCGTAAAGCGTGCCAACACCTACTCAGGAGATCAATAAGAATTGACTGGAAAATCATGGTGTTCTTTCTCGAAGTAAAGCTACGGCAGTCTCTGAAGAAAAATCAGACACAGATAAATATGTCAAATATGATATCTGTGATAAGAAGCAGCATACTGTACTTGCAAACAGCTCTACTGAATCAAACAGCCAGGCCCTCATAATACCACATAAAGTGCCCATCATAAACATGTGTGAAGGAAAGACAAGTCAAGAGAACAAAAAGAGAACAGCAAATGTACAAATATCACAAACCGTAGGAGTCGAGTACGCCCGTTAACCGCCCATTTTACATTTACTGCCACCATATCGCATGTCACGTAACGCTCGAGTGTCGAGAAAACCTGTCAAAATTAGCCAATCAGAGGGTATACCAGATCCTGGTATACCGGAACGACCTTTTGTTAAGTTTGCCCACAGGTGCTCTTTCGCTTTCTCTCGCCACGCTTCTCCCATATTTTTTCGCTCGCCATTTTTCGCACTGCGCCCCAACTCACTGAGTGCCAGGAAGAGGCTAGAAACCTTATTGCTGTACAGCAATGCATGCATGTAGTACAAAGAGAAAAGGATTCCATACTCATAGCAGGGCTATGAAGACTCAAAAACACAAGTTTGCGTGGCCCACTTGTCAATTCTTCAGTTCCTCACTTGAAGAACAATTTTGTTTCCTCGCGATTTTACACTTACTTGCAGCCACTTGAGTTTTTTTTAAAACTATTTTAGCTAAAAGTCAAAGGAGTTGGCTTAGGAACGGAAACCCAGGAGGGGTTTTCCCCAAACTTTTGGTAGGGATGTGCACCTATTTCAGACCAAAAACTGTGATTTCCATAACCCTATTTCAGACCTGAGTGAAAAATAAATACCCCATTCAGGGATATGATCCATATTCGCAGTTTTCCGGTCGTCCGTGACAACTAAAAAATTGTCGGGACAACTAAAACAATATGGAAACTCGTCGGCTGGACGAGTCTTTTTTTACTCTACCGGAAAAAAAAACTTTCACAATTTTCCTACGAGTTTCCTGCATTGTGACCACTTGTTATCCATTCGGAACTTGTAGAAAACAGAGAAAGATTTGCTGCTTTCTTTCATGATAAAATCGTCATTTTGGTCTGCCATCTTGGATGACACGATGAATGAAATCATTGCAGGCTCAAATTTCATTTTGTCAACCACTGATGCTCTGCATTGCATCTAGCATCCGCGAAAAACCTGTGGCGTGATTGCATCAGCTGTTTTGGTCGTCTTTTTCAGGATATGGCATTTAGCAATGTTAACATTTAAGAAAAACATGCTAAATACCAGTAGGAAGAGTGAAAGCGTTCCTTTCAGCCTTCATGGCAGTCGAAGAGACCTTGGTTTTCACTTGTACCTGGTTTTTCTGTGTCCGCCGACAGCCACAACTACGGACATGATGTACTGGGAGACTGGTAACATGAAGATAATTTAAAAAGTAAGCTTTCCATTTATGTGCTGTTCTGTTGCAGCCCCTAGGATTTCAGGGTAACGATCATTTGCGGTACCATGACGTTAATGTGATTCAGAAATAATGGAACCAAAAAACCATTTGCCACGGACATCTTCAGCCTTGCTGACCAAAATCTATTTGATAAAAGTTTTTTTTTCCTTTTCGAATAATTCCTTTGATTAGCACTCCTATTATATATGAAACTAAAACGTTGTTCGAACATATTGTATCCATCCCGAAGTGCATCAAATGGTATGTGAATGGCAAGTAAAATTTTGCCAAAGCAAGTACGTTATGTGGCATACTTGTGCGGCTGACGACTTGGAGAAAAAAACCAATATGGATCCCTGCCCATAAATTTCAGACGTTTAAAATTAGCTTATGGCTCTAATATATGACCACAGCTAACCATGCTTGAATGGCTTCCATTTGCCTAAACATCTAAGAGGCGCCACAAAATTGCCAATTTTGATGCAGGAAGAATTATAGTTTCCTCAAAACAGAATAACCAGTGAAACACCAGTTACATATCAGTACATGTAAATATCCACAGGTGTCGAGTTGTTAGCGCATGATCAAACAGACCTCCTTTTCATGGAAACCCTGGGTCACAATTCATTCATTAATTTATTCACCTTAGAATTGATGTTCTACCCAAGCACTGCTCCATATATATATGATATATTGTATTATTTTAGTTTACTGACTTACTGATCCTCCTCAGCCCAGCTGGGACATTAGGCTGTGATAAAATGTATGCAAACACTTTTATATTTTCCATTTTAAACTACAGACTGTCAAAGATACAATCACCTGGCTTAGTCAAGATTACAGTCTTTCCTGTTAAACCGTGAACACCAGAGAATATGTCAGGAATGTCTATTGGTTCCTCACCAATCGGATGCGAGATGAAACCGTAAAAGGTAACCGGCAAACTGTAACAGCCTGAAAGTTTTGGAAATAGTCATGACTTGACACGAAACCGCGAGCTGGCTTTTTTCTTCCACAACAAAATTTTAAATTTTACCATTTTCAAATACTGAATTTGTTCTTTTTTTTATTTCAGAGCTTTTGTATAGGCAAAGAATAACTATGAATGATGATATATTACACTGAAAAGCAATGTTCAAGCAGCAGACAGGGTCAGACACAGCTACACAGGGTGTCTGACAGCCAATCACAAGTGATGCTGACCGGCGTTTGTTTCATATGGAGTTCAAAAGGTCATGCTACTGGGCTGTGATTGGTGGTTTGGATTCATATTTGTTTTTGTAGCTGAGAAACCTTCAACCAACAAATGAGGCAAACTCAGTTGAACCACTGTAAATTTACACCCGCTTTTAGTTCTGTTCGGTAGTTTGGTTTTGGTTTTGAACCAGCCGGATCAAGTGACTAGTGTTGGTTTATGGTCAAAATAGCAGCTTTTCAGATAGAACAAAAGGAGTAATAAATAGGATGTTTATGCAAACAACGAAGAAAACATTTTATAAAGCACTTCACGGGAGAATCGAGTCAACTCGAACTTGAACATTATAAAACTATTAATTTTACCTTTTGTTCAAACATGAACAAATCTAAATCCCAGAAATAATTACCCATATAATTCACAACACTGCAGTCACCGAAAAGAAACTGAGAGGAGAATACAATTTTTCTGCTCTAGGATGCGCTGTCTAGCCATGTCTGATCCTGTCTGCTTCATTCAACATTGCTTTTCCGTAATATATCATTCATATCTATTCTTTGCTTATACATGAGCTCTGAAAAAGAAAAAGAACAATTTCAGTATTTGAAAATGGTATAATTGAAGATTTGTCGTGGAAGAAAAAGAAAGCTCGTCGTTTCGTGTCAAGTGGTGACTATTTCCAAACTTTTCAGGCTGTTGCGGTTTGCTGGTTACCTTTTCCAGTTTCATTTTGCATCTGAAACAATAAACATTCGTGACCAGAAATTTTCTCTGGTGCTCACAGTTTAACAGGAAAGACTGTAGCCAGGTGATTGCATCTTTGACAGTCTGTAGCTTAAACTTCAATATATAAGAATGGTTGTGCAACTCATTATAAATAAATAATGACAGAAAGTAACAGTTTCTCTGCCATTTCGATAGGCACTCAGAACTGTTAATTAACAGTCAATTTTCAGCTTACAAAAAGGAGTTCTGTTTAGTGATGAAAACAATAATCATTGATGGCCCATTCACTATTACGTACTACCCATCACAATGGTGTGTATGGCACATAGGTGTAGGGCCGCACAATTGATTACTAGTGCCATGAAAATGCTGGAATCAGTGTTGCGATCAATAGTAGACATTTTTTGACAAATTTTCTTAAGCTGATTTGTCTTTGTTCTCGTTGACTTCTATCCACCTTCATCAGAACAAAAAAAAAGGTTTGTTGGCACTGATTGCACTGCAAGCCTTTGTATTGTTGTCGTCTTCTTTAATTTTCAATTAAAGGGATGTATGTGCAAGGTAGCAACCTTTTCTTGTTAACAGTTTCCTTGTGAAATTCGATTAACTATTAACTCCTCTAGGTAGGATTTCATAAATGAATCAGTAGTTTAGCATCCTAACTTGGTACACGATGCAGGATATTTCTGATTAATACCAAAGCCCAAGCTCAATATTTCAAACCATGAGGATTACCTTCAGTGAGTGTGTGGGTCCCTCCTGTGTGTGACATTTGTAGACTGCAGACTTTTTAACAAATATCACATTCCCATTTGCATAACTGAACGCTCACCATAAACAGCCAACCTGAGTGCTACTCAGGCTAACTTGAGTGATATTCATATCAAACAGGAGCCTTAATTAATGTAGTCTGCTGGTTTACCATGGTTTTCTTACACATCTCTTCTTCCCTGGCATAATTTCAAAGTGTCATCATGATTTCAAAGTGTCATCATTTATCCCATAATAGAAAACAATATTATTGTTTCTTTTACTCTAATAAATTGTCAGTGCATGCTGCTTGATGGAACTTACCTAAAGGTGGCTCCCTATAGTTTTACGATCGCACGCGCGCTGAGGACGAAAGCTCAAGTAATCCACAGGGAGCCCTCACATCCGTTTAGAACATGAATAAAAGATGAACCTACCTTTATCGCGCGTGTTTTGTGTTTTGTGGCGGCCATTTTGAATTTTTAATACGCGCGCGGTGTGCTAGTGCGAGGTCTGGAACCGAAATTACGGAAAATCGCTCGGAGCCTGCTCGGAGCTCTAAGAAAATGACAAGGGATGAAACTGAAATGATAGCGTTCTAAATTTGCATTAGTTCGAGGAGAAATTTACTTCGTAATTTAACGAAAATTACTCTGTGGGAAGAAGAAGCATTAAACTAAATATATCTACGCTCATTTAGCCCAAACATCTAGAAGGTCTGCGATAATTTGGCGTTGTTTTAAACAACTCGCTTTCGCACTATGTTTCTGCCAGTTGGGGGCCACGGAAGTGAGAAATGCAAAATGTTGATTGACAGAATCGAAGCGGAAGTGATAGTGTCGCTTGTTCTGATTGGTCAGTTTTAATTCCGGAAGTTGGATCATTTTATTCCGGAAATAGAATGCTGCCACAAGGCCAAGGCCAGATATTCCCGATTTATGACGCCACACTGGCGGGAAGGGTTCGGAAGAGTTCTCATTTATTTGGAAGAATTCAGGAATTTCATGACTGTTATGTTAGGAAATTTCTTCCACCTGACGACATGAGGTAAGTATTAATAGTAGGAGAAGATTTTGCCAATGTCAATCAACTCTAAGGTAATTTTGTGATCTGAGACGGCGAGATTCACGTTAATTGGCGACCTTTTCGGTACTGCGATTCAGATCAGCTTAAAAATTATGTTGCTGTTCGTTTGCCTCTAGCGGTTTGACTGACTGTCAAAAGAAAGTGCTGGATGTCGTTTTGGCTGGCCACAATACTTTTATTGCTGGGGCCGCCGGTAGTGGGAAGTCCTTCCTCATGAAGCAAATTTGTGAGCGTACAGAGAAAACGGTTTGCGTAACAAGCACGACTGGACGTGCAGCGAAGGTTTTAAAAAACAAAGCCAAAACAATCCATTCATTTGCGGGAATTGGTGACTGCCACGAACCTAAAGAGGTATGTTGTGTGTTTCATGTTTATCTGGCTGGGTTTTTTTTTGTTTGTTTGTTTTTGGTTTCAGAGAAATAACTGATATGTTTGAATATATGGCTGCACGCTGCTGGTACACGAACGTAACAATGCAATGCACGAAATTCGTATTATTGTAGAATTTCAACAATTTTTTTATGAAGTATAATCGGTGAAAAGAGCCTGGTAAATTGTCCTGGTCAAAAGGCTAGGCTGAAATCCTACTGTGTTTTTATGCTGAAAAACAGCGCGTCGCTTTTAATTGTTTGTGTGCGGCTGTTATAGTTGGGGTCACTTGTGCATTTGCTGCAAAATTATTCCTTAATTTCGTTATGTCATTGAAGCACAATATCTAAAGTTACATTGGTCACAAATTATCCGGCTGAATATGGGCTCTGAAAACAGATCATTGAAACAGTTGAAGTTAAGGAGGAATCTTAAGCCGGTCTGTCGGCTTTCCCAATGATCAAACTTTTTCCTACAATGTGCACGTCATGATGGATGAAACCCGCTAAACCATCAAAGCTTCTTTTTTGCAATACACATTTAGTGTAGAATTTTTAACTCAAACATTTTCATTCACCTTCTTGCTTTAGTGACTTCAACTGCCGAGGATGACGGATGAAAATGTGATCGTTTAAAAGTGGCCGGTGGTTCCACGGCGCCTTGAAAAAAGATTAAACATTCACAAATACATTCATTACAAGCGATAAATCGTTCGCTCTTTCACACAAAACCCGTTTTATTCCATTTTTCCTTGGATTAACTAGATTGGGCCGACTTTTCCGTGCAATTTTCTTTTACTGGAGTAAATCCGAATCATTTTTTTTTTTCACTGTTGATTCCTTCACATTCCACAGCGCTGGCTGAATTATTTTTCAAAACATTTGCAACATTAAGAGGAGGCCATTGGTCCGCCATGTTGCAACACTTTGAACGCACGTCACGAAACCCGCATTTTTCACTGCGCGCCAAATCATCTGACATGAAATGGCTCTTTATTCCACTCTACTCTTAGTCCGATTTCTATTTAAATGCTTGTAAAGCCATAAAACGTAGCCAGTCCAAATTACGATATGTCGATTTAAATCTGTTAGGTGATTCACGAGTGCTATAAACATGTACATGTAGATCTCAAACACAACCCTCTTTTTACGCTGAATACTAAGCCGTGATCTGAGGTCAAGGTCACCGCGGCCGTAGAACATACAAGGTCAACTAATATTTATGACCAGGAGTCCAAATTGTTTTAATTTTAATTTTTCTAAATCAAAACAACTTTGCCATTAAAAACCACGATATGCCGATTGAGAAGTGCTAAGCTACCTGTGGATCTCACATCTCTCTTTGTTAACACTGGGCATGGAATACAAAGCGCTCTGGAGGAAAAGCCACGAGTTCGCGACATCATGCCTTGGTCACATTTAATGTTCGAGGCAAACCACAGCGTCTTAGTAGATCTTCACCGGAAAAGGCACTGCTTTTTTCAAAATACTTTTAGTTCACCATGTTCAGAAGTAGAGAGAGCTCCTAGATGCCGGTTCCACGGAAATTCGTTTACGTGACAATTCCTGCGTTACAGTGTTGTCATCGGCTCTCGCTGCCGAAAATAGACTGTAAGCAGTCTCTGTTGTTTTCCTAGAGTGACACCATGAATAGTAGAAGACGCGACATCGCAGACAAGGGGATAATTATTCTTCTTTAGCCCAAGATAGACACGAGTAGCTGGCTTCCCTCGTTCAGTTCTTCGTTTGGTTTTCGTGACATTTGGGAAGATCTTTCTAATTACACGACCAAATGCACTCGCTTCACCTGGCTTCAAATCCGGGCAGTTTTCTTTCGCCTGCCAACCATTCGCCAAATATCTTTCGTACAACTCCGCACAGGGCACATAATTTCTTTCATTCGCCTCATTGTAGTTTTCAACCAGCCTAGTTTAAGTCGAGAAAAAATTTTTTCACTACCTGACTGACGTGTACACCATCGATCTTCATTAAAATTCGAGTAGCGAACTAAGCCTCTTGAACTTTTGTACTCACCATTCCGTTATTTTAAGTTTGTTTCTCCACTCAAAGTTGATTCCTTCACATTCCACAGCGCTGGCTGAATTATTTTTCAAAACATTTGCAACATTAAGAGGAGGCCATTGGTCCGCCATGTTGCAACACTTTGAACGCACGTCACGAAACCCGCATTTTGACTTCCGGTCTCTCTTTCACATCCTATTTCCGTTCCCCCCAACTGGCAGAGACATACGACGAAAGCTAGTCAGAAGTTTCATCCCTTGTCACTTTATTATCCTCGGTGAGCGATCGGCTACCCCCGAGAATTTGCGAATTTTCCCGCCCGTCCCAGACTTCCGTAATTTCGGCTCCAGACCTCGCACTAGCACACCGCGCGCGTATTAAAAATTTAAAATGGCCGCCACAAAACACAAAACACGCGCGATCAAGGTAGGTTCATCTTTTATTCATGTTCTAAACGGATGTGAGGGCTCCCTGTGGTAATCTGCGCCCGCTCGAAGGAAAACGTCAGTGTTTTTCGATATTTTATTACGTCAACATGAGCACAACAAGCAAAACTGACAGTGAATTTTCTCGCGTTTCCTTCGGTGAAATTCCGTAAAACTTGGCAGATTGGTAGTAAACATTTTACTTTAGTCGGAGCTCGTTTTTCAGGGAAATCTATAAGACTAGTTTTTTCGCAGCGGTAAAAGACGTAAATTTGCAAAAATCGAAAAACCTACCTTTACAAACCCTACTTTCTTCGTGTTTGAAATTCGTGTCCCGCAGGAAGCGATATGCTCTGAAAATTTTGGAAGATTTCGCTGAAGGAAATTCAAGAAAATCGCAAGTAAAGCCATAAAAAAGTAAAAAAAACATATTTGTCTGAGCATTTCTAATTCAAGACTAAAACCAATAATTTTAACAGAGATGATAGTAAAACACTATTTAATCATTGCTTATTACATGTAATTAGTTTGAGAGGACTGGGTATAAATACGAATGCAAAAACGGCATTCAAAACGTAACACTTGCGCGCGCAATGCCATAAATGATTACCCTATGGAGCCACCTTAAGCGGACCTCACCTTTTAAAAATTACATTATACTAATTGCAGTCACTGTTTACTTATTGACATAGCAGAAGCCTAAGTCATACATGTCATTTGTCTTTTTTGTGAACCCTGCTCATTTTATGGTAAATGTAAGAGTTAGCATACAAAAACATTGTCATGCCATTTTTGGTTCTGTAAGATGCAATGTGTTTAGGGAGCTGTGATAGTATGGACATACTTTCTTAAAAGTAATTGGTTCACTTCATCCATATAGGTGGTTTTGCACAACTACATAAACCCAAAATCTAGATTTTGTAGTCTATAATTTCTTATAATACTGGAAAAATTGGAAAAAAGGTTAATTAAGTCTTTCTAGTTCTGACACTAGCCTAATTTAAGTACTGGTACATGTAAGTAGCAGTGATGCTTATATTTTAATTGATTGCAGACAATCATAAAAGTTCCCGAGAAAATATCTTTTTAAAACTAAAAAAAAACATTAATTAAATACCAGGTCTGTTTTTTTTTATTTACTTTTTTTTTTTTATACAACCATGCATGAGAAAATGTGTGATTTGAGAATATCCTAGAAAAAATTGCTGGTAATAATATTTCTTTTGTAAGTTTTGTAGGGTAATGTAGTCAAGGATCAAGAAATGTTTCCAACTTCTATTTAAAAGAGATTATTTTCTTCCTATTTACTTGTAATGTGCATTTGTGATTTGTCACCTAAAATTTAATCAGTTCCAATTTAAAATACTCAATATGACAAATGATTTCAAAATAAAAACATTAGCCTCCGTACAAATCAAAATCTAAATATATTTCATAAAAAGAAAAATAAGAGGTATTTTGGGATAACATTAAACTCTGCATTAATACAAAACAAAAAGAAACAATGTCAAGCTTGTTGTAACAACCGGATCCTAGTTTTGACCAAAAACTTCCTTCGGTATACAATTATATTTGGCACACCGGAACCTCCTCCAAAATTATTTACCAATGACAAATCATTGTCAAGTTTTTTTTTCTAAAAGAACCAATCAGAGGCTGGGATGTGGTTAAAGAGTGTTGATAACTTGTAGCAGCTGGTTTCTAAGAAATTAAACACAGTGAATTCTCGACAAAAAAAGAATGACCGACTCATATACATAAGTTCAATATCCGCCAGAAGTCGAAACAAAGCCCTTGTTCACTCTGTTAACAGTTTCGGTGGGAATAAACTACAAGAATAGCCGGAAAGACATTTTTAAAATGTCCAATAAACAGATTGTGTAGCAAGGGCTTTGCTTCGCTCCGTATGCGGCAAACCTACAGGGTGGTTTCTTGCGTCCTTTGCGATCTGTGTTTAGAAGAAGTCACGAAAGAAATTAATTCCCAGCCAAGCAAATGCATTACCAGATTTTAAAGCCCCACGCCAAATCAAAGAACAAAACCTCTTCGCAATCTCCATTACATATCCATTTTGTATGGCGAGTCCCCGATTAAAGACCTATAAATACCCAAAGGGTCCTTTAATACCACATGAAAATCATTCATTTAATGGTCTATTGACATTTCCATTCGAACGTTTGATCATTTTGTTACGAATGATCAATTCCCCGCAAAAATGTTATGTGCTGTCGATAATTTAAAGCACAAACAAGATCTGTTAGATCATATAACCGCGCTTTTAATATAACTGTTTGCTTAGCACTACCGTCGGAACGTAGTGCACATTCCAAAGCAGTCATTGATGATTCTTTTCTTACTGTAGACAGCACATCACTTGATCAACACAAACTGTATTATTGCACCATCAGTGGTAGCCGTTGACAAATCTCCGATGACGTAATGGTCTTAATCTAGAACTTTCTTCGGGATATGTATGGGCATGAACGATATGAACTACACGATAATAACACTATTAACAACAGCTTTCTGTCTTAAAAGTTATGATTAAATTTAATTGGTGTTTTCCACGAGTAAAGGGTTAGTTAAGTAGTCACACAAGTCATATAATTTAATAATAAAACTCTATCCCGACTGATGTATCGATTTTGGTCACTCCAGTGACCACAGATTGAAAACGTGACAGAAAATTGGCGCTACTTTCGATTCTCACCAAATTTGGACAGAGGGATAATCTCATCATTAGCTAGTCTCCTTCGCAGCCGTTATTAGGGTCGTCACGAGGAGCGTTGCGTGACGACCCTAATAACGGCTGTGAAAGAGACTAATCATTAGCCACTTACAGGCTATTTTTCAGCTCTTTTTGTCATATCCCCCCCTCGGGAGAATTTTGTCAAGCTAGCTAATTTACTATGCAAGCCACCGTAATGGCGGTCGCCGTCGGCGAAATGTTCATTTACTCAAAATTGGGGCAAAATCTTTCGGAGATGGAAGTCAGGACATTTGTAAGGATACAGAAAGTAATTTGGGACCAGTTGCTGGCTTCTAAGGCTGAATTTATCCACAAGTAAGCTGTATTTTCGTTTTCGTGCCGAAAGCCACGCGATGAAATATTATCGGCTTGTTCTGTTGTCTTGTTCTGTTTTTTCTCTTGGTCTTTTTTGTAGCCCGCCAAGGCCAGTCTTTCGTCTAAATCAGTTGAAAAAAGTTCGAAAAAGATGTTCTCATTCAAGTTTAAGCTCTCAGGCGATAATTCTGGAGTTTTTTGGCCGAAACGTTGGCTTTGTTATGTTGGTGTTTTTCGGTTGCTATGGGCGACCGTGGCTTCCTTTGTTAGGTCAAGTCTGGGGAGTGAGGTCACAAAAAAATTCTAATTAATTCTGGTTTTGTTCGATTTCGCTGAAATTTTAACACGATAAAGCTGGATTGTTAAGGAATAGATTTACCGTCTGCCAACGTGTGGTAGCTATTAACGCTAAAGTGATATATCGCTTCGAAGTCAGGGTTTTGAAGAGATTTTTTTGCAACGCGTGGGTTCGGCGTGATTTTGTAATCGGAGGTTTTTGTTGACCCCGAAGGAAAAAAAATCCGGAAAAGGTCATTTCATCGACGATTCAAACGAATATAAATGTGTATATGTTCCGAGCTAAATTTCTGGTGAAAAAATATAATTTTTGACGAGCGCTGTTTTTTTTTTATTTTTCCCCGTGAAAGTCAGTATCGGAGATGAGATTCATTAATGTTTCAACAGCTTTTGGCGAGGAAACCACACAGGTTGCGTGACTCAAAATTTGGCCGAGTGGAAGCTTGGGTCTGGTCGCCGACAAATCTACGAAAAACAAGATCTGTTAGATCTTATAACCGCGCTTTAAAAATGAAACGGCTCGCTTAGCACTACCGTCGGAACGCAGTGCACATTCCAAAGCAGTCATTGATGATTCTTTTCTTACTGTAGACAGCACATCACTTGATCAACACAAACTGTATTATTGCACCATCAGTGGTAGCCGTTGACAAATCTCCGATGACGTAATGGTCTTAATCTAGAACTTTCTTCGGGATATGTATAGGCATGAACGATATGAACGACACAATAATAACACTATTAACAACAGCTTTCTGTCTTAAAAGTCATGATTAAATTTAATTGGTGTTTCCACGAGTAAAGGGTTAGCAAAGTAGTCACACAAGTCATATAATCGATTTTGGTCACTCCAGTGACCACAGATTGAAAACGTGACAGAAAATTGGCGTTACTTTTGATTCTCACCAAATTTGTCATATCCCCCTTCGGGAGAATTTTGTTCAGTTAGCTAATTTAGTATGCAAGCCACCGTAATGGCGGTCGCCGTCGGCGAAATGTTTATTTGCTCAAAATTGGGGCAAAATCTTTCGGAGATGGAAGTCAGGACATTTGTAAGGATACAGAAAGTAATTTGGGACCAGTTGCTGGCTTCTAAGGCTGAATTTATCCACAAGTAAGCTGTATTTTCGTTTTCGTGCCGAAAGCCACGCGATGAAATATTATCGGCTTGTTCTGTTGTCTTGTTCTGTTTTTTCTCTTGGTCTTTTTTGTAGCCCGCCAAGGCCAGTCTTTCGTCTAAATCAGTTGAAAAAAGTTCGAAAAAGATGTTCTCATTCAAGTTTAAGCTCTCAGGCGATAATTCTGGAATTTTTTGGCCGAAACGTTGGCTTTGTTATGTTGGTGTTTTTCGGTTGCTATGGGCGACCGTGGCTTCCTTTGTTAGGTCAAGTCTGGGGAGTGAGGTCACAAAAAAATTCTAATTCTGGTTTTGTTCGATTTCGCTGAAATTTTACCAGGATAAAGCTGGATTGTTAAGGAATAGATTTACCGCCTGCCAATGTGTGGTAGCTATTAACGCTTAAGTGATATATCGCTTCGAAATCAGGGTTTTGAAGAAATTTTTTTTGCAACGCGTGGGTTCGGCGTGATTTTGTAATCGGAGGTTTTTGTTGACCCCGAAGGAAAAAATATCCGGAAAAGGTCATTTCATCGACGATTCAAACGAATATAATTATGTATATGTTCCGAACTAAATTTCTGCTGAAAAAATATAATTTTTGACGAACGCTGGGTTTTTAATTTTTTTCCCGCGAAAGTCAGTATCGGAGATGAGATTTATTAATGTTTCAACAGCTTTTGGCGAGTAAACATCACAGGTTGCGTGACTCAAAATTTGGCCGAGTGAAAGCTTGGGTCTGGTCGCCTACAAATCGAAAAAAATCCACGGGTAAACCATGAACCGCGCTCGGCCCATGGCCGCGCGGTTAAAAAAAAACCACGGGTAAACCATGGACCGCGCTCGGCCCATGACCGCGCGGTTAAAAAACACGGGTAAACCATTTAGAAGAGCTTGGGAACTGAGAAAATATATACACGTGCTGTCGCGAAAACGTGATTCCCATACTCATGTTAATTGATTCGCAAGTTCACCTTAGAAGATGTTTAACATTGTCCTTTTCACGATCGCGTAAAATAAAATCTCACAGGTACCGATGAACAATGTAGATCACACCAAAGCATCGAAATCAAATAATTTACACCATCTTTTTACATTGCTCTGACCCCAGCCAAGCGAGAATATCTAAACAATTTGGTGTAAGTGTAAACATAGCAAGCCGACAGCAACGCTTTATTGCCGTCCTTATCAATCTCTCTAAGTGTATAAACTCAAAGTTTAAAAAAAATATGTGGGATCTCTGGTTTACCCGAGTTTGACAAAATCTGTCTGAACGGCTTTTTTTTATACACGTCTTTCAATAAATGGAACGGTATAGGACTTTTAGACAATCTATTAGCGGTAATTTAACTCAAACAGGAAAATGTGAGGTAATTAGCGAAAAAAATGCGCTGTTGCCAAAGAAATGACAAGATATGCCCTCAACAAGCGTGTTTGTCTAAATACCCCAATTCAACTGTGCCCTACTTAGAGTAGCAATTTCCTTTTGCTAAGAAACCAATATTCTGAAAGAAATTCCCGCATTCAAGCCGTGGTTACAGATGAATTTTTTATCTTATTGTTTACAACCTGGCTTTCTCTCGAGTAACAGATTTAATGCAAGATCTGCGTATTATTATCTTTATCTGATCTTGGTCACCTTTCTTTGTTCCAAACCGAAATGACCGCACGGCCGAATCTTCAAATCTGGATACCTTCTCGGTTACTTTGTTTGAACATCGAATGCAAAGTGAACGATAAAGGCGTCCATTACCTTATGCACGATAAATAACGTTTACTAAAAGCTCCAAAAGTGCTCCGAAGAGCATAATTAAGCGCTCTAATGTACGCAAATGTTGCTGTTGTTAAGCTGATTCACCTTGCAGGTCCCCATACTACTTTCCACCCTAAAATTAAAAGCGAAACGAAGGTGCAAGAAAAGTAAAAGAAAATTGGCACTAACCTATCACAGTCAAGTTGATAGCCCTTCTGATTGCCCGAAACGTCGTAATTATCTCGCATATGTAGAAACCTTCATCTGACAGATCGACCCGCTGGATGAACAGAGTAGCTGTCGGTAATATTTTGACTCTGCGAGCGTATCTTGGGGGCATGTTTGGAGATGGTGTAGCGGTCGCCTGTTTTTCAGTTTTGCTGAACAAAACATCTTTCATTCTAGGAGTTCCAAAAGCGTCCACAATGCTTGTCGTCCATAAAATTCGATACGTTTCACCTTTGTTGATGTGACAAGTCCAATGAAGAGAGGCATTTTGTCTTACGTTCACGCTAACTTTATCTTCGGCTGCGGTTAGCTTCAGTGCTCTAACTGAGACACCTACAGATCAAAGAGAATAAATCATACAGTTAAGTTCAAACTCAAAGAATACAAAAAGACCTGGACGTGCACAGAAAGGTCTCCAAAATTCAACAAGTTCAAAGGTGCTGAATTGTTCAACTGATTTTAGAACCAACCTGAAACAGCTACTAGAAACCACAAAAGTTTACAGAGCCACATTCTTATATTGACCGTGTCTGTCTCGTTACTAGTTACCCAGAACTGACAACAAGCATGTTTTCCTTGTAATCATTACACACGCGATAAGAGAGTCGTGTCAGTTCTTACTTCACTTCACGCTTCAGCTTTTGTCTACCGCTGTCGTATATTTGAGACAATTTTATTCCTCGCGCTTCAGCTTCGCGTAATCTGTAGGCATCAATTACATTCCTTCTTTGACATCACGTCACGTGGGTTGCCCAAAGTAAATTTTAATTTACTTTGGGCAACCCAAAAAAGGCCTTTTGTGAGTGGTTGAAATCAGCATGACCGCCAAAGATCAACCAATCAAAGATCGTGATTAAAATTCAAAGGAGCAATTCTTTTGTGTGTAGAATGCTCCCATTCCAATGAACAATCATGGGAAGAACTCCTAAATTCAGAGGTTTTGCCTGAACAAAACCACACAATATCATAAACAACACGCAAAACAGTCCACAGACTCGCGCGTGAACATCTACATTTGCAGTTCCAGAACGAACAAACTGGAAGGACAAAAAGCTCGATGAAATTGATGCAAGAAACATAAGAACGTCTCTCTAAGACAGACTCATAGCTTTCCACAAGGAAAGCTACAGCTATCTCTGGCGAAGCCGGACAAAGATAAATATGACACCCGTGATAAGAAGTAGCATAACTTGCAACAGTAAATCCCGGGGTATCCAATCGATGAAATCGATAATCGATGATAATCGATATCAATCAATACCAATCGATATCAATTAATCGATTGATATTGATAATCGATGAATAATCGATGGCGAAGATTCGTGTGGTTATCGATTGGTATCGATTTTCAATAACAATCGATAGATAAATTGATATCGATTGGTATCGATTGGTTGCAGATTGAAGGAATCGGCTCATAAATGTCCCATCTTTGTAC
The DNA here is from genome assembly GCF_964199315.1 of Orbicella franksi. NCBI lineage: Eukaryota > Metazoa > Cnidaria > Anthozoa > Scleractinia > Merulinidae > Orbicella > Orbicella franksi. The sequence goes on along the minus strand of NC_138156.1, from coordinate 20,235,496 downwards.
GCAGTAATTGTAAACACATTTCATAAAAACTCTTTTTCCTTGGCCATCGTAGCTTTAGAAGAAACAAAACACAAACCGCGGTGATAAACATGGAACCAAAACGCATGTTACACAAAGTTAATTTCCTTGACGTTTTGTATGTACAACATACATCTTCAGAAGTGAGCGTTAACTAGATTACAATCGAAATTTAAGCGCGAAGAAAAAGAAAAAGACTGGTATCTAATAATATGTAACAAGACTAATAGTTAATAACAAACAGATGAGTCTGCGGGAGAAAAAAAAACCATAATAATAATAGCAAAATGCTACAAAATGCTAGTAAAGAAAAAGTTTTTCACTGCCAACGTTTTCATTCAAGGCTGGCTTTAAATCACGAATTAACAATGTTTCCTTAATTTTACAATGTATATCTGACCTACCAGTTGCTAAGATATCAAAATTGTCCCATTTAATATTATGACCCGTGGAAGTAACGTGATCCGCAATGGCTGAGGTGTGACCGCTTTTAGCAAGGGCCTTAAAATGTCCAGTTTTTCTATCGTGTAGTCGACGCTTTGTTTTTCCTATATAAAAATCATCACAGTCCCAGCAGCTCGCCTTGTAAACCACCTTAGACATCTGAGAACGACTGAACCTGTCCTTGTACGGGAAAAAAGATTTAATTCGGCGGGTGTTTCGGAAAATTATTTTAACGTTAAAACAACCATAAAACTTATAGATACAAGATTTAAGTTGCTGGGTAATTACTTTACTTTGGAACCTTAAAAATGGTAAAACAATGAAGATTTCTCTCTTGGGAACTGTAGTGATAGGGTCTTTAGGTTTGTTTTGATGTCTATTCACTACATCGTTCATGTTGTACGTGATGATACCACGGGGATAACCATTGCGTGACAATAGCTTCCTGAGATCATCCAAGGCAGACTGGATGATCTCAGGAAGCTATTGTCACGCAATGTTTATCACCGCTGTTTGTGTTTTGTTTCTTCTAAACACATTTCAGTTTAATCCTTAGAACGTTAACAGGAGAACAAGACTCTCTTCTTTCTCTTCAACGTCCCTCCACAGGTATCCGTCGTCTTTTGAAAACTCAAAAGTTTGTTCTCATTCTTGCTTGGTTGACAACTTTAAACGCGTTTCCGCGTTCTCCCCTCTTCTTGTCAACAGTAAACGCTTCACGGGCGTTCACCTCAAAACGGCAAAGATGATAGCCTTTGGCGATGCACCTTATATTCAGTAAAGCCTCTTCCCGGACTTCTTGCGTAGACATATATAATGACACGGAAAGGCAATGACGGGCAAGTGGATAATTCAAGTACACGTGCAACGGGTATATTCTTTCCGTTGAGAAGACTGGGTCGGAATTATTTTAACAATTTCGTCCCCTGGGCTTCCTAAAAATGGCGGATGATCGGACAGGTTCGAGGTTGCTGTGCCAATCGATAGCAATCGATGAACGGTTTTTGTGTGGTTATCAATTGATCATCGATTGACCGATACCAATCGATACCAATTAACTAATTTTATCGATTGGTTTTTCGATCATCGATTTCCATCGATTGCATACCCCGGGAGTAAATCAAACAGCCGGGCCCGGCGTAATAACACAAAATGCAAGTAACCAACATGTTCACGGAATATTTCAAACTTTGTCCCTCCAGAGCTAGTATTTAGAGAGCTTAAAACATATCTTGCAATACAAATGAGCCAAAAAACTAACACGTGGCAAAACACAGAGGTTTCAAACTCTACAAATTACACGCGGATAACAGCGGAAACCACGCAGACCAATGACCTCTAACGGCTCTACTCTGGTGAAATGTCCTCGTAAAAACAGGATTATTGATTAGCGAAATATTCAAAGATCCCCCTATCGTACCATACAAAAGGGGCAGATCCCCAAAGATATACTAGTTCGAGCGAAACTCTTAAAGCGGCTATTACACGTGGATAGGAGTTGTGTAGGCCTGTCACCCCATTGTTATCACAGTATTACGGCTAACCAGCCTATGAAAACTCAAATTGTATTATGCAATGATCCAGTTCAAAATAAAACTGATTGTATATATGGCTTAACGAATTTAAATAAGACAAATCGTACATCACATTAATGTATAGTCAACAATGTTAATTTTAAAAAAATAGCAAAGAAATCATTGTCTAAATCTCCAAATATAATAAGATTACGTTTCGAACAATGTGATTATGATTTCTAATTACAGTAAACAAATGCAAATCAACTCTAATATTTTGAATATCTAATTTGGACAAAGGGGAAAGGTCACAGTTGATATTCAAACTGAGGCGAAGAAGCGTACTTACTCAAAAGGGGTAAAAATATATTCCGCAAATCGACGGCTTTACAGTCAACTGATCGTTGAATGACCTCTTCCGTGACTTACATTTGTAAACAATTCAAGTAATTCCACTTATTCCATCCAAATGTAAAGCGATGAAATGTATTACCCTCTTGTGTCCGAAAGTCTTGAGAAGGCGTCTGGGATTTAATTATTGTTTTCAAACTCACGCGGTGCTGTCTTTAAATTTGTGGTCACCGATGGAGATATTTTAAACTTCTGACGGTTCAAAGCAATGAATATTGGCTTTTAAAAGTACAACGGCTCCTGTAGAACCTGCACTGGACACATACCAAGTCTGTCCTAGCTTTCGCGAGGTGGTCGACAGCTATCTCTAAAACGAGGAATGGGGAATCGGGGAATCAGTAAATCGGGGAATCAGTAAAACGGAGAATCAGTAAATCGAGGAACGGGGAACGGGAAATCTCTAAAAGGGGGAATCTCTAAAATGGGGAATCTCTAAAACGGGGATTCTCTAAAACGGGGAATCTCTAAAACGGGAAATCTCTAAAACGGGGAATCTCTAAAACGGGGAATCTCTAAAACGGGGAATCTCTAAAACGGGGAATCTCTAAAACGGGGAATCTCTAAAAGGGGAATCTCTAAAAGGGGGAATCCCGCGGAAATCAGATCCCGCAAAAATTTACTTCACGGGCGAAATGATACATGCAGACATCGTAAGGGGAATCTTGTTGCTGTAATTTATTTCGTTCCTTCGTTCACAAACAAAATGATGAAATGAGAAACAAAACGTTCAGAACTGAAAAAAGGTTTTACAGGAAAGGATTGTCTGAAGGTACTCTATTGGGAAAAGCATCTAAGATTCCGCACAAGAGCACGATGTAACTGTGATAGAGTGACAGTGATTACTGGATTACTGTGTTTTACCTCCGCTACGTAGTGTTGAATGCAGTCTAATAAAATTTCAATATGTTAAATGCGAATTCCTAAAATCGCAAAAATCAGTACCCAGCAAGAAAAGCCAGCCTTTTACAATCGGAAAAATTAGCTCCCTCGGGAAATGGCTAAGTGACCGCTTAATACAAGGTGACCGCCTGATACAGGTTGCAAAAAAAATAACAGGCAGTCGAAAACTGCTTGTGGATGCCGGTAGTTTTGTAGGGAGATTGAAGGAATTTATTAAAACGTTGTAAGTGCAAGATCACCTAAAAGAGCAGTACACCTTCGACAGCAGATAGGAGATAATAAATTTATGCCAGAGACAACAAGTTTTGGCATTATACCTTTAAGACAAAATGTCCCTGTGGAATTCCTTGCAGTAACTCAACACTGTACAATATTTAAAATGCACAAAGTGAAACAGTGAAGTAACCTCTGTTAATTTGCAAGGTATCCTTTAACTATGTTGTAACTGACCTGGTATTCAAAACATTAATGTAAGGATGGCATTGAAATTGTATTTTTTTTTTTTAATGTTGCTTTTGGGCAATAATAAAATTATTGTTTCAGTACATTAACACAGGGGGTATCGCCCAAGTACTCATGTTCGCATGAGGGAGATAAATTAATAGTAAAGAAATACAAATTAACAACAACGGTTAAGGAACAACTGCATACAATATTAATGGAGGGTAGTACTATTAACCCATTTGTGTGGTTTTGTTTGCCATAAATGCTTATCCCTACCCTCCAATATATTTTGTCGAAGTTTCTTAATTGATGAAGTTGTTTATAGTATTATTAAAGGAACTAAACGTGACAGCGCTTTTGATTTCTAGGGAATAAATCTTAATATCAATATAAGGAGAGTTTCCTCGAAATCACTTGAGTTCTTTTGTCTGCTACATTGTATGTTTTCATCACCTGTCTGCAACATAACTTTCTTCAAGTGTTCTTATGCCATTTCAGATAACAACTGACAGCCGGTTGTTTTGGGGAAGCTGCTTATAGTATTATTAAGGGAACTAAACTTGGGAATGTTTTTATCCTGCATTGATTAATAACAATTTGTACAAATAATATTTTCTTTTTCAAGTACTTAAAAGAGTAGTTATGTTGCAGTTGTTAGAGTTTTCCTTACCGTAAGGGAAGGAACTGTGAAATTACTTGAGTTGTTTTGTCTGCTATAAGTTTTCTATCCCCTGCTTGCAACATGATTTTTCTCAAGTCTTCTAGTGGATATCAGATAAGGACATCTGACAGTCTGCTGTTTTGAGGAAGCTGATAATGGCATCGTTAAAGCAAGTAAACTTGAGCATCTTTTTGTCCTTCATGGATTGAATGACAATTTGAGCAACTAATTTTGTATTACATATGCTTGAAGGAGTGGTTATGTTGCAACTGTTACAAGCTATAGTTTCCTCTTCAAGTTGTGCTTCACTGATGGTCATGTTGCATACTATGCAAGAGGCCGTACGTTTGATGTGCACACCAATGCAGCGGCCTTCAATTGTGTTGTCTTGTATTTCTGGTGTGGTCAGACTGATATTGTGTAAATCTCCAATTTCTTGAGGGTCAGTGAGTTCATTTGTATTTAAGTACTTTATGTCATCAAAGATACCAACTTTCAGATTCTTGAAAAGATATGTTTTCTCTGTTTGAATTTTATCAATTATGCTTTCCCAGAGGACTAGTTTAACTGAGTTAGTTTCATCTGCTATTAGACAATCAGTTTAGTATTTTGCTTTTTCGCCGTCTTTTACAATAACTTGCTTATTTTCCTGTTTTTTAGGACTTTTGCTTTCACGTCCAATGTTTCATATACATCTTTTTCCAGTGCTTCGGTAATGGTGCATAACTGGTTGCTGAAGTGTTCATTAAAGGTAAAGGGCAGTGAAGTTGGAGTTACCTTTGCATGTTTTGCAATTGTGAATTCTTGTTCTTGTTTGTGAAATCTTTTTGATGCTGTTTGGTTCACTCCTGTGATTTTTACTGGTGATTTATTAAGGAACGCTTGTTTTAAATTCATGTGCTTTTGAGGTGAATAACAGACAGTACGGACTGCTTCGTCCTGTCCTGTTTGAATGCGACAGTTGAAGTAGTTGGTTGTGGAATTCCTTGCAGTTTGTACTTCTGTTAATAAGTGCACATATCCTTCAATGGATTCTTCTAGGAAAAAAAATTAGAAGAACAATTTAGTAATTTTGTATTAATGGTCAGTCAATTTTGTAGAATCGAAGAATGTCTATTTAATGCTGACCCACTAGGCAGCCACTTCCTATTAAGCAGCCAAAAGTATTGTCAGGATTTTAATAATAACTGTAAATAAAACTGCTATAAAGCAGCCACTGCCACCATTTGAATGTTCTACTGTTTTTACTCCCATTCAGTAACCAGCATATCAGGGTCACAACCAGACTTTTGACATAGATGTGGCAAGTTCTGTGATTGCCAAAGGCATGAGCTGCTAGGGGGGTCTGTGGGCATGCTCCCCCAGAAATTTTTGAAATCTAGCATCTCTCAAATTCTATTTTCAGTATTTTTTTAAAGGAATTTCATTTGAAAATGCAATCTCGTTCAACTGGGCATTATTTTGCCATCTACCTGTATTTACCTAAATATATAGACCTTATATTTCCAGTCTCAGTATTCATAGGTTCAACCAGGGTCAAATCCGAGAAATTTGCATTAGATTCTACAATATGAATTCTTCAGTTCAGTGAATCTTCAACAGCTTGTATAACAATGTGATCAGCCCATGTTCCCTGCATAGACATACAAGATAAATATCTTAACTACGATCCATCCACATTGCTTTCTATAAATTGCTCAGGATTATTTCTCAATTACTGGACAGCCATTGCTCTAATTTCTAAGTGACAGTTTGAGTCACCACATAACTGGTGTGATTCTGATTTAAAAAAGCAGTCACCTCTCCCACCAACATCAAGTGGTCTTAATCCATGTCTTAGTAGCCTTGAGCTCAATGGCGATTCAGGTGTGGTTTTGCATACTAATGTTGATAAACTAATTCTGCCATCTGCAACTGGACCTGGATTTAATTCAACATCTCCGGAGAGTAAAATATTTCTTTTTGAAACATTAAATGCAAACGACCATGTTATACACTTTTCAAATCGAAAAAAATAGTTACTGAAGAAACTAGTTTACCTTTCAGTGTCTGATTTTCCACCATTTATAATTCGTAGCAATGTTGTGCAAAACAGATGAAGCAGGAACTAATTTTTTAACCACATGTGTTACTTTCAGTCTCAAGTTTCGAAATTTCAAAGAATGAATCACTTTTCGCAATGAAATTCTAGATGGTTCTCTATCTCGAGATTTAAGCTTACGTGATTTTACTGCTAACTGCTTGAACGGTGAACGTGATCTAAAATGCACATCGTTTTTCACACTTCTGACAATTTAAATACGTTGTTATGTACTTTTGTATCAGAATCAACAGCTGCATTGTACTGTGCAGAACCAGGCACAGCTTTCATGAAACCTGCAACACGGGAGAATTTCGCATTCACATTGTTTTGAACAACAGACCTATCCACAGAATGATTTATGCCAAATATTTTGTTATAAACGAAATTACGTGTTGTTGTCGTTGTCTCCCGAAGGAGGCTCATTGTCTGCCGAAGGAGGTTCATTGTCTCCCAAAGGAGGTTCATTGTCTCCCGAAAGAGATTTTGTGTGTCCCAAAAGATAGTGACAATTTTCAAATCGGAATTAGCGCAGAGCACTCCTTCCAAGTGCTTTTCAGTGGCAACGCGGTCAGCACTTTGACAGATGTGACAATCGGCACGTCGTGCACAGTCACTTCCAAACAAAGACGATAAATTAAGATCATTTGTGCTTAAAGGCCAGTTAAAAGCATTGCGGATTGCCGAACTCTTGACAACAAAGACCTCCGTTCATCCACCGTCTCTCTTCCAAAATCTCGAACAGTGCGTGAAACATCGAATAGTTCTTTACAAACATACGATTTACGCATTTCTCGAAAGCTGTGCCTGATTACGTGGGTAAAATAGAAAGAAAACATTATCAACTTACCAAAATTCGCCGTCACTTGCTACTTCGCTTCTAACCTGAGCTCAGCAAAATACGTGGATTGTTTCACTTGTTTGTCGTCTTTCCATCGTTATGACAGCCAAAGCATTTCCGAGCGTTTGAGGATATTTATCGCAGACCATATTTGGAAGATCGGATTCATCCGTATCGTAATCGTTGACGATCGTAGAGACCCGTCCAAAGTCGTAGAATAGGCCGACTACCGAAAACAACTCGTGTTACATCGAGATGTAATTGACGGTAAATCGATTGCGTTTTTCGTGATCTGATTGGCTCCCGAAGCTTCTATTGTTACATTACAACATGACCGCAAAGAGGATGCCGGTATCTAGGATACGGCATCCACAAAAAGATTTTAAATAAAATCAGTGCTGAAAAGACATTTGACCTCAACTTAGAAACATTCATTTCCGGCGTTTTAATTAATGATTTGCGAAAATAAACAACGAAATCATTTGTTGTACCTCGCGTGTTATTGTTTCAACAAGTAATTGACATCGTGCGACCGTTTTATGCAGGTCAAGACAATAGAAAAAGTCCGTAAAATGTCTAAAATGGTGACCGCGGCCGCTTAATAGAGGTCAAAACTACAGTAATTGGGGGACTTACTTGAAAAAACTGATCGCATAATAGAGGGTGACCGCTTGATACGGTGCAGTTTAATGGCTCTTAATACAGGTTCGACTTAAAACTAAATCGGGCGATCGCGAAGTGTGATATGAAAATCCTTTAACTTAACTACAAGGTTTTTCTGGATACCCTGGATCTGCTGCCTCTTTGACATAGTAGCAAGCTATTAAAAGTAATAGTAATAGTGCGCAGCGCTGTTCCCACGGCCACGGCGTTGCTGAGAACAATAGACTAGTGTTGAATGTCCGAAGAACTTGATGCGGCACAGACGCATTTCCGACTTTTGTTTCATTCCGCCATGTTCACCGGCTACGCTTGATCAGTGTATTTCAGCCGAAGAAAACAAACGCCTGCCCTCAGGCTATGCGAAATCATTTTCATGGAAGCTTGTCACTAGCCACGGAAATACTACCACGATGTTTCTAGCCTGCGAACAGGCTCTTGGCGATGACGGGAAAAAAAATCAGAGAGCACGAAATATAAGAATGAGCGAAGCGATCGAGGCGGGACAGTGGGGTCCTGTAGACTTTGTTTTTGATGTGCCTATCCGCCCTTGGTGATTAGCCTGTAATAAATCGGTCATTAGACTTGTCAAGAAGCAACATTTTCTGTACTTGTAAACAGTTCTAATCGACCTAATCAAACAGCCGGGCGAAATGGCTGACTCAGACTAGTGCGCCATGGGACGCAAGACCACGTGACTCACTCTCGTACTCTCGTAGACAAATAAATATTTAAACTAGTAGTAATCAAAGATTATGAGAGTGCGTTCGACGCCGTTACTTTAATATATATACCTTAAATGATTTCACTAGCTGACTTCAACCTTTGACTGTTACTAATGACAACGTTTTTCATCGGCAACCGAGGGTTTTACAGACAGATATATCATAGTGTCAAAGTCCATTTCATTAAGAGGTCCCCTTACCGTGACTACGATTTGTTGATAGTTGCGTGACAGTGCCAGTTTCCGTAGACCCACAAGTTTAATAGAACTACAATATTTCCATTTGTAGCCTTCAAATTTCGTGCTAAATATTCTCACATTAACTGGTAATGTTTAAGCGTAAAAGCTGACTGATTTGTAAAAGTATATTTTAATACATTATTCTAAGCTGGAAGCACAAATACAAGCAAACATTTACAATGGTGTGCTCGTTTATCGTCAGCGTAAACAAACTCCCTGCGAGTGATTCGAGTATTTCCCCTGATGAATAAAGTAGACAGTATTTACATAATTTGCCGTTCCTTGGGTCAGGCTCACTTTTCTGGATCTTGCCTTCAGAGTACTTTTCCGCCGATTACAAAAGACTGAGCTACATGTATCTGTCGCGACTGGAACTTAATCAACAAATGCAATCAAAATATAGCTGTTCCCACGATTAACATCCTGAAAGCCATAGCGATTCAAAGTCCTCTTCGTTAAGATATAAAATAAAATAGGACAACTCCCTCAGATTTCGATAAATGTTGCCATCGAAGCGTTTAAATTCACCAAAATCCAACGCTGAGAGCACAAAATAGCGCAGCCTACGGCGACCAGTACTGAATGAAACGAAGTCATTGAAAGATCCAGCGCAAAGACGAGCTCACATGGCCTGCTCACATGCTCACATGCTCACATGCTCACACATTCGCAATATGTCTTGTCACATGTCTTACTAACGGTACCAGTTTACTGGCCGTGACATGCCCTTGCAAAAATCAAGCGGGGTGGCCATTTTGGTGTCCTTGCAGGAATGTGGATTTTTTCTGCATATAACCGTGCCGCAGGTCAAAATTAGGTTTGCGTTCTCCGAACGCAATAAATCAGACCATGACATAGTGTGGCTACACAATTCGTGTATGCCACACAAAAATAATTAACACTTAAGTTTATAAAAGAACTATGATTGGTTGACCGATAAACTGAGCCTTGTAAGATAATGCGTCTTGCATTCATACCTCAAAAATACCAATCCCGCTAAATTTATTGTTTTATCAGCCATATTTCGTCTTGTGACCTTATTTCGGGCCAATTCATGATCAAAACGCTAGAGGTCAACACGTTTTCCAGTTATTTCACCCGCCATAAAAGAACCTATCAGTAAAAATATAGTCGCCATTACAAACTAACTACAGTTCTGATAGAGACAACATTCGATTCCAGAGTTTTGTTTCACCTAACACAGTTCTTACCACAATTTATGAAGTTTATCGCATTTATTTCGTTGCTTGAAGCAACTTCTTTGAAAAGTCTAACCCGCTTTGTAGGTTTTCTGTAAATTCGTTCGTGGGTTTTGATCAGTCATGCAGGCCAAGGGATTGGGTCGAGATAAGATAAAGGAGATGAGATAAAAGAGCCATGGCGTAAACTGAATGCTAATAGAGAGAGACAAGAGAGTAGGAACGAGTAAAAACCTACGTCAAGCGACTGGAGACGAGGTTAAGGTAACTAACAAAACAATTGATGGTCTGCAATCAGTTTCGAGTGATTCAAATGACAAATTAAAGGTATGGCAGCCATGTTGGATGACACAAACAAATGTCATCCAATATGGCGACGATGACTTCATGTGAAAACCAAGAATATCTAGCCGGTCACAGCAATTAAACGATTTTGGCGAGAGAATCATCTTCGTTTGATTATGCATCTTGTATTGTTTCCTGAATCCATCCCTGGAGCTTCAAGACATCAGCGTACACTCCATATCGTCCGACTAATCCACACCCAGCACCCCAGCTGACCACGCCCATCAGATACCCCTTTCTATTCCTGTGACAGACCAGCGGTCCTCCGCTATCACCTTCACAGGCGTCAACGCCACCTCGAGCGTAACCTGCACAGCGCATGCGTTTCGTGACGCAATAGCCTGAAGACCGGAGATCCCTGTAGCTTCTCTTGCACGTGTCTCTTGGCACGAGGGGGAGTCTGGCTTGCTTTAAAGTCTGGTGAATAATTAAAGACGACACAGTTTCAAGTAGATCATTTGTCACCAATATTCAGTGATTACATTTCAATGTACTTTTTTCTACTGTGAAACTAATGCAATGCAAGTTCCTTTTAAGAACTGCTTTCCAGACGTTCAACAGGCAGTAAATTAGAAGGCCTTAGATTATTAAGACCAAATAATAACAGGCAAAAAGCATAAGAAATCATTTTCAGCGACAAAACTACCACACATGGGTCAGTTGTCTTATGTAGGTCTGTAGGAATAACCGTGCTTTTATATTCTTTGGATCATCGGGGTCAGGACATAGATGATTTTTGCCAGTTTCCACCTCTTTTCCTAGGAATGTCCCTTTCTCATCAACATACCTGCGGTAACCTGATTACTTAGGACCCGTCCACACTACGCCGGAGAAATTTGAAAACGCAGCTTTATTTCTACGGTTAGGCCTACCGTCCACACTAATCCGTCACGAAAACGCAGCTTTATTTCTACGGTTAGGCCTACCGTCCACACTAATCCGTCACGAAAACGCAGCTTTATTTCTACGGTTAGGCCTACCGTCCACACTAATTCGTCACGAAAACGCAGCTTTATTTCTACGGTTAGGCCTGCCGTCCACACTAATCCGTCACGAAAACGCAGCTTTATTTCTACGGTTAGGCCTACCGTCCACACTAATTCGTCACGAAAACGCAGCTTTATTTCTACGGTTAGGCCTGCCGTCCACACTAATCCGTCACGAAAACGCAGCTTTATTTCTACGGTTAGGCCTGCCGTCCACACTAATCCGTCACGAAAACGCAGCTTTATTTCTACGCTTAGGCCTACCGTCCACACTAATCCGTCACGAAAACGCAGCTTTATTTCTACGGTTAGGCCTGCCGTCCACACTAATCCGTCACGAAAACGGAGCTTTATTTCTACGGTTAGGCCTACCGTCCACACTAATCCGTCACGAAAACGCAGCTTTATTTCTACGGTTAGGCCTACCGTCCACACTAATCCGTCACGAAAACGCAGCTTTATTTCTACGGTTAGGCCTACCGTCCACACTAATCCGTCACGAAAACGCAGCTTTATTTCTACGGTTAGGCCTACCGTCCACACTAATCCGTCACGAAAACGGAGCTTTATTTCTACGGTTAGGCCTACTGTCCACACTAATCCGTCACCAAAACGGAGCTTTATTTCTACGGTTAGGCCTACCGTCCACACTAATCCGTCACGAAAACGCAGCTTTTTTTCTACGGTTAGGCCTACCGTCCACACTAATCCGTCACGAAAACGGAGCTTTATTTCTACGGTTAGGCCTGCCGTCCACACTAATCCGTCACGAAAACGCAGCTTTATTTCTACGGTTAGGCCTGCTGTCCACACTAATCCGTCACCAAAACGGAGCTTTATTTCTACGGTTAGGCCTACCGTCCACACTAATCCGTCACGAAAACGGAGCTTTATTTCTACGGTTAGGCCTACTGTCCACACTAATCCGTCACCAAAACGGAGCTTTATTTCTACGGTTAGGCCTACCGTCCACACTAATCCGTCACGAAAACGGAGCTTTATTTCTACGGTTAGGCCTGCCGTCCACACTAATCCGTCACGAAAACGCAGCTTTATTTCTACGGTTAGGCCTGTCGTCCACACTAATCCGTCACGAAAACGAAGCTTTATTTCTACGGTTAGGCCTACCGTCCACACTAATCCGTCACGAAAACGCAGCTTTATTTCTACGGTTAGGCCTACCGTCCACACTAACCCGTCACGAAAACGGAGCTTTATTTCTACGGTTAGGCCTACCGTCACGAAAACGGAGCGTTTTGAAAACACTCTTCAAACAGAGGAATTTGAAAGGCTGACTTTGCGACAGAAACATTTTGAAAACGGAGCTTTACGAAAATGACGACGTCACGATAATCAGGTGATTTCCAGTCTGAGTTTACCTTAAACACAAATTCAAAATGACCAGTGATTGATGGGTTTTCAAATTTCCCCGGCGTAGTGTAAATGGGGCCATAATATAGGCACCATACCTCCCTTAGGGATTTTCGGAAAAGCCCTGGGAACAAGTTTAATTAACAGTACCTTAGAAAGCCTCTTAGCACCGAGGCCAGTTGTTCCCCAGCCAGTGATGTGGCAGATGGAACCAGATGCAAACTCCGACTCTGGGAGGCATACAGGTCCCACCCTGTTGTTGTATTTCAGTGTCCTGTTCAGCTTCAACAATGCTACATCATAGTTGTACCTACAGGTCACGTTATAGCGAGGATGCTTGAAGAATCTTTCGATGGCAGCTTCTTGCTCGAAGCCATCAGATTTACGGAGATGGTGTTCACCTGGTTTGAAACAACCGATAACAAATAAAATTAAATATTGTCAAATTGGCGGAATGTCCTTGTGAACGGCGAAATGTGTTTGTGAATGCAGCTAAGTATATGCCAAAAAAACATATCGCTCTAATTTGAAAAACTTTCCTTGTCATGAAATTTGCATTTGGACTAAACCGGCCCCCTGGGGCGGATATAGGAGTTTAGAAAATGGGGCTTGAGATAGGGACAACCGAAGACCGGTCCCCTGTCGGGGGCATCCTCCCCCGGAAAATTTTTAAAAGTGAGGTCCTCAGAACTGGGATTTCCCGGCATTCTAAGCCAAGAGTCCAAGTCAGCGTGTTAGAATGTCTTATTTTCTTTAGTTTCGGGAATCCCCCTCTAAATCCGCACCAGACCGGCCCCAAGTAAACGATGTGCCTTCTTGTTAGATGAAACTGTAATACCATAATTTTGCGTTAGAACCAAAATGTGACTTATCTTTGACTGGACTAGAATTTAGCTAACCAAACGAATTTTTTTTCCGTTAACGGAGCACGATGTTAAATGAAAATGTTTTATCATTTAGCCGGAACTTTAAACTGTTAAAATGGCAAAGTGGGCGCTACCATTTTGATTACAAAAAAAAAACACTTTATGACTGCAAAAAGGCGATTAATTTTACCTGCAGTAATGGTGAAATCTGTCAGATTGAAATGATCGAAACAGTGAGCTGCTGTGAGGATCCACCTCGGACCAATCACCGACCCTCCACAATGATGCGCCTTATATCGATGTTTTAATGACACTTGCCATGGCCACGCACCTGGGTTTGCGTTCGTGCCTTCAATTATCCTGGAAAGAGGTCGCCTCTTACCGCAGTCAAAGCTTTCTATCATCGGAATAGAATAAAACAAATTAAAATAATTAATAAGCCAAAAATTATCTGAAGTAGGAGCCAGCTTTACGAGGTTGTACGTTTGGTATTCTGTTGTAATATTTTAAGCAGAAAAACTTTTATTTGGACCTGTACAACAATGCTCAGTCTGAAATATACACAACTTCACGAAGTACTCTGATAATAATACAGTTCCACTAGACTAGTGTCCATCGTGCTTTGATAGACGCTCTTCCCGATCTGTTGAAAATCCGTGAATTTGATTGGTTCTTCATCGTTGTCTATTCGCTGATAGACGGAGGATCACGCCTTTGATGCCTTGAAAAGGAAAATAATCCTTTATCTTTGGCTCGGAAATTCCTAGGTTTATAGATTCTGGACTGCTATCCTTAATGTTCAGTCTAAAACTATTAGAGATTACACGCCCTCGGTCGATTTGTGTGAGCAACAGTGAACTCGATCGGCCGCGCTTCGTTGACGATTCGCTGAACTGAGAAAACGCAGGCTGATAGTCTTTGTACAGAAGCTCCCGGTTTCAAACTTAGCAAAGTAGGTCCCACAACGCATGATTTCGTTTTTTGTGAATTATTTGGTTTCTGTCGTACGTTGACTAACAGAACAACCTCAGTACGTGGACTGTATTGTTACCCCTTTGCAGAATCCGGGAGGAAACATCTCATATGAAAAGGTCGGGGATGCTTGTAGGAAAATTTGAATTAAACCCCCAAAGGAGATCAATCTGGATGTGCCGGTGGGTCGAGCTTTGCTTGATCCTTAAGAGATACCACTTAAAACGAAATAGGCTTGATTACCGGCCGCTGTTCAGGAAAAGGAGCCCGCGCTAGTAGACCGGATTCGAGAGACCAAAGGAAATTGAACGTAAAAACGGAAATAGGAGCGTTTTTTATTATTATTTCTTGGAGTGCACCCTAACAGATACTTCGACAGATAAAAATAGTGGCGTCTCGTCGTGAATACCCTAAGTGAGGCCAGAATCCTTGATATATACTTCTAAGCGAGACGACCTCAGTTACTACATACCGACTCTGTAGGTACAGTAAAGCATTTCATCGATCACCCTGTTGTGGAGACCGGCCCAGTTTATCTCCCAGTATACCAGTAGACCAAAACTATCGCTCGTGCTCATCTCCACCGACACGGTGAAAAAGCCATCGCGGTAATTCTTTGCTCGAGGTTTCCTGAGATTGTTCTTACGCCAGGTGGATAATGACTCAGTGAGCGGCGGAAAGACAAATGCGTTTGTGGCTTTGCTCCAACACAGGAGACTCAATGGCATTTTCTTGGAGACTTTTCCAAAACATATCTCCTTGTAGTGGTCGCGGGTGAGCATTGCGACGTTGACTGTCCAGCTGACAAGCATCCAATGTTTGTGTCCCTGGACTGCAATGTCACACCTGTTTGGCCCTTGTGAGCTGCCTGAATGTGAAAATGAAATTTTGACTTTCAGCCGGTTTTCAGGACTATCCGTGGATGGAATAAAGGTTAGTTATAGAAATTATGTTTCTGCGTTTTGGTTTTGAGTTATTTTACTTAGTTTGGATTTTATGACGCTGTAAGTTTGGGAATAGTTTTCGGTAAAATAGTCTCAGATTTTGCTCGCACTTTTACTTGTTCTTCTACCCTTGATCGTTTTGGCTTTCCGTCGTTGTCAAAAAGACCGAATTTACATTGGGTGGACCCGCAGACTACCAGGACAATGTTATGACGAACTTTACGATCAAAAACAAGGCAATTTGTAAGTACTTGTAAATAGATGCGGCTTGTCATTCAATATATTGTGATGCAAACACGAAGGAAAGTCAGTGTTAACTCGGGTCGCAGTCCGGAGGGCTTACTGAAGTTCTTCAACAAGTTTAGCCTGAATTTAAACTGGCTTCTTCGGTTAGTTACTTCCGAGAAAGACGTCTGCACCAAAGACGCGCTAAAACCGGCAGGTGACGTCACTATAGTTATGTCACTGTTTAAAAAACAACGTATAATTATGCGTGGTTCCGCGTTAATTTCGTTGAGCAGGAGCCCCTGTTAGCTCTTAGGATCTTGCACGCAGTAGGGACTGGGTTCTATAGCCTCCAAACAGGAAGTGCTCTTTCGGTTCGCGTTTACGATCAGAAGGCGAAGGATTTTTTTAGAGGAGATTTTGGCTTCAGAGAATGCAACATCACGATAAAAATACTTTCAAGAGATTAGAAACAGTTGGCATTGACAACAAATAAACAAACAAACAATAAAGTTAAATTTAGCCGACCTCGGGGTTAACGTATTCACAAGGAATCTTCGTTGAAAAGGCGCCCAACCGGAAGATAAAATTTCAACAATGAAATTAAAACTTTATGCTAATTTGAAACGCAGCATGGCGTCACTCAGCAAGACCTCATTCATCACATGAATCAGTAGCCATCAGTGCAAATTTACTGATCAGTGATCGGTGGTCTATTTCATTTTTGAGTTGTGTATCTTCCTTCCTTTTCAACTTCCAATTTTGTCAGACGTAGGACCCTCCCAAAAGGCCATAATTCATTTGCAATAACGCAACATGGATTGTCAGCAAGATTATTGATCCTAATCCACTTACCAACAACCAAAGTCATCGCGAACAACGACAAAGCGCAGAAGAGAACTTGGACCTTCGACATAGTGTACTTCAATCACATGAGACGCGTTTTGTACAGTGTATAGTGTGTCACCTACACGAGGACACTCGAGTAGTTTCAGCTGGCTCTAGAAAAGGGTTCAAAAAACGGAAAGTCTTTGGACTGAGGTATGCTTTGATAGCTCGCAAAAACAAAAGACTTTACGTGGAGAACTTTGCAGCCAAATGATTTACGGAGCTAGTGCACGTCTTGTGACCCGATGATGTCAGGGATTTACATGTAACATGAAGTTTCGGTTTCGCAAGATAGCGGTACGGAGTATGCTGGGGACCACTTTCAGACCTTTCAGTTTCTAATTCTCCACTTGACCTACTTGACCCGAAGTCCTTTGTAACGAGATCTAAAATAGAAACATTGCACGTCCTTGATGGCTTGAACTCAGGTGAAAACAACAGTCTTTTATCAACTTGAAAAAAACAATAATAAACTACATGCCATTATGACAATACAGAACGCAATAATTGGGGTAGAAACACGCAAGGGAAAAAGTCTGACCTAAAAGGGAAAAATCCCTGGAGACAAACCAAAAGAAAAGTGACGGAGGTAATCGTAGGGGAATTTGAAAGAAACCCAGAGTGTGGCTTAAACTTAGTTTCTCCCTGCTAAGTGGTGCTAAGCCAGGAACTTAGACGATCACTTTTTCTGTGGTTTCTGAGTTCCCTCTCATCCTCAAGGAGTAAAGGGTTTCCGCAGGTTTGTCAGAGAATAAATAAAAACAATGATAAAAAATAGTTATAACTGAAAATATCCTGATCTATGTGCAAACAAACACTTCAAGTAAGGCACCCCACATACCTATATGGCTTACATATCGGGAGCACCCCCGAGCCCTCGCGTATTCTTCAGTAACTCTACTGGTTTTCATCAATTTCGATGAAAGCCATGACCAGTCTCATCCTTTTCTTGTTTTGATAGAGTGGTCTAGAATTGTTTCTCGTTTTTTTTTCCCCATAGTCACAGAACAGTCGGTGGAGTCAAGCCAAGATGGGAGACACTGGCTAGCTTCCCTTCTTTAGAGTGTGAAACCACGCACCTACTGTTAACGGTTTTCGAACTGTCAATCACGAGTGAATCTATAATTTAAATACCAGACGAAAACCAACTAATAAAAAGAAAAACACGTAGCAAAGAAGGGTTTCATAGGAAATCAAGTCATACAGTCTTACCTTGAATTCGTTTGCAAAGTATTCTTTCCTTGACGTCACAAGTGATCATGATGAGTCAGGCAGAGCCACAAAGAGTTGCTGACAAACCGTCGATTTTTTTTATATTCATGAATGACGCGTCTTTTTGCTACAGTTTGCCGCGCATTTTCGCCAAGACTTACATTTCACGTAACCGTCATGAGATGCCTCAGATAGTGGTTACCAAGCAAAGCAAAACACCAGTCCACCATAGTGACTTTTATTTTTCTCAATTCCTGAAGAAGGCAAGTCAAACTTGTCGAAAAGTCGGTTTTCGAAATCAGCTTTAAATTCAGAAATAGTACCGAAAAACAGAAAACAACTTTTGACTCTAAACCGTACGTGTTCTTGAGAAGGAGAAATGTAATCGTGGCTATCTTTACAGCTGTTTTTAAACTAGTGTGAGATCTACAAAAATAATTCGTCAGCAGTTTGTCCTGGCGGTCTATATCGCAAGACTCGGACCGCTCAGGGAACCAATCAGAATGCGCCTTTCACCGCGGACCAGTTTATTTGTTTTTCAGCTGCCATTTCAGCACAGAATGAAGATCTAATTCTCGTCTTCAACATGGAACTATTAACTAAGATGTACAATCGCTGAAATATAGGCCACGCATTTCGCGAGCAGATTCACTGACAAATATGATCGAAAAGTATAATAAATAGATTGAATAAATTGTGTTACCAGTATACTTAAGATTTGAGTTTAGGCTTAAAAAATCAAAACAAACCTGAATTTAGAATTTCATACCTGCTATAAGGTGGCTCATTTGTATTCTGAACGTTTTGTAACAGAATTATTTTGAACATCTCTTTTAATTTAGACTTTGTTTCATTTAGATCTCCTGGTCAGTATGCCTTGGTCCTGTTGGACAGCAAAATCGTCGTCAACTCTACTAGAAGTATTGGCTTAAATTCAATTGGACCGCTAATGTAACTTGGAAAAACCTTCCGCTTCGACAGCTCGCAGGTCAGTTAACACAACTACAAAGCAACGCTTACCAGGGCCAGCATTTCGACTCCTGAAATTTAGAGATAACTGCTGAAAACGCTTTTTTTTAAAAAAAGGCCAAGAATCTCGGCAAACCTGATTTGCTGAAATAAAGAAGGTCAGATTTTCATCTGAAGGTAAGTGTAATTGAATCAAGACAAGAGAGCAAATGCTCCGAACGAACTGTATTATACTGACTGAAATATTGAAATTGATGTTTCAACCGACTGTTCAAGTCCCATGATTGAAGAACCACTTTTAATATTAATTGTGATAACTTAGGATATAAAAACTGGACATTATCCCGATCTAAGTAAATGATTTTTCGTCAGGTTTTGTTTTAATCCATTAAAGGCGTAATTGGCAATATATCGCCATTGTAAAAGGGAATCAAATGTTTTTCTTTGGTGCCTTATCTACCTGTCGTTTCAACAGACAATACGGGAGAGGGAAAAACTGGGTAGATCAGTTTATGCACAAATTGCACTGTCAATCAATCGGTTTTTGAATAATAACGAAATAAAATTTGATAGTTTTCTTCATCTTGTAAAATAAACCTTAACTTCAAACTTTACTAAGTCTAGTAAAGTTGGAGGACGAATAATTAAAATCTCGACCAATAAACAAATTTTATTCATTTTCAGTTATAAAAACAGCAGGTTCGGTTAGGGTTGATTTTTATCAACAACTGCAATGTTGTTAAATTATTCGTAACATTTTATAAATGTATTGCAGATACCATCAAAAGCAGCCACAAAAATGGGATTCCCTTTCTTTGTTTCTTTACCGGATGACGTCAGACCCCCAAAGCATCAAAACCAAGACGAATCGCCGCTGTACATAAAGTACGTGGAAGTAACCGATACGAAACCGTGCTATGCTTCGTATAAGAAAGTCGAAAATTCCTTGTTACTTCGTTACTTGGTCAACAGCCGTGGTACCAAAGTTCTGGAGCAACTGCTGATGGTCAAATTTAAGTCGAAAGACAATGACTTCATTGTAGAAACTTTAAAGAAGGGGATCGAGTGCAACGGATCACAGTATCACTACCTCGGACAATCAAACTCCCAGCTAAGAGACAAAACTTGCTTTATGATGAACGCTTCGCTGAGCGAAATGCACAGTTTGCTAGCAAAGTTTGAAAACTTCGACGAGATTCGTCCAGTCGCTAGACGATCCCAAAAGGTTGCGCTACTCTTTTCGCCTTTCCAACGCAGTTTGAAACTGAAATCCGGCGAATATGACGTCATCGATGACGTAACAAGCACATTGGGAACTTATGTCTTCACAGATGGGTGTGGTCTAATGTCACCTGAGCTCGCGAAGGAAGTGCAGAGTTTGTACAATTTATCGTACGAGCCCAGTGTCATTGAAGTGCGATTCAAAGGTTTCAGTGGCATCTTAGTGTGTTGTAACGAAATGCCAAGGCTTCGACTCAAGGCGCTGTTTAGAAACTCGATGTCGAACTTTGCATCTTCTAGCGAAGCCTTGATTGACATGGACACGCTTGGTATCGTAAACTACTCGCGGACCTACTCGCTGGGTTATTTGGACACACAGACAGTTATGCTGTTGGCCGAAGGAGGTGCCTCGCGCGAGTATCTAGAGACACTTCAGAACAACTACTACGAAGTACTAGATCGGTTGGAAGACAAGACGTACGCTGGTTACTTCTTGCGAACAACAGGGAATGAAGACTTCCTACAGGAGTTCCAGCGCGACGGAATGACTGACGAAGTTACAGGAAAATTGCAACGATTGAAGACTAAGGAGATACAAAACATGAAAAGGGGAAAAATAATTGACGGAAACCAAGGAAATGACGAAGAGGGAGATAGTGAAGTCGACACGAAATTTCAACGTAATCTCAAAACGATGGACGCGAACGCAGATCGCAATTCTACCACAAAAGATGTTTACTTAAGCCAAAACATGACTCGCGCTTTCGATATCAGAGTTTTAACACCAGATGCACGAGTGGTCTATGGAGCCAGCGATCCGTACGACCAGCTGAACTATGGAGAATGTTTCTTCCAGCCAACGCTTCATAAAGCGGAGTGCAATGCATTCTCTTTCGCCGAGTTCGTGCTGGTGATGCGAAGACCATCGTACCACGCGGGAGATGTTCGTGTTTTAAGACTAACTCACAAGAATGAAGCTTACAAAGATCTGCACGATTGTATCGTGTTTCCTAACCGGGGAACGCGTCCACACGCCAACGAATGTGCCGGGGGTCGGGTAGGTGGAGACAAGTATTTCGTGTGCTGGGATAAAAGTCTTCTGCCACGTTATATTAGCAGTCCATATATCGGTTACATATCGAGTTCTTCATCAAAGATCGCCAACAAAGTGAAAGAAGTTTCTAAGAGTCTTACGTGCATGGAGAAAAAGCCTGCAACTCACTTGGAAAAGAGGAAAAAGCAGCAACAATCACACCAAGCGCTGATGGAGTATTTTGGTCATTTCAAGGATTACGACAACTTACGCTCGCGCGGAACAGAGCTCTTCATCAAGTATGCCTCCCTTTTCGGTTCGACTTGTACCGAATGTGAGCAGCTCAAGGAAATGTTTCTGAGAGAGTTCGACTGGAGTGAGCGATACGATCAAGTTGACAAGAAACTGGGAGAGATCGAGCAAGCTTGCGACAAAGAAATTAATGGACCCACCAAATTTTCTCACCAAGGGCAGCTCCATTCTCCATTACGCCCTCCCGGCTTGTGGAATCGTGTTTTAATCTCGCTGCAGTGGAAGAAGCCGCCATTTTGTCCAGGTGATGACGTCTGGAACAAGATGAAAGCTACAAGTGTTACCTTTGTCGAATCACAGATGAATTCAACAGTCGATGTAAAAGAATGAATTTTAACTTCACGTGGTGGAAAGTAAACAACACTTGTTAAGAAAAGGCAACCTTTATCATACCTCAGCCCGAAACATTGAAACCGCTCCTTCGAAGAAGTTACAGCATGCATATGAAAGCTTAAATAATGACTACTGTTTCCAGAAGTTTAACACTGCTGTTATTTGTAATTCCTTGTGAGTCGGTTGGTAGCAGGCGTCAGATCAAAGTTGAACGCATTGTGTAATCTCGTCTCGCGTTTATTTACTCTCGCAAACATTTTTTGACAGCTGCAAACAACAACAGCCAACAACGTTCCACCAAAGCTATTTGCTTTTGTGAATAAATTTGAGGCCCACGTACTCGGGATGTTCCACTTGTTGCACGTGTTAAAGCAAATTATAACACACACCCATCTTCAGAGCTTTACATCCCTAAACATAACATTTAATTTTAACATTTAATTAGCCAGTTATTTGTTGATCATTACGATTTCTTGTTACAATAGTTTGGAATAGTTTCCTTTTTTCGTTTCATAGAAAAAAATTAGTGAATATTTTGTACGTTCCTTGTACGAGACCTCGGCCAAATTTTTTCAATATACGGACTCCCAGTTAGCAAATAACATATGTTTACTCTGTATTGTCGGCGCAAAATCTCATACAAGCACGCGCTGGCACAATACCATATGAATGATTGTTAATCTAACCGTGCCGTGAATTCAACAGTCAGGCTTATCCAAGATGGATTCTTAATAATTTACTTTGGATACACGTCCAAAGTAACAATTTGAAAATAAATGAATTCAAAAGTATTTTGAACATTTTCTGTCAAATGTGGCAATCGGGAAGTAAGTTGTGAGATACTTTCGTCTACGACTTAAGACTGTTTCATAGCTCTAAAAGGCCGGGAAACTACAACTAAAGTCAACTTAAACTCAAAAACTACCTAATATAGTTTCACTTCTAAAACCAAAGACTGAAATTAAAAAGATCCGTTTTAGCCCCAAAATATGGGCCATTTCGGTGAGTAGAATACAGTACCTATATGAGATCTAATTACACTAATTAGGACCAAAATGGTCTTGATCATGAACTGCGACTGATTTGGACCATGGGCTGAAATGAGTCCCAGGGTGGCCTGAAATAGTTCTTTGATACGGCTGTTTTGGCCCTCAATGTACTCAAATGGCTCCACACAGGGATGAATCAGGTCTTGAGTCTCAAGGGTCTTGTTAGTTTACGGTGTACTGGGATAAATTTTACACCTCAAAAAGACAGGATTACAGACTTGTCAGTACAATGCTTAAACAGCTAGCCTCTCCCTCTATTCTGTGGTTAATTAATTTGTGTTTCTTCTCTCTTTGGCGCAAATCGCGAAGGGCTTGCAATCAAGTACGATCCCGTTCTCACTGTCTTCCGCGCTGGGCAGGAACTCACCAGGCGGGCACTCAAATTTGAATCGGTACAGTAATCGAGCGGCGTATATGAAAACTGTTTTCCTTCCAAACGCTTTCCCTAGGCACGAACGCTTTCCTAATGAGAATGGCATGAAACCTTCTGCGGAATGAAATCGACCTCGTTCGTCCAAGAACCGCTCTGGCCTGAAGCAAGCTGGATCTTCCCAGCGATCAGGATCGTGATGAATGGCCCAGAGGTTAACAAACACGGTCATGTCGCGCGGAATGAAGAAACCAGCAAGGGACGTGTCCCGCGTGGTCGAGTGAGGAACTGCCAGTGGAGTTTCACTGACAATGCGCTGAACTTCAGCAATGAATGCCTCCAAATAAGGTAAGTTGGGTTTGTCAGATATCTCTGGCAGTCGGCTTGTGTTGCCGATGACGTCATCTAACTGACGATGGATTTGGGCCTGTAAATCCGGGTATTTGGTGACGTAAAGTAAAAACCAGTTGAGTATGCTGGTAGGATCCTCAGTTCCAGGGAAAAAAATGTCAGAGGCACTAGAATTGAATAGAGACAACATTGATATCAACATGATGAAAATCTGATTTTCGCTACTTGATTTATGTATAGTATTCTGGCTTAATTTTGTTTATCTATTCAAATTTCTTTATTTGCGTTTTTTTCCTCTCTCTCTCTCTCTCTCTTGTTCTTTTTTATTTTAATTAAACAACATAATACTGTTAAAGTAATAGTATCTCGCCCAGAATAGCTTTGGTAGCCCCCTTGTAATTTTATTGTGTATAAAAAGTGACTGTTACTGTCACTATTTTAAACTAAACATTTTGTCATGTGAACACCGCAGTGTTCCTTTTGTTCAATCAGTTTTAATCAATACCCTGTTTCTGATCTTACTTCCCCCGGGGGGGGGGGGGGAGTACTCCCTTATATGTTCTATGTCAGCTCCTGGATATATAGGTATATGCGGCCCCAAAGGGTTTGGTTTTCAACCGTTTTGGTCATAAATAGGGTATCCATTTGGCTATTTTGGTCAGAAATATGGTATGGTTTTTGCACTCTGGTCTTGAATTAAGTATGTTTTTTTAGAAGAAGCTACTTTTTCATCATTATTGATAAGACCATCAACAAAAGCCCTTCATAAATTATGTTTAGAGCAAATGTGCCAGGCGCAACGGCCATAAATAGGGTATCGAATGTTTGGTCAAGTCATAAATAGGGTAGGAAAATCGCAGATTTTTGTCATATATAAGTTAAGGGTTTTGGGAAGCGGGCCGCACACCCCCACCCAATTTTTCTGGGAGTACCCCTCCCCCCTCGGGCCTACGGCTACCTTGTACTTAGTTCACCCGTTCAGAACGATGTTAAAGGCATTGTAAAGGGCTTTTGTTGACAACCTTATGAAAAAAGAGCTTCTAGAAAAGATACCCAATTCAAGACAAAAGCCATACCCTTTTTTCTGACCAAAATGGCTGGAAAACCATACCCTTTGTGGCCGCACATACAAATACACGTAGCCGCCACAAAGGGCAGGAAAACGTGTGCGAGCGAGTCACAATTGGTTTTGGTTTTACCTCTGATTATATTGACAACGTGGCGCAAAACTTAAGCTAAAACAGTAATTTATTAACAGTAGTTTTTATCCTTTGATGTATATACGTCTTTTAACTTTTAGCTTTTAAAATTCTAACTTTAATTTTTATTTTAACTTTTCAATATTTATTTATGCAGGGCCCCACATGAAGAGCACCTTGTAGTGATGTGGGCTCCCTGTTTAAATATTTTAATTATTATTACTATATTACATTACGATAGTAAACAGATTATGAAAGAAATTAGATGAATTAAGACGCGTTTTCTCACCTTGATATTAGATTTTCCTCTGTTACTAGACCGCCACTATATTCTGGGAAGCCCTTCAACATAGCGTCAATAAAACCTCTGATGTTGTCCCTCTGAAACGTAGAGGCGTGTTCTCTAAACTTTCTTTCAAAGATTTCATCTCGATCTTCCGCTGCTCGTCTCACTTTCCTTATTATCTCGAAAGGAATATACTCGAAAATTGGAAAAGTGTCGATTAAATTAGCTGAAGCCAGGGATTTAGCAAAAAGATGAAGGGCCTCTACGAGTGTTTCTGTATCCCGATCATCGGGTTTGTCTCCCTGTCCGAAAACCAGAGACAAAAGACAATTACCTACAGATTTAAACAAGAGATCTCGAGGGCAAAATGGTTTTCCATGGTAGGAAAAAAATACATCACACAACTGCTCCGCATGCGAAGCAACATGGACTTTCTCTTCAGCCAAGCGTAAAGCTGTTGAAGTTATTTTATGCTGTGTTTTCCATCGCTGAGAGTATGTTTGAAATACAATGTCAGTACAGTTACGGCCAAAAATGTTGCCGAGGAAGTGGTGAGGCCGCCCGGCGAAATCCTCTGCCTTTTTCACGAGTGCTTCTCTGGCAATGTCGTAGCTGTTAATGACAATGACTTTCCTGCTTCCCATATGGATGCGAAAAAGTTTGCCGTATGTTTTCGCCATGTTTGCAAGATCTTCGTAAGGCCTCTTATGTCCGATTGACAGCAGATTTCCAAGCACTGGTAACGGAAATGGACCCGGAGGGAGCTTTCGGTTTTCCCAAATCGTAGACACGACGTAAACAGCCACAAGGAAGATAACGAAGGCGATGACTTCAGCGAACATGATTTAGTATGGATAAGTCTTTAACTTGATCTTAAACTGAAGAGAGAATAAAAATAAAACAGTGTCCTCAAGAGGGCTGCATGTGTAGGGGGCAAGCTCAAATTGAAAAAGAACTTTTGTGTTTTAATTGGCTCTGGTTCAGAATGCATCGATGGGTTCTGTGTGCTTAAAAAAATTGAACAGTTCCCTTTAATGCCTTGTATAAAAGAGATTATAACATAGCGCGCGCGCTAGTCATATCTAATTCCTATATTGAGCCATCATGAACGAAATCTCTATGTACGCACGGCCGTGCGTATATAAGAATATATAGATTTAGGCCAACCTAAAAGCGCAGCTCCTGGGCCGGGTTGTTCAGAGCCCGATTAAGCTAAACCAGGATAAGATACAATTTTGATTTGAGTTTTGTAATTTTGTGGTGAGGTTTTCTGTATATTGGCGTTTTGTTTTGAGTTTTAACACGAAACAAAAGCAGTGAAAACGGTTAACTTCTAGTCCTGGGTTAGCGTTAACCGGCTTCCAAACAACTGTTTTCAACAAGTTAGCCTGACATGACCCCGCGATCCAATCGAAAAACAGCACTTGGTCAGCGATAAACTTCCAAAAAACATGTGACCTCTCTTTTCGCGCCTGGTTTAAAGAGGTTTAAATTACAAAAAGCACAGTGCAATTTCTTTTGCATGCATGAATGTGCTATTCAATATCTTAATTTCAAGGCCTAAATTTTAGTTTCTGCTCATTAAATTCTGATGACGCATTCTGTGCTCTTCTACCCGAAATAAAAGCCAGTGAAGAGAGTGGTCAATGGACTTGAGGAATCGAGTAGCATAATTAACAATATCATGACTAGCTAGGGTTAAACATAAGGTATGGCGAATGAGCTCGAATGGTCCTTCAAAACTATGGTAGAATTTCTCGGGTTTCGCAGTCTCGGTTTTTCGCGGTCATGTGCGTTTCGAAGTCTCGATTTAAAGGAATTTTCGAAGTTGCGATTCGTTTGCTCAGTTTTGTTTTGTAAATCACGCATTTTCGTCACGTCCACCCACTGCCACGTCATATATTTTGGCGGCTATATCTTGCTCTGGGATATCATAACGAGTATTGTAATAGTCGAATTTCCAGTTCCAGCTAGTTCGCAGAAGCTGGCCAAAAGGCTAAAACCCACAAACATTCCTTATACGTGCTAAATTCCGACACGGACATGGTTTATGTCATATACTAAGGCCGATGCCTAAGGCTATGCTAAGAGCTAAATAGCACTTAATTATCGTCTGTTTTCCCAAGTGGAAATGTGTAATAATGGAGTTTTATTGACCGTTGACAGATTTTCAGATTTTTTTCATATTTCGTGCAAGTGTTTCCAACTGAAGGCTCTGATCATGCAATAAAAATAGTCGAAATGCTCGGGCTACCTCAGGCTTGCAGAGAAAAGCGCTACTCTAGCCAAAGTATTGAAAAAACTGATATCGTTGTGTTTAACAGTTTTTCTACAAACTGAACTTTCAGCTACCAGGATGCAGCCTTTGACAAATAAAACGAAATGTGCGAATTACGGAATGAATATATAAATGTAGCCGGCTGTGAGAAAAACAACCTAAACGGAATGCAAATGTACAAGGTTTATTCCCAATGAACCATCAATCGATCGAGAACCTACCGTTTTCTTCTCGAACAGCAAACTTTTTATTTATCTTACCTTAAGTGATGACTTCTTTCTTCTTCTTCAACCAACGTGTGGCAATTCAGATGAGTACTTAAAAGCAAACGAAACTACTATGGAGTAGAGAAGCCCCTTAAGAATGCAGCTTTTTATTGATACCCAATTAACTTCATCCGCTATGAGGTCATAAAAGAAAAATTTCCTGTTTGTTCACGTGACCTGGGGCAGTGGTCAACAACATGAAATGGAAATTCTATCAACAGTTTGTTGACGGAGGCTAGAGATTTCCGTTCAAATTGAGTTAATATACCTGAAACTCTAATTTTAAACATTTTTTTTTTTCTTTGAGAGTTACTATTCGAAATTGATCTCTTTTTATCAAACATTGTAAAATAGAAATGAGGCGGAGGGAACTTTGATCTTTGGACCCACGGGCTAAAATTAGTCTCAGAGTGGTCTGAAATAGTTCTTTAACACGGCTGTTTTGGTCTGCATTGTACTCAAATGGCTCCCGGCCACACAATGCTGAATCAGGTCTTGAGTCTCTAGGCCTATGTTGGCACTTTAAGGCTGAAACAGATTTGGTTAGTTTACGGTTTACTGGGATAAATTTTACACCTCAAAAAGACTGAGTTAAAGACTTTTCAACACTATGCTTCAACGACTAGTCTTTGGTTAATAAACATTCGTTTCTTATTTCTCTGTGGGTCTGGATGGGGTTAACTGACAACTGACAAATGGCAAAAAAATAACTGACAACTACCCAAACAGTTTAACTGATAACTGACATTTGTAGTCAGATTTGCTAACACCGGACCAAAGGTTTTTAGCCCTTGATGTTCGTTTGAAATTGATTAAAATACTATTACTTTATAAGTCTGTTATTGTAAATCATTTACAATTTGACCCACATACTATCTGATACATGATCATCGATTGAAGGCCATGCGCTTCAGGCCTCAGGGAGAATAGCAATGTCTGCGGTTATTTTGTACTCCCGGAATTCCGTTTAATGGTTCGCTTTTCAAAATTTCAACAATTTCCGAATTTTTCTGCAAACTGTCCCCCGAAATTTCCTTACCCGGTATTTATTTGTCACCGTTTCGAGATTTTCGGAATTTTTGGTTGAATTAAAAGTGCCCCAGGAGAGGTTTTAGGACTTCAGTTAATTATTAATTAACAGCCACTTAACTGATCATGACAACTGACAAATGGCCCAAAATTCCACTGACAACTGACAATTGGACAAAATGTCAACTGTTAACTGACATTTGCACCCCGTCTCCATCCAGGCCATCTTCTATGGCACAAATTGTAAAGGGCTTGCAATCAAGCACGATCCCGTTTTCACTGTCTTCCGCACCGGACAGGACATCACCAGGTGGGCACTCCGGCAAATTTAAATCGGCACAGTAATCGAGCAGCCGTACGTGAAAACGGTTTTCAGGATTTTCCTGGGCACGAACGCTTTTCTAACAACAAACTCGTTCCCAGGGCTTTTCCAAATCTCTAAGGTAAAAGCCCTGGAGAAGAGTTTGTTCTAATGAGTACCAACCCTACTGGTACAAGAACCGCTCTGGCCGGAGAGAAGGAAGATTGCGTGGCGAGACCAAAAACCGTCTGCATAGGAGGCTGACACAGACGCTCTTTGGAGTCGTCGTACGCATTTCTTGTAGCTTTAAGAGAAATCTTTTTTACAATAACTGTCTAATTTCTCGCTCGCTGATTGGCTCATTTTTATCATCAATAAGAGTACAGACGTACAGAATTTTAATCTGAAAATACGGCCAACGTAGCCAACACAATCAGTGCAACCTACGCGGAGGCATGATGGTCTGCTAAGTGGTTTGGTTATATAATGATCAATCTAACTGTATTGGAGAATCTTTGCTGACGTCATTGTTTACATTTTTTCTCATTAACAGACGATTTTGCGCAGAGAAGGCATCACACTAGACACTAATTGACTACAAACATTTAAAGAGCTTCTGAAACTTTATTATAGGTGGAAATTTTGGCTCTTTGCGTGTAATATTCGAGGAGAAACTGGCTTACAAAACTGCACAATTTCTTGGTGGCAAAAGCGCCTAATGAGTTATATATTCTGTGTAAAATTTTAAGTTTTAAACCCCCGTCGCACAAAAAGTGTTCAATACAACGGCTCAAATTCCTTGAGACAGTTAACCGTGCTGTGCCCTTTCAAGATTCAGAGCTAATGCTTTTGTGGCTCCATCAGAAACTATATTGATTATGCTAATGAGGCAAATATTGTAAATAGTTAGGTGTTTTGCATTGGACTGTGGTATGACTGTAAACAGCCATGACGTCACATTGCATTTCTTGCATGATATCGTACATTTGTAAGAGATATATAATTGCCCTCGAGTTTGGAGACATACAAAGCACACCGTGATGGAAATTTCAGTTTCTTCTAGCTTGTCTGTCTCCATTTTCAGATTAGTTTTTGCTTTTTAAAATGAATACATTTTAATCGAATGAAACTTAAAAAAAAGAGCAACCCTCTTTCCTATAAGCTAAGATTATTGTTGGTAACAGCATTAATTATTTCAGACCTTTGAGACGTATCTCAGTTCTTTAGATAAACGAAAAGAATAAATACATGTACGCACGGTGAGCTTCTTTCTTACCTACAGTTAAATAACCTTGTAAGAAAAATCGCGCTAAAAACAGTACTTCTATCACTCAAAAGGAAAACAGCGCCAGTCAAAAGCTGTTAACGTAATGATGGCGCCAGCAAAAATATAAAAAAAATTACATTTTCAAAGTCAAAATAAATGAGTGATTTTCCTTTCGTTTTCTCATATTGGTTTCCAAAAGAAATAAAAAACATTTTCTCCGTGTTTCTTGCGAGTTATAAAAACCATTGCGAAAGTTTGGGGGAATTCAAAAAAGCGGTAGAAACATTCGCCTGTGGCTTGTGTTTCTGCAGCATTTCTTGTTCTTCCAAATTTACACTCGAGTTCCTATTTAACAATTAGACTACGAGCCCAGGTTCTCTGAGCGAATGGTCAACGAGGCGTGGCCGAGATTGTGTGCTCCCTGTGTTCACAACAGAAAACTAAAACGATCTATTGAGAAATTTTGATTTTGCAGCACGCTACAGCTTAATTAGCCTGCAAGCTTATTGGTACGGATAAAGTCCCACATTTATTCCTATAATGCTTCTTCGACAAACTTTTTTGCTCGTTCTTCAAGTTTCCGCACCTCGTGACGCATTTGAGGCGTTTTACGACGTGCGCCGCGAAAAAATCGCACTGCTCCTGTTCCATCACAATTTGTCATCTCCACACTTGTTTCATCTTCGTCTTCATTTCTATCTCCTGGCTCTTCTTCTCCTTCTTCTTCTGTTCTAAGAAGAGGTGACCCCTCTGACGATGAGGCTTCTGCAGAGCTCGTGGTCCTCGTGGTCTCATTCTTTTCAAACATTGCTAACTTCTGCGACAAAACGTCTCTATCGACCGTTTGGTTGGCGGCTTGGTAAGACATCTTGCTAAGCTGTTTGCATTGTTTGGAAGATGGGCCGTGGGTTGCTGCAAGCTTCATATAAGTCTTCTCAATCCTTTGAGGCAGGTCATCCGTAAAGTTGGCAAAATACTCGATCAGTTCCTCTCGACATCTCTTCTTTCTCTCTCGGTTCCGCTTGAATAGCCATTTAACATTAGTGCGCAGTTTAGCCCAGGCCTCGGATGTATATTCCTTTATGGTCGGTGAATAACTGCACGGGTTTATGGCTTTTTTTGGTACGAGTTGTTGATCCCAGCTGACAAAGAACTTACTTCCGCCCAGATCTCCTCCGCAGCTCTCGAACGCGTGGTCCTTTCCTGGTAACACCAGACAGTCCTTCAAGTTCTCGTATCCAAGCTTCCCGTGAGTCAAATTCAAAACTTGTATGTCTCCAGGATGGTAGCATGGGTAGCGGGCAACCACGATCTGTTCTTCAGAGGAATATTCTCCGGCTTCGTCATCTAGCAGTGTAGGTTTGAAGTAGCACTGACCCTTTTGCAGTCTGTCGTGAGGATCACAAACACCAAACACTACTCTAGCTTTGGGGACCAAAATCCTGACACGTACCACAGGACTTCTTGGCGGTTCGTCGTCTTCGGCAGGGAGAACATGGCTACGATCGATCATCTCTTTTATCTCGTTACGCTTTATGGTCGTCAAAACTTCTCTCGTAGGGCTATCAATTCCACTTCTGATATTTCCTGTATCTCTCCCAGTCAGGCGTAAGAAATATTGAGCGGACGCGGAGTCATCGGGTATTTTCCTCAACAAATCTAGATAGCCCTTATGCAGGGCTTGGAGATAACTGATTGGCACCCCTCTGGACTGAAGAAGTATGATCAATCGAGTATCAAGGTACCCGTTTATGTGAGGCTTGGAATAATCCAAGATTCCTATGAAAGGAATATGTTGACGCACCTCGTTCTTCGGAATGTTGAATTTCTGCATGGACTGGCGGAGCTGCACCTGAGGGGCGTTTGTGGGGTCATCTTTCAGCACCAACGTACCCTGAAAACCTTGGTAATTTACTTGGACGGCGCTAGGTTCGGGATAGCTAAGGCCAAGTTGGCGTCGCACCTCAGTAGTAAACCCATTTGACATAAAACCACAGCTATTAGTAAAAGCGTGCGGTTTTGTTCCAAAAACTCCACTCTTGACGTCTGGCTCGACTTTGTAATCCTCTCTAGCAAGTTTTAGCATATGGTCAAATCCAACGAATAACAAGCTGATTCTTTTGGCCCGCTTTCTCACATCTGTTATCTTAACGAAGTTATCAAACCGTGCCAACAGATCATGAATTTCATCTTCCGACGCGTTCATTAAGTAGCACTTTTTCTCCCTGAACTGACTGTCGGAATGACCAAGGTAACGATAGTGCCGTCCTTCGCAAAATATGTTCCTCTTCAAAATGCCTACACAAAAGTTGTTACTCCCGTTTTGCACAATTGGTTCACTGAAAGAGACAGACATCAGGTTACCGGGGAAAGAACCATTCCCATTGGTACGTCTTAAGTACTCGAACAACAGACTTCTTTCCAGTTTCCTGTACTCGAATCGGTAATCGTTATCGTTTTCCCCCAAATAATCCACATGTTTTATGTAGTCGGCTTCGCAATCGGTGGGCGGAGCAGCGTTTTCAGGAACAGTGATACAAACAGGATAAGCCATAAGACCTTTGTTACTGTTACAATCGACTCTTGGTGGCTGCAGAGAGACAAAAAGCCACTCAGTATAGTAAATCAAGTTGTGTGATTGTGAGGTTTTGGTTAGTCAACCTTGGAAACTGCTTTTAATTCTGATCACACTCCTTCTGGGTGCCGGGGCTTAAGGAGCTTCCTTGGTTAATGCGCACACGTTCTGCGCATTACAAGATGGTCCCACAGGAATCTCGGATTCTAATTTATTCGCCTTGGCAGATTACTGTTAGAACATTCCATGAAAGAGCGTATTAAATGGTGGTGATATGTTTGTATGAAAGCGAATAAAAACAAGCAGAGTCGATCCTGAAAGAGCATCAAATGTAACCATCATGACCATTGTTCGAAAAATTATCGCCATATCTTGGTTTGAAAACCTTACCTATAACAGTCTTAATTAAGTTATCAATATCAACTTTCCGTGCTGATTGTCATTAATTTTCATCCATCTCTACCCCAAACAAACACCAGCTAATTTTACATGCCAGAAGTCAGTGAAAAGTCTTATTTTAAGTACTTTTCTTGCAATGTGCAGAACCTTGAACAATTTTTGTTGTCTTATGTAGCTTGAGGATAGTTCCGCTTGAAGCGGCTTTGATATTGCAATGGTAATGGGACTCGAAAATGATCTACACGTTGTATTCAAGTAGTTCATTTTCGAGTCCCCATACCCTCAGTTTTAAAACGAGACTGGTGCAAACCCATTGGAATTAATAAACCAAATCATTTACGTAAATATGCAAATAAAACAAAGGTTTTTGCACCAAGCCTTATTTTCAAATACAGTAAAATTGCCTGTTCGCAAATTCCTCGTCTTGACTGGATAACGTCTCAAGAATCGCTCATTCGATTTTTTTCTCATCTGTCGAAGAAATGCTAGTTTCAACTTTAAAGTTTATTGTGCCGTTGGGTGCTAGAAGAGAACTTATAGTTGCATCTTGTTAATCCTAACAAAAATACATTTATTGATGTAGACTGATCGTTGTAAAAGCATTTAGAATTTGCTTGAGTTCCTTACTTGACAACTGATACAGGTCACTGTCATTTTCTTAGGAAATGAAATTAGTGTCACATCGTGTCAGCGAGGTATGTGCAGTGCTTTGAATTTTAAAGAGAAAATCACTAGCATGGATCTAATGTCTGTAGAAAAGAACACAATAGACCACTGATTCCATGGCCTTGATCCAAAGCCAAGAACATTACACCGAAACTAAATATACTTTAAATGACGTCAATGTTGGCATGGCAATTAAACCGCAGCCAATCAAATTGAGGAACTTATCGGTCGGCTATAGTTAGGTAAAACAACTGCTCTTCAAAGAAGCAAACAAACACAATGATTGACAGTTGCCGTCGGAAAACTCGTAAGACTATTACGTATTCTTGTTTCAAAGAGGGCTCTCGTCAAACTCTCGTCTCCTTCCAAAACGATTGTAGTGAAGTCAAGCTTAATCAGAAAAAGATTGTGAAAAGAACTGTTCTTCGAGAAACTTCTTGTAAAATTACGAAATAAAGAAAGGGTGCAACAACGTCCATTCAGTCAATTATATTGTAACTAAAGAGCTAACTTCAGCTACTTCGAACAGAATCGAGTCGGGGACTCGGCAAGTAACTAATTGTCTAAGCGAGAGCTCTTCAGAGATCAAAAATTTTAACTAAGGTAGGGGTAGGCAGAGGGAGCATTCACGAGACTCTGCGAGACTGTCTGCCATCTGGCCATTACGACAGATACCATCGGAATCCCGTTTACAACACCCCAACCTGATTACACGAAGCTCATTCTCCCGCTTATTATTCTTTCCCTCTCCTCTCAATTTACGTCTCTCTACATGACGTCTACAATTATTTCAATCTGCAAGAATTTTTAACTTCTAAATAAACATACATGACATGTTCGACTCATATAAATCAGAGAAAGCGTTCTAGAGAGGTGGCGGGAATCGATCAATTATGTCTGACGATCAATGTGGAGCCAGGAGCGTTCTAATACGTTTTAATGCTGCTGCAGTTTTGAATTCATCGAGTTGACTTTCGACGTAGTTACGCAGGCATTTTGCTTTATTGGAATTTTGGAATTGTGTACCATTAGCAATTTTCAACAGTTCATTTTGGGTAATCAGGAAATGGCAATGGAAAGAGTACTTATCACTGACGAATCACTTACTCTTTGATACCTATTGATAGAACAGACCAGGCCATGAAGAATAAAAAGAGGGCCCTGATCGGATCGAGACGATCACTTTTAAGTTTGGAGAAACGACTCCAATACCGACACAAGGAAGATGGCGTCGCGGTACATTTAAGTTTCCTCTGGCTTCTAAGGAATATAGAGTTATCACATTGGCAATGATATTTACCTGAAGGCTGACAGCGTTGTCTTTTAGGTATATCGTCCTTTCCAATTAGACGAGGGAAACAGCTAGCTTTGGGTTAATAGCAGACAGAAAACTGCCAACAATGCACTTCACTGTGCGGCTTTCAGGAGAGTGCACTAGATTCTGTCCCCTTATTTGGATATTTGTAGTTCTGAACTGAAACTGAAATGTGGGGAATCCCCGTATAAAAATAGATTAGAAAGACTGGAAATATGAAAACAAAAATAAAACTCTTTCAATATAGTCGTTCTTTTCACACCTTTCCCCAATACTGCTCTGTCCTTTAGATTGTTGTTAATGCTGTTAGGATAATAGTATGGAAATGTTCTTTCGATAAAGCTATTGATTCTTGCGATTAACGCTTCTTTTGAAGCGGAACAAGCAGGAAGTAGCAGTCTCGATTCCTAGAAAACACTAGCAAGTTTCTAGGAAATTGAGCCTATTGACATTGCATAACATTATAGGATCAGGTTATGTTGTGACACGCTCCCTGTTCTCCTGTTCACTTTGCAAATTGAACAAATGTGCAATATATCATGATTTAACTGTGAAATTGCCAGACTATGGCAGTCTTCTGGAATTCAAAAAAAAAGAAGCGCTTTCACTATTTTCTTGTATTAAAGAAAAGCAACAAACATCTGACAGTTGTAAGTCCGAGTGATGAGGGGAGAGGGGAGGAGCATGTCACAGTCAAAACAAAGCCTAATAAGATTACTTCTAAAGAAACTGTTTACTCCGCACTTTCGATTTCCGAAAAGTTCGCTTGAACATCGAAAGCTTTAATTTAGAGAAGACTCAGGCGCCTGTATACCGGTGAAGCTATACGATTTTATGCCCATATGTCAAGCCCAGCAAGGGGTTTTGGATATATTTCCGTTTTATGACCTCGTAAATGAAGTTAGTTTGGGCATCATAACAAAGCCGCACTCAACACACGGGGCTTCCCCAGTCTCTTATACTTTCGTTTACCGTCCTCATCTGTGTTGCCGACCTGGTTGAAGAAGAAGAACGATTCCATCACTTAAGGAAAGATTAATACAGTAAACTGTTTGCTCTTCGAGAAATAAACCGGCAGGTTCTCAATCGATTAATTGTGCATTTGGGATAATAAGCCTTCCTTCCATATTTTTATTACCATATTTTTTTCACATTTGGCTGCGTTTACAAATGAATGCAAAAATTCATTCATTCCCACGTTTCGTTTTAGTTTTAGTCGTCAAAGGCTGCAGCCTGGTAGCCGAAAGCTCAATTTTTAGAAAAACTGTTAAACAGACAACGATTTTAGTTTTTGGTCGTGGAATGTGCGAAGCGTAATCAAGACTATCGTTAGGGCTCAGAAAATCACTCTCTCAGAAGTAAACAAATCGATGTATAAATGCCGCAACGTAAGACACTCTTTTTTTTCATATAAGCATTTATCTTATTAGAATATCGAGGCTGAATAAACCAGAATTTTAGAATAAACCCGAGTTTGAGATTTTGAAAAGAATATAATTCTTTGTGTTAAAAATTTGTAAATACCATACAATTATTTGTTATTAACTGAACCAATTCAAATAAAATTCTCCCTTTGTTCTCTAAACGACAAAACTAGCCAAAAAAAAAAACACTAGCCGTTTGTTCGATCATTAGAACATTTCTGCAAGAACAATTGTGTGTCCTAATCTAAGAATATTTACAAAAATATTTTCAGCCAAAAATCGGCAGAGAACTAAGAATATTCAGCCTAGGCCGGAAAAACAATATTCTTGTGTAAAGAGTGAACGTTGAAATATACTTCGCCTTTTCTTCGTTTGATACTACTGTCTTGTCTTTTGAATTAAGTCATCTATTTCACCACTGAAAATCATACACTTGATTTTATATTGATTACAGTTGAA
Source organism: Orbicella franksi (assembly GCF_964199315.1). Lineage (NCBI taxonomy): Eukaryota > Metazoa > Cnidaria > Anthozoa > Scleractinia > Merulinidae > Orbicella > Orbicella franksi. The sequence goes on along the minus strand of NC_138156.1, from coordinate 20,198,449 downwards.
CATAAGGTGATTTAACACACCTTCCTAAGAACTAGTGCTATCATCATCAAAATACACTCTTTTTATGCTCTCTAAACAGTACTCAATCCAATACTCAAAGATTGATTGGATTAATCAAACGTTGAATATTTAATCAGGTCTTATTTTGCATTTTAAACTTTTCATTTGAAGAGCGAATTACTGAAACAAGTAATGAAGTGAAATTTGCAATAAGAAATTCATAAATTCATCGTTGAGAGGAGCATGCTGGTTATGTATCTTAGTTGCACATTTCATTTTATAAATATTATTTTCTCTTCCTTTTAGAAGTAAATTATGGCCATGTTTTAAATTTTATTTATTTACTTAGTTATTTATTTATTTATCTCCACAATTATAACAATTACAATTCTTTTTTCAACAATTAAGTTACAGAAGAATGAATAAAGTTTGGTTCACAGAAGTTAACAATGACACCATATTGAATTAATTAAGACAAAAGATTTTGTCAATTCTTATCTACATACTTATTTAACTTAAGATTTAGCGTTGTCTACTTTAATTATCAGTTAAAAAATTGCTTCTTGAAAAATCTTCCATTTTTCTTTAAACAAATTCGTTTTATTCGATTTGAAATATATGTGTTTTTCAGTTTCATATTGAATTACCAAAATTCTTATGCATGAAGTGGCTCAAGGAAGGTAATGTTTCTCTACATCGAAAAGTGCACAAGAAAGATTTTCCTAAAATTACTATATAATTAAATAGATCCATCTCCTCCTCTTCCAAAAAAAAAAAAACTGTGGCAATTTTTTTATTTTTAATCAACACCTTTGCTCTGGTCAGTGTTTTCCTACAATCAAGGTTGATACATATAAGTTATAGTTGTTAACAGAGATACGCTTGTAAGATGATAGGCATCGTTGGTTAAAGTCTACTAAAACGCTGCGAAATTTTAACTCTGTAACATAGTTTATTAAGAAGAAATCTTTTTTTAAGAAAATAATTATTATATATGGATGGTCATTCTCGTGTGCAATAGTTGTGTTGACCAAAAAAAGTCTTAGATTTAGCAGTAAAGGTTGTTCCTTATTATAATCATGCGACAATGTGTTTATAAATTGGTGTGCAAAGGGAATTTGTAGGTGCATGCATCAGAAGAAGAGTACATTCTCAGGGGATGTTGGTGCATGTATTCTCACGATGTGGGAATGTTATTTTTTAATAAAACTATCCTTCGTGTAGAGAAATATCCGACAGGGGAATCACGTGTGACAACCGTGAAATATCCGATAGGGGAATCCCATGTGGCACTTTACGAAACCGGAAAATGTAACGAAAAGCAACAATGACTTTGTGCAGATGAGAAGTACAATGCTCAACTTGATCGACTATTTTGCTTTCCTGCGGTGCGTCGTTATTCGTGGCAAATCAGGAAGAATGGGAAAATTTCCGTGCCTTGACACCCCGAATCGGGAAAAATACTGTTCCTGGCACGCACTGGACACGTCGCGTTTCCTGGAAAACGGTACTCCTGAATTTGTCGGTATTCTCGAAGAATACGGGTCCGTATCGTGTGATTTCCGGCCACGTCACTCGCTATTTTACGCAGTGATATCCTTTTCGTGCCTAAGTGGCACATAAGACTGCGACCAGATATTTCCACTGCTCTCTATCTGTGGCTGTCTTCTCGAGTTCTCTCTTGTTTCAATTTCTGCCTCAATCGTAATCAGCACATGATATTATATTGCTACGGCAACTGATGATCAGAGAAAATGCAACCACACATAGTCATTTGTTATTAGATATACTTTTTTATCATCGGAAAAGGGAGTTATTCTATCAAGGGGTTTGCGGCATTCAGTCTATCAAACAACTCTAAAATACATAAAAACACAACTTCCGAAGAGAAGATTTTATCCCTGTGGGGATAAGGACCGAGGTGCTCGTCGGAAATTTTGAAAAGAACCCCTAAGAGATACCAAGATCCTGTTTTGTGGGCGTGGCTTGAAATTTTAATTCACCTTAAGAGGTACCAATTCTGAAACAACACATTTTATCTCCTGCCTCTCCTGTCATATTTTTTTCAGCTCAATACCCTAAAAGGTACCGCAAAAGCTCCTGCTGTGGACCTTTCGAGGCTAAACACTCTAAGAGTGATGATCCAAATGCGCGTTTCTCGTTTAAAAAAAATAAATGTCTGTAAAAAAAACCAAAATAAATGTTTATATTTTCTTGATTTGTATGAATTGCTTATTTCATCATCAGGATGTCATTGAAGAATACGTAAACTGTGTGGGGTGCTTGTGGGGGGTAAGACACACCTCCAAATTTACACAGTTGGTTCCTTAAGTATTTAAGCCACAATTCCAGGTTCCACAATTAGGTTCTAAAGTATTCACGAAACATTTCTACATTTTTACACTTCCACGGTTGGTAACTAGAGTATTGGAGACATTTCCACAATTTCACCACATTTCCACACTTCCATATTTGGTTCCTTATGTCGTCAAGAAACATTTTCAGATTTCCACGCTTCCACAGTTAGTTACTTAAGTATTCAAGAAACATTTCCAGATTTCCATACTTCCACAGTTAGTTCACTTCCGTGATTGGTACCTTAAATATTCAAGACACATTTCCAGATTTCCAGATTTCCTCAGTTAGTTGCTTAAGTATTCAAGAACCATTTCTACATTTTTATACTTCCACAGCTGGTAACTTAAGTATTCAAGACACATTTCCAAATTTTCACTCTTCCACAGTTGGTAACTTAAGAATAAAGACATATTTCCACTTTTTCCAAAAAAGCACAGTGCACAGTTCTAGAAGGGTGGCGGAAATCAATAAACTATGTCTGACGATCAATGTGGAGCCAGAAGCGTTCTAATACGTTTTAATGCTGTGCCTGGTCTGTCCTGTAAATAGGTCTCAAAGGGTCAGCGATTCGTCAGTGAAAAGCATTCTTTCCATTACGATTTCCTGATTACCCAAAATGAAGTGCTGAAATATCGCTTATGGTGCACAGTTCCAAAATTCCAGTGAAGCGAAATGCTTGCGTAGCCAAGTCGAAAGTCAACCCGATGAATTCAAACCTGCAATGAAGAATAACAGAGGGCCCTGATCGAGACAATCACTTTTAAGTCTGCCGAAACGACTCCAATTCCGACACAAGGAAGATGGCGTCGTACATTTAGGTGTCTTCCGGCGGCTTCTAAGGAATATAGAGTTCTAATATTGGCCGTGATATTTATCTGAGGGCTCTCGCCCTTGTCGTTTATGTATATCCTCCTTTGTAAATAGACGAGGGAAACAGTTAGCGTTGGGTTAATAACACAGGCAGAAGAATGCCAGGAATGCACTTCACTGTGTGTTTTCAAGACAGTGCACTAGATTCTGACACCTTCTTTGAATATTTGTAGTTCTGAACTGAAACTGAAATGTGGGGAATCTCCGTATAAAAATAAATTTGAAAGACTGGAAATCTTGAAACGAAAATTAAACTCTTGCAATGTAAGCGTTCTTTTCACGCCTTTCTCCAATACTGCTTTGTCCTTTAGCTTGTTGTTACTGTTGTTAGGATATTATGCTAGAAATGTTTTTTCGATAAAGCTATCGATTCCCCCCGAAGAGGAACAAGTAGGAAGTAGCAGTCTCGATTCCTAGAAAATACGAGCAAGTTTCTAGGAAATAGTCTTTTGACATTGCATCTGATATTATGAGGTCAGGTTATGACATGCTTCTTGTTCTGTCTGTTCTCCTGTTCACTTTGCAATTGAACACATGTAAAAGATATCATAATTTAACTGAGAAATACCCAGCAGTCTCGATTTCTAGGAATCGAGACTGCTACTGCAAGAGTAAACCAACAAACATCTGACAGTTGCAAGTCAAGTACGTTGGCTATGATGGGGGAAGGAGCATGTGTCTGCAGGGTCACAGCCGAAAAGAAAGCCTATAATTATAAGATTACTTTTATAAAGAAACTGTTTACTCCGCACTTTCGATTTCCGAGAATTTCGCTTGAACATCGAAAGCTTAGTATTTAGAGAAGAGATGCAGACGCCTGTATACCGGTGAAGCTATACGAGTTTATGCCCATTTGTCAATTTGTAGATCCTACGTTGGCAGCGTTTATCGGATGCGGTCCCTTGCAGTTTCTGGTTTCCCTTTTGTCAAGCCTAGCCGGCGGTTTTGGATATATTTCCCTTTTATGACTAGTTTTGGCATCAAAACAAAACTGCACTCAACACACAGGGCTTCCCCAGTCTCTAATACTTTCGTTTACCGGTTAAGTCCTAATCTGTGTTGCCGACTTGGTTGAAGAAGAAGAAGAAGGAGGAGGAGGAGGAGGAGGAGGAGGAGGAGAAGGATTTCATCACTTAAGGTAAGATAAACACCGTAAACTGATTGCTATTCGAGAAATAAACAGGCAGTTTCCCAGTCGATTGATTATTCCTTCCTTTCTTCCACTTTAGGTTATTTTTTTACACTTGCCTGCGTTTACAAATGTATCCGGTCCTGGGCCCGTTTCTCGAAAGCCCCGGAAACTTTTCGGGCCCGTAAAGTCATTTTTAGTTCGTCTGTATCTAAAAACGGAGAAGTTTATACTTCTGAAACTTCTTGTATGCACTAAACCTCTAGTCATATTAAGAATTTGTGAATAAAACAGCTCTGTAATCGTAAGGTTCGAGATTTTGTTATGGCTTTCCGGGTGCGAAAACTTTTCGGGACCTTCGAGAAACGGGCCCCTGGGATAATTTGCGGTACAATTTGGGGATCATCTGCAATAAGGGGATCATTTGCGGGCCTGTACAGCTCTGTCCTTTAGCTTGTTGTTACTGCTGTTAGGATATTATGCTGGAAAGTGTTCTTTCGATTTAACAAATTGACGTCAGTTTTTTATGCGTCTGTCATCGCATTGGCAGGTGATAAATTGCGTCATAACATTGTCAAAGTGGCTGTGGAACCACGAGCCGCGAGTGGTTCCGCAGTAAACTTTGACAATGTTATGACGAAATTTATCATCAATAAGAGGACAGACGCACAAAAAAAAACTGACGTTAATTTGTTTTTTACAATAACAAGACCCCAAAATGGTCAAATGCCAGGAATAAATGAGGGGAAAAGACGCCGTAAACTTGTCGTAAACAAAGATAAGCGAATTTTATTCAAAATGACGGGAGCATTGTCAATAGTTTTTCTCGCTTTTTGATTGCCTTATTAAAAAAAGTCCATAAAATCTCATTGGCTAAAAAGTTGACAGTTTGACAGCTGAAAGTTGAACTTGAAAGCTTGCATAAATTAAAATTTTATCCGTCTGTACTCTTATTGATGATAAAAATGAGCCAATCAGCGCGCGAGACATTATACAGTTATTGTGAAAAAAGCTATCGATTCTTGCGATTAAAGTTTTTTTTCGACGAGGAACAAGTAGGAAGTAGCAGTCTCGATTCCTAGAAAACACGAGCAAGTTTCTAGGAAATAGAGTCTATTTACATTGCATCTGCTATTATGAGGTCAGGTTATGACATGCTGTCTGTTGTCCTGTTCACTTTGCAACTGAACACATGTGCAAGAAATCATAATTTAACTGAGAAAGGCCAGACCATGGCGGTCTTCTTGAATTTAAAAAAAAAGCGCTTTCGCAATTTTTTGCAAGAGAAAAACAACAAACATCTGCCAGCTGCAAGTCAAGTACGTTGGCTATGATGGGGGGGAGGAGCATGTGTCTACAGGATCACCTATAAGGTAGCCTATAAGGTAACTTCTATAAAGAAACTGTTTACTACGCACTTTCGATTTCCGAGAATTTCGCTTGAACATCGAAAGCTTAAGATTTAGAGAAAAAACTCAGACATCTCTATACCGGGCATCAAAACAAAACTGCACTCAACAGAGGGACTTCCCTAGTCTCTAATACTTACGTTGCCGACTTGGTTGAAGAAGAGGAAAGATTTTCATCACTTAAGGTAAGATTAATACAGTAAACTGTTTCCTTTTCGAAAAATAAACCGGCAGGTTCTCAATCGATTGATTGTACATCGGAAATAAGTCTTTCTTCCACATTTGTATTCCGTTTGGGTTATTTTTTCACACTTGGCTGTGTTAACAAATGAATGTAAATATTCATTCATTCGCAGGTTTCGGTTTAGTTTTACTCGTCAAAGGCTGCATCCTGGTAGCCGAAAGCTCAGTTGTTAAATAGACAACAATTTTAGTTTTTAGTCGTGGATACGCGAAGCATAATCAAGACTATCGTTAGGGAGTCAGAAAATGCAACTTTGTCACTCTCTCAGAGGTAAACAAATCGACGTAATGGCGCAACGTAATACAGATCAATACACTCTTTTTCGTTCGACAGAATGCAGTTCTAACCGCGTAATGCATAAAAAGTTCGAGATCTGTGAATCTATCTATCTATCCACCCACCTACCTACCTACCTACCTACCTACCTATCTATCTAACAAATTCTTCAGGTACGAATGATGTCATGTCCATGTTCGTCCATGTGCTTTCTTGCGAGTGTTGCACAATATTGCGGACCGATTTCGAGTGTCGAGGAAGCTTATTGTGGACTGAAGCGGATACTGAAGTTGTTTATTTAAAGTTCGAAGTCAGTGTTAAAAAAACCTTTTAGACATGTCTTCACGAAATGTGTACGACTTTTCGTACGAGCAGAAAGCTGTAGTTTGGCTGCGTGTTGTGTACTCTCTTCTCTTCGACCGAAACCAATGCTGCTTTCTGCTGAATAAATCAAAGGAGGAGATGAGTTTCACTTCGCTGCCTCGGTTTCTGTGCGCAAACTATGTAACGTAAACCCAACGAAAGTACTTACATAGGATATGAGTTCAACTCCCACAAGGTTGCTTTGGTACACGAACATGTCCTCCGTTTCATTGTTTCGGAAGTGAAAATGCCCTGTAGCTGTTACCCCAAAGCCAAGGCGATTCAAAGTCGTGTTCGTAAACAGAATAATTGTCCTAGTTTTGGTACTAAAAGCACGTCGTCTCGCATACCCACGGAACAAACATGGTTGTTGTCGATTTACACAGTCAGTATAAAACACACACTGTGGACTGTGGACTGCTGACTGCGGACTGCAGACTACGCACTACGGACTGGGTATAAAACACAGATTTATGCATAATATTACACCATACATGTATAAACGAGAACAAACCCTCTCGTATGCGTGCTTTGCGATCAATTCATTTGTTTTGGCTCCTGCTGAAGGGAGACCAATTTCACGCCTACCTATCAGCTCAGGCACAAAATGCTTTCCCTAGAATTTTTTTTTTTTTTTTTTTAACATACCAAGCCTACCAAAACTCGAACGCACTCTTTAATCTACGATTACTACTAGTTTATAAGAATTTATCAGAATTTCAGAATAAATGCGAGGCTGAGATTTTGAAAAGAATATAATTTTTTGTGTCAAAAATTTCTAAATGCCATACAATTATTATATGTTATTAGCTAAACCAGATAAAATTCTTCCTTTCTCTAAACGACAAAACTAGCCAAAAACAACACTAGCCGTATGCTCGATTATAATAACATCTCAGCAATAACAATTGTGTATCTTAATCTAAGAATATTCCCAAAAATATTTTCAGCCAAAAATCGGCAGAGATATAAGAATATTCAGCCTAGGCCGGAAAAACAATATCCTTGTGTAAAGAGTGAGCGTTGAAATATACTTCGACTTTCCTTCCTTTGATACTAATGTCTTGTCTTTTGAATTAAATCATATATTTCACCTCTGAAAATCATACACTTGATTTTATATAGATTAAAGCTGAACATAAGGTGATTTAACACACCTTTCTAAGAACTAGTGCTATCATCATCAAAATACACTCTTTTTACACTCTCTAAACAGTACTCAATCCAATACTCAAAGATTCATTGGATTAATCAAAAGTTGAGTATTTAATCAGGTCTTAATTTGCATTCTAAACTTTTCATTTGAAGAGCGAATTACTGAAAGAAGTAATGAAGTGAAATTTTCAGTAAGAAATTCATAAATTCATCGTTGAAAGGAGCATGCTGAGTACCTGTATTTCAGTTGCACATTTTATTTTATAAATATTTTTTTTCTCTTACCTTAAGAAGTAAATTATGGCTATTTTTAATTTTTTTTTAAATTTAGTTAGTTATTTATTGATTGATTTATTTATCTCCACAATTACAACGATTACGATTCTTTTTTCAACAATTAAGTTACAGAAGAATGAATAAAGTTTGGTTTACAGTAGTTAACGATGACACCATATTGAAATAATTAAGAAAAAGATTTTGTCAATTCTTATCCACATTCTTATTTAACTTAACGATTTTCCTTAACGATTTTCCTTAATAATAGCGTTGTCTTATAATTCGTTTTATTCAATTTGAAATATATGTGTTTTTCAGTTTCATATTTAATTACCAAAATTCTTATGAAGTGGCTCAAGGAAGGCAATGTTTCTCTACGTCGACAAGTCCACAAGAAAGATTTTCCTAAAATTACTGTATAACTAAATAGATCCATCCCCTCCTCAAAAAAAAAAAAATTATGACTATTTTTTTTTTATTTTTAATCAAGGCCTTTGCTCCGATCAGTGTTTCCCTTCAATCAAGGTTGATACGTATAAGTTATAGTTGCGTTAACAGAGATACGCTTGTAAGATGATAGGCATCGTTAGTTATAGTCTACTAAAATGCTGCGAAATTTCAACTCTGTAAAATAGTTTATTAAGAAGAAATCTTTTTTTAAGAAGATAGTTATTATATGGTCATTCTGGTCATTCTCGTGTGCAATAGTTGTTTTGTCAAATAAAAGTCTTACATTCAGCAGTAAAGGTTGTTCCTTGTTATAATCACGCGACAACGTGTTTATAAATTGGTGTGCGAAGGAAATTGTGTGACACTTCACGAGACCGAAAAATATAACGAAAGGCAATAATGACTCCAAATTTACAAAGTTGGTACCTTAAGTATTTAAACCACATTTCCAGGCTCCACAATTAGGAACTAAAGTATTCAAGAAACATTTCTACATTTTCACACTTCCACGGTTGGTGACTTAAGTATTGGAGACATTTCCACAATTTCACCACATTTCCACACTTCTTTATTAGGTACCTTAAGTATTCAAGAAACATTTCCAGATTTCCACACTTCCACAGTTAGTTACTTAAGTATCAAAGACACATTTCCAGATTTCCACACTTCCACAGTTAGTTCCTTAAGTATTCAAGAAACATTTCTACATTATTACACTTTCATGGTTGGTACCTTAAATATTCAAGACACATTTCCAGATTTCCAGATTTCCACAGTTAGTTACTTAAGTATTCAACAGCCATTTCTAGATTTTTACACTTCCACACTTGGTAACTTAAGTATTCAAGACACATTTCCAAATTTCCACACTTCCACAGTTGTTAACTTAAGAATAAAGACATATTTCCACTTTTTCCAAAAGAAAAGCAAAGAGAACTTTTTTTAATATTTGCATGCATGAATTTGCTCGTCAATACCTTAATTATGAATAATTTTGGTGACTGTGCATTCCATTCCGAGGACGCATTGTGCTCTTCTACCCGAAGTAAAAGCCTTACTTGCGAACCCTAAATCTGATTCTAAATCTCTTTTCCTACAGGAGATAAAGTCTACGATTTCCAATGTCCTGGCATTTGCGCATAGACCTATTAGCCGCCACGATCCCACCAAAGACCGAAGAAGGTGAAACCTACATAGTAAATGTGCAGTATCATGGCACTGGTCGAAATGACTACAAAGTGGATCATGAAAAGCTCGAAAGCACTTTACTGACAGAGTACCTGAGAAAAAGTGAGGTGCCAGACCTCAACCAGAAGCTAATGAAGTTGACGTTTGATATCACGCCAGCCGACAAAGCGAACAGCTTCTGCAAAAGTGTTCTAGAAAGAGGGGTATTTTGTCGTCAACATACTTACCTCTTCCTTGGTTACTCGAATGAACAACTGAAGACAAAATCCTGCTACTTGATGAGAGCCACCCAGGACGAAATTTACAAGCATTTGGCGAAGTTTGGCGACTTTCTTGAAGAGAAAAACCTAGGAAAGCGGGCAAGAAATATTGCAATGCTTTTCACGCCGCTAAACAAAGTCGTGCCATTGACTACAAAGGAGTACAAAATGCAAGCAGACATTACGGGCGGTATTACCAGAACGTACTCTTTCACTGAGGGATGTGGATTTATGTCTCCTGAATTCTCTTCCGAAGTACAGCGAATCTTCGAGCTTGATTATCAGCCCAGCGCTGTCCACGTCCGCTATCGAGGCATCCAGGGTATGCTGGTACTCAAAGAAGATTTGGCAGACGTTAAAGTGCTGTTCCATAACTCAATGCAGAAGTTTGTTACCCCAGATGAGAACATGCCTGAAGGGTTCAGCTTCGCTGATGTTGTGGATTATTCCCGCCCTTACGTCAACGGATACCTCGACACTCGAATGGTCATGCTTCTTGCTGATAGAGGAGTATCAGCTAAGAATCTACACGACTTGCAGACAGGCTACTATGAATTGTTAGAAGACATGTGCAGGAAGACTGCCGAGGCCGAGTATTTCCTGCGTTGCAAAGGAGAATTCCGTCTTCTGCAAGATATTCAACACAAAGGCATTGATAGCACCACAAAAAAGCACTTGAAAGGTCTGAGAAAACAAGAACTGGATGAGACGGAAAAAGCTGCATACACGAGAATTCTGGTTCCCAAGTCTCGACTGGTGTTTGCTGTTTGCGATCCTTACAAGAAACTGGGGTACGGAGAGTGCTACTTCTACCCCACGATGTTAGAGGACGAAACGGAAGGTTTTATCCCTGGCCAGGAGTTTGTGGTGATGCGAGATCCATGTTACCATCCTGGAGACGTGCGTGTGCTGAGAATGACCAAGGAAAAGCAAGGGTACGAGAACCTGAGGGATTATCTAGTTCTGCCCGTCAAAGGCCCACGCCCTCACGCGTTTGAATGTTCCGGTGGAGACTTGAGTGGAAACAAGTTCTTTGTCAGCTGGGATGAGAAACTCATTCCAAATAAAATAACAAGCCCCTGTGCTTATCCCCCAAAGAGGACGCCTGGATGTCGCAAAGCCGCGGCATTTGTACCCTGTTGTCAACTACCCAAGACCAAACTGAGCCCTGTTTGGCGAAATAGAGAAGGCCGACAGGAAATACGCGAATACTTTGCCTCCTACGAAGATGATTTAACAGACAAGATTGACGCGACCTACATGAAGTATGCAGCTGCCTTTGGCCCATCATCAAAAGAGTACCGAGAGCTCATCGATCAGTAAGATGCTTTACCAAGCAAATGATTTGACCCAAGATAGAATTGCACTGGAAAAGAAGTGGCTGAAGTGGAAGAAAGCGGAACCTCGCCCAAAGTGTGAAGTGCCTCCTCGTGATACATTTATACTTAGTGAAACATCTCCTCCTATTAACGACAAAAGAAACGAAAATGAAGATGATCAAGTTCCACTCATCAGACAGCGCCGCCTTTTCTGGCGTCGAGACAGGCCACAGTATTGTCATGGAGACAAGGTACATGAAATTATTAACAAGGAGGCTGAAAAATTTGTTAAAACATTTGCTGGTGAAAGGAAAAAGATAGTTTAGAAAATGATTATATGAAATGACTTTTTACCGTACAGAAACATTTCCTGCTCCATAGAAGAAAAAAGAGACACTTGGTTTAACATTCAGACGCCATAGTAGTACTCGGCGAGTTACTGACTGTATCATTAATGGATAACCTACAGTGATGGATGATTACCTTGATTAACAGTTACTATCAAAAGATTACGTTACTTTAGTATGCTCGTTTACATACAATCTGTCACTGATTAGAGACGAAAATCCCTAAACGGAATGCAAATGTACAAGGTTTATTCCCAATGAACCATCAATCGATCGAGAACCTACCGTTTTCTTCTCGAACAGCAAACTTTTTATTTATCTTACCTTAAGTGATGACTTCTTTCTTCTTCTTCAACCAACGTGTGGCAATTCAGATGAGTACTTAAAAGCAAACGAAACTACTATGGAGTAGAGAAGCCCCTTAAGAAATTAACTTCATCCGCTATGAGGTCATAAAAGAAAAATTTCCTGTTTGTTCACGTGACCTGGGGCAGTGGTCAACAACATAAAATGGAAATTCCGCCAACAGTTTATCGACGCAGGCTAAAGATTTCCGTTCCAATTGAGTTAATATGCCTGAAACTCTAATTTTAATTTTTTTTTCTTTGTTACTATTTGAAATTGATCTCTTTTTATCAAACATTGTAAAATAGAAATGAGACATGAGGGAACTTTGATCTTTGGACCCAAGGGCTGAAAGTAGTCCCAGAGTGGGCTGAAATAGTCCTTTAACACGGCTGTTTTGGTCTGCATTGTACTCAAATGGCTCCCGGCCACACAATGCTGAATCAGGTCTTGAGTCTCTAGGGTTATATTTTCACTTTGGGGCTGGAACAGATTTGGTTAGTTTACGGTGTTCTGGGATAAATTTTACACCTCAAAAAGACGGAGTTACAGACTTTTCAACACGATGCTTAAACAACTTTCGTTTCTTATTTCTCTGTGGGTCTGGATGGGGTTAACTGACAACTGACAAATGGCAAAAAAATAACTGACAACTACCCAAACATTTAACTGGCAACTGACATTTGTAGTCAGATTTGCTAACACCAGACCAAAGGTTTTTAGCCCTTGATATTCGTTTGAATTTCATTAAAATACTATTACTTTATAAGTCTGTTATTGTAAATCATTTTTAATTTGATACATGATCATCGATTGAAGGCCATGCGCTTCAGGCCTCAGGGAGAATAGAAATGTCTGCGGTTATTTTGTACTCCCGGAATTCCGTTTAATGGTTCGCTTTTCAAAATTTCAACAATTTCCGGATTTTCTGCAAACTGTCCCCCGAAATTTCCTTACCCGGTATTTATTTGTCACCGTTTCGAGTTTTTCGGAATTTTTGGTTGAATTAAAAGTGCCCCAGGAGAGGTTTTAGGACTTCAGTTAATTATTAATTAACAGCCACTTAACTGATCATGACAACTGACAAATGGCCCAAAATTCCACTGACAACTGACAATTGGACAAAATGTTAACTGTTAACTGACATTTGCACCCCGTCTCCATCCAGGCCATCTTCTATGGCACAAATTGTAAAGGGCTTGCAATCAAGCACGATCCCGTTTTCACTGTCTTCCGCACCGGACAGGACATCACCAGGTGGGCACTCCGGCAAATTTAAATCGGCACAGTAATCGAGCAGCCGTACGTGAAAACGGTTTTCAGGATTTTCCTGGGCACGAACGCTTTTCTAACAACAAACTCGTTCCCAGGGCTTTTCCAAGTCTCTAAGGTAAAAGCCCTGGAGAAGAGTTTGTTCTAATGAGTACCAACCCTACTGGTACAAGAACCGCTCTGGTCGGAGAGAAGGAAGATTGCGTGGCAAGACCAAAAACCGTCTGCATAGGAGGCTAACACAGACGCTCTTTGGAGTCGTCGTACTCGTACTCATCTCTTGTAGCTTTGAAAGAAATCTTTCTTACAATAACTGTCTAATTTCTCGCGCGCTGATTGGCTCATTTTTATCATCAATAAGAGTACAGACGAATAAATTTTGATCTGAAAATACGGCCAACACAGCCAACACATTCAGTGCAACTTACGCGCGGGGCATGATGGTCTGCTAAGTGGTTTGGTTATATAATGATCAATCTAACTGTATGGGAGAATCTTTGCTGACGTCATTGTTTACATTTGTTCTCATTAACAGACGATTTTGCGCAGAGAAGGCATCACACTAGACACTAATTGACTACAAACATTTAAAGAGCTTCTGAAACTTTATTACAGGTGGAAATTTTGGCTCTTTGCGTGTAATATTCGAGGAGAAACTGGCTTACAAAACTGCACAATTTCTGGGTGGCAAAAGCGCCTAATGAGTTATATATTCTTTGTAAATGTAATGAACACTATATCGAGACTTCTCTAATTAAGTGAATAATCTTAACTCTTTCTGATTCGCCAATTTGTTGCTTAGCAATGACGTCATCCGTTTTTACACGTGGATGTATATAGATAGTGTTAGCGACATATTCCCGCCAGTAGTTCAAGTTTCAGTTATCGTGCGTGCACAGTACGTGTTTTCAAGTAAATTAAGTTTTAAGCTACCCTTGACTATTTAGAGTGCAAGCGGAAACCGATGTGTAAGTACAAACTATTTTCTATGCTTGCTTTTTAGTATAAGTTTCAAGTTTTGACGTTTTTTAACCTTAAGTACCTTTAGTCTCGGTTTTTTTATACAACAGCCTATTGTACTAAGTCCAACACGTGGCAGAGCCCCAGTTTTCAAAGTTTTTATTTCATCTTGTTTTTAGCGATAGATCTTTATAGTTCACACTCCCCCTAGCTTAGGTTTCTATTTAGCAACTTTCCTATAAGAATCTCTGGTAATTCAGTTAAGTCCTTTCTTTGCTAGTAAATTCCCACATCGCTTTCAGTGGCGCTCACGCAAGCACGTTTTTATCGCATCGTACAATTTTATTGCTTTCAAGTTTTTAGAGTGTTGTCATTTATTGTATTAGGACAGTTAGCAGTATGCGTATCTGTTTGGGATCACTGATGATTTTAATTGTATCTTTACTGGGAAGTTTGACTGGAAGTATTGTCATATCGCAGTTATGATTGGAATGTTCGCTATTATTGTTTCGTGACTCTTGTCATCTTGTAATCTTCTATTATCTGGTAATTAGTTTATTCATTACATTATATTTCAGTTTACGTTCGATTATCGTCAATTAAATCACCGTCAATCACAGCTGATTTTCCGTGATCTCTGGCTTTATTCGATTAGTAAAGCATCTCCCACACACGCTAGTCTCATCGCGACAAGTTGTCTAGCAAGTGACAATTCAGCCTTTCAACAGTCGCTGTGAACCTGACGTTACAGTAAAACATCGTGGCTTGTTCTAAATTCGTCATCGGTATTTCGTGACAAACAATGAGCATCGCATCCGCACCTGAAGATCTGGCGTCGTTTCTTGACGAAGACACTGATGGAGACCGAGAAAATGTCGTGCCCATTGCCCAGTCAGAATTCAATGTCAAAATTTCAAAGTGAAAACAGAAGTTCTCAGAGAAGGGAAAGAGCTTTCTAAAGGAATTGAGAGCAAAAAGAAAAGAAACAGCTTTCCGAAATCTTAAAAGAAAATTAGATCACATTAAGAAACTACGTGAAGATCCCCAAACGGAATTAGAAGTTTTGGAAGTCGAACGCAATGAATTAGATTCTCTAAAAGATGTCTTTAATCAAGCGTGCTACACATACGAAAGTCTGCTGGATAGTCCCGCAGAAAAGGAAGAATCCTATCAGTGGTATGACGTTAGAGATCGAGAATTTACTGAACAAAGAATGAAGCTTTGTGAACAAATCCAGCGCCTTGAAAAAGGATCGCTTTTCACCAAATCTAGCGCCTCGTCGAGCCATAGATCAAAAGTAAGATCCAAGTCATCTAAAGGGTCGACTAGGTCCTCTTCGCGTTCCGTTTCACAAGCTAGAGCGGACGCCGCAGCAAAGGCAGCTAAAGTCAAAATAGAAATGGAATTTCTGGAAAAGGAAAATGAACTCAGGCGCATTCAACTAGAAAAGGAGTATGCGCTCGCATAGGCAGAAGAAAGTGCGTTCAAAGAAATTCTAGATGAAGAATATAAATTAAACACGCAAACAAAACAGGAAATTAAACTCGAGGACAAGGAGATAAGCCCCCAACAACCAACAGCCGTCACGACAAGAATTGCAAAACAGGAAATGAACACCAACAACCCTCCTTTTGTGCCTAACACGATTCCAGACAACTTTGGCCAGCAACCAGCAAACAATATACCGAACTTTGAACCATCATCTAGTATAAGTTTCGCCCTTAACCAGCTGGTCAACCTTCAAGCCCAACAAACGCAATTAAGCTCAGCGCTAATCAATCAACAAAAGACCTTTCACCTCCCCGTTAAGGAGCCTCCGACATTTTCCGGCAACTCATTCGAATATCCGGCTTTCGTGACCGCATTTGATAGTATTATCGCCGCCAACGTCCCCGCTGATAAGGACAAATTGTTCTTCTTAGAAAAATACACGACCGGCAAGGCCAACGAGGTGGTTAAAGGTTTCCTAGCGACAAACTCTGAAACCGCATACAGCGAAGCCCGGAAACTGCTCGATCAGCGTTTTGGAAACCCTGTGGTGGTAGCCGAAGACTACAAAAAGAAACTTAGAGGTTGGCGACAGATCAGTGATGGCGATAGTAAGGGACTGGAGGAATTCTCTGACTTTTTGGTGCGGTGTGAAGAGGCTATGAAGACTATGAAATCTATGTCGGAGCTGGATTCTACTCAGATCCTACAGTCGATCTCCGCCAAGTTGCCGTCGTACTCGGGCGTCAAGTGGTGTAGGTCCGCTCATGAGACTCAGGTAAAGGGAAAGAGGCTCGTGGGTTTTACGGACTTTGTCAAGTTTGTCAAACAAGAAGCCGAAGTAGCAAACGACCCGATCTTTTCTCCAGACGTACTTAAGAGAGAAAGGAAAAGGAACGGCCCGGTTAGAGACAACACCCGTGGCACAAGGTCGAGGTATCAAGGTGGAATCAATACAAGTCAATCATTGGTCACTTCTACCACTCCAGTAGGCCATTCTGAACAGACACAATCAGCAGCCACATCGGGGCGCGAACAGTCCTGCCCAGCCTGCAATGGCAAACATACAATAGCGAAGTGCAGCAATTTCACCAAGGCTACTGCAGACAAGAGGTTGGATCTCATCATCGAGAAACGCCTATGCTTCAGATGCTTCAGAGCGGGTCACGTTTCCGCTGACTGCACATCCAAGCAAACCTGTGGTGAGTGCGGAAAGCGTCACAACACCTTGCTACACGGAGCGACTCTAAAGTCAAAGACACGCAGCGAGCAAACTCCGCCAAGCGCTCAGTCGTCACGCAATCCACCCCAACCCTTGCAACCAGACCACGCTGCCGAGTCTGCTCACTCAAACGCTGCCGAGTCTGCTCACTCAAACGCTGCCAGCGTCTCCCACAGTTCTGTCGGTACATCGAACGCCATCATCATGTGTCGAATCGTGCCTGTAGTCCTGTACCATAAGGATAATCCCAGCAAAGAAATTAAAACGTACGCACTCTTGGATGACGCTAGTGACACGACGTTCGTGACAAATAAGGTAAAGAGCGAGCTTGGAGTTGAGGGAGTCGACACAAGTCTCAATTTAAGTACAATGCACGGCCGCAAAGTAATCCCTGTATCCCGTATCGACGGATTGATAGTGGAGCGCCCCGACAGACGCGCGCAGGTCGAACTCCCTAAGGCGTATGCAAGAGACATAATCCCATCCAGAAAGGACCAAATCCCAACCCCAGCAGCAGCAGACAAGTGGCAACACCTGAAGAAAATAAGGGACAAAATACCTCCGCTAGACGAAAACCTCGACGTTGGAATACTGATCGGATCCAACTGCCCGAAGGCGATTAAACCAAAGGAAGTGATAACTGGTAAAAGCGAAGATCCATACGCAGTCCGAACACTCCTTGGTTGGTGCATAGTCGGACCGGCCAGTCTTTCAGAGACCTCCCTAGACGAAGACGGTGTAGCAACGTGCAACAGGATTATAGCACATGAGAACACGCCTGAAACAAGCCACGTTAGTTTCATCCTGGAAGACAAGACAAAGGAGGTTCTAAACCCCTGCTATGTAAATCAAATGTTTGAGATGGACTTTGCGGAAAATAAGCACATGGCTCAGCAAAGTCTCTCCAAGGAAGACAAGAGGTTTCTAAACATCGCAGAGACGCGCATACACAGACGTGACGACGGCCACTACGAACTTCCACTCCCGTTGAAGGAAAGCTTCAAAGGTCTCCCTAACAACAGAGATGACGCTGTCCGACGCATGTACCACCTCAAGAAACGGTTTACGTCGCCGAGTAACAAAGAATACAAAGAAGAGTACATGAAGTTCATGGGAGACATGATTGAAAACGGCTACGCCGAAAGGGTTCCGAGTGATGCTGAGGCGAAGTCCGGCATGACCTTTTACATTAATCATCACGGTACAAGACATCCGAAGAAAAAGAAGTTAAGAATAGTCTTTAATTGCAGCCAAGAATACAATGGGGAATCCCTGAACAAGAATCTGTTGCAAGGTCCTCTACTGACCAACAACCTTACTGGTGTCTTGTTGAGATTCTGACAAGAGCCCGTTGCCGTGACATGTGACATTGAGGGCATGTTCCATCAAGTCCACGTCAACCCCGAGCACCGTGACCTGCTTCGCTTCCTCTGGTGGGAGGAGAATGATCTTTCTAAAGATCCTATAGACTATCGCATGACAGTCCACCTGTTCGGCGCGACGTCATCACCAAGCTGCGCCAACTTTGCACTCAAGCAAACCGCGAATGACTTTGAGGGAGAATACGGTGAACAAGCAGCCAACTTCGTGCGAAACGATTTCTATGTGGATGACGGCTTGAAGTCAGTCGCTACAGCAGCGTCAGCAGTAGAACTGGTGAAAAATGTAAAAGCCATGTGCCACCAAGGAGGATTCAATCTTCACAAGTTCTTGTCCAACAGCAAAGAGGTAATCAAGAACATCCCCGAGCGTGACAGGACAGAGGGAGTTAAAGAGATAGACCTAGACCTGGACGCACTTCCCTTAGAACGCACACTAGGAGTTCAATGGCGCGTCGAATCTGACAGCTTCGAATTCAGCGTCGTCCTGCAAGACAAACCATGCACGAGACGAGGTATCCTGTCGACCGTAAGCTCTATATATGACCCTATAGGTTTTGTAGCCCCCCTGATGCTTCAAGGAAAGTCAATACTGCAAGAGTTATGCAGTCTCCATTTGGACTGGGACGATCCAATACCAGAAGACACGAAGATGAGATGGGAGAAATGGAGAATGGAACTGATGAAACTACAGAGCGTCACGATTCCTCGGTGTTACAAGCCTAAAGATTTCGGTCAAGTCGTCAGAGCAGAGCTGCACCATTTCAGTGACGCAAGCGTCCGGGGCTATGGCCAGTGTAGCTATTTACGTCTCGTAGATGATGCAAACAAGGTCCACTGCGCTTTCGTGATGGGAAAATCGCGAGTAGCTCCACTCAAACCTGTAACCATCCCGAGACTCGAGCTAACCGCCGCTGTTTGTTCCGTACGGATAAGTCAACAGATTCATCGTGAGCTAGAATACCGGATCGATGAGGACTTCTTCTGGACGGACAGCAAAGTTGTACTTGGGTACATAAGTAATGAAAGCAGACGTTTTCATGTATTCGTCTCTAACAGAGTACAAGAGATACAAGACAGTACCCATAGAAGCCAATGGCGGTATGTTGACACTAAACAGAACCCAGCAGATGAAGCGTCACGTGGAATGAAGACCGATGAGCTCCGAGATTCGCGGTGGATTCTGGGACCAGAGATGTTATGGAAGGAAGAAGGCGAATGGCTGAACGATGACGAACAAGAACATAACTTGAAGTACGACGACCCAGAGGTCAAGAAATCCGTCGCCATGGCATCATCCTTAGTCGATCAAAGAATGGCCACCCTAGAAGAGAGAATCGAGCGTTTTTCTGATTGGTACCGAGCCCGGCGAGCAGTAGCACTCTGTTCGAAGTACATCCAGAAACTAAGGAAACGCGTGAACAAAGAACCAAGCGAAGTGGCCCAAGTGTCAGCTGAAGATTTGGAGGAGGCCGGAAGGTCAATCATTCACGCCGCACAGTCTAAGGCCTTTCAAGGCGAGTTTAAGTTACCTGCAAGGGAAGCAGAAGAACAGGGATCCTTCCCGAAGCAGAAAACTGCGAAGTTACGCAGTTCAATCAACAAGTTAGATCCGTTCATCGATGAATACGGAGTCCTACGCGTTGGCGGCCGCCTCAAGCATGCAGATCTCTCGGACAAGGTGAAGCATCCAGTAATCCTACCCAAAGGCAACCACGTGACCAGCCTTATAATTAAGTACTACCACGAGCGCAGCAAACACCAAGGCAAAGGAATAACGCTCAACGAGATTCGATCCCGCGGTTTTTGGATCATTGGAGGCTCGTCCGCTGTGAGCAACGTCATTGCTTCCTGTGTGACATGTAGGAAGCTGCGAGGTGCCGTTATTGAGCAGAAGATGTCTGACCTTCCCGAGGACCGACTAGAAAGCTGCCCACCCTTCACATATTGCGGCGTAGACTACTTTGGCCCATTCACGATTAAAGAAGGGCGCAAGGAGCTAAAACGCTATGGAGTCCTATTCACTTGTATGTCGTCAACAGCTATCCATCTGGAGACTGCAGCCTCGCTGGACACAGACTCCTTCATAAACGCGTTGAGACGCTTCCTAAGTCGTAGGGGCCCAGTGAGACAGCTAAGAAGCGACAATGGAACAAATTTCGTAGGAGCTCGTCGAGAACTCAAAGAAGCTTTAGAAGAAATGAATGATAGCCGTATTAAGGAAGAACTCCTAAAGTCACAGTGTGACTGGATCAAATTCGAGATGAACGTTCCAGCCGCAAGCCACATGGGCGGAGTATGGGAGAGGCAAATAAGGACGGCGCGCTCAATCCTATCCTCACTTCTCTCTAACAATGGTACACAGCTGGATGATGAGTCCCTGAGGACGCTAATGTGCGAGGCGGAAGCGATAGTCAACAGCCGCCCCCTCACCACCAATCACCTTTCAGACCCAGATTCGCCAGAACCGCTAACCCCTAATCACTTGCTGACAATGAAATCTAAGGTTCTACTCTCACCACCCGGAAAATTCGAGCCAGCTGACATGTACACCCGCAAACGCTGGAGACGTGTGCAACACCTCGTCAACGAATTCTGGACCCGCTGGCGAAAAGAGTATTTACTAAGTCTTCAGGAACGACAGAAGTGGACGCGGCCTCGTCGAAATCTACGTGTCGGCGATGTCGTGATGGTTAAGGACACCAACCTTCCACGGAATGCATGGCAACCCGCCCGCGTCGCCACGGTCTACCCAAGCCAGGATGGTCAAGTCCGCAAAGTTCAAGTGGCTCTACCAGATGCCTGCCTGGACAAGAAAGGAAGGAGGTCAGGACCCATACGGTATCTGGAGAGACCGGTACAGAAACTGGTACTTCTTGTACCATCCCCTGAATAAAGACCGGAGTAGTCCCGGCCGAGGAGCCTGCTGCCAACCATGAACTGTGACATTAATTTTCGTGATAAATATAGCTTATGAACATTGTAGACATTGAACATTAGTTAATTACATAAACAGTGATTAGTGAAATATCTGGATATTTCAGGGGAGCCATGTAATGAACACTATATCGAGGCTTCTCTAATTAAGTGAGTAATCTTAACTCTTTCTGATTCGCCAATTTGTTGCTTAGCAATGACGTCATCCGTTTTTACACGTGGATGTATATAGATAGTGTTAGCGACATATTCCCGCCAGTAGTTCAAGTTTCAGTTATCGTGCGTGCACAGTACGTGTTTTCAAGTAAATTAAGTTTTAAGCTACCCTTGACTATTTAGAGTGCAAGCGGAAACCGATGTGTAAGTACAAACTATTTTCTATGCTTGCTTTTTAGTATAAGTTTCAAGTTTTGACGTTTTTTAACCTTAAGTACCTTCAGTCTCGGTTTTTTTATACAACAGCCTATTGTACTAAGTCCAACACGTGGCAGAGCCCCAGTTTTCAAAGTTTTTATTTCATCTTGTTTTTAGCGATAGATCTTTATAGTTCACACTCCCCCTAGCTTAGGTTTCTGTTTAGCAACTTTCCTATAAGAATCTCTGGTAATTCAGTTAAGTCCTTTCTTTGCTAGTAAATTCCCACATCGCTTTCAGTGGCGCTCACGCAAGCACGTTTTTATCGCATCGTACAATTTTATTGCTTTCAAATTTTTAGAGTGTTGTCATTTATTGTATTAGGACAGTTAGCAGTATGCGTATCTGTTTGGGATCACTGATGATTTTAATTGTATCTTTACTGGGAAGTTTGACTGGAAGTATTGTCATATCGCAGTTATGATTGGAATGTTCGCTATTATTGTTTCGTGACTCTTGTCATCTTGTAATCTTCTATTATCTGGTAATTAGTTTATTCATTACATTATATTTCAGTTTACGTTCGATTATCGTCAATTAAATCACCGTCAATCACAGCTGATTTTCCGTGATCTCTGGCTTTATTCGATTAGTAAAGCATCTCCCACACACGCTAGTCTCATCGCGACAAGTTGTCTAGCAAGTGACAATTGAGCCTTTCAACAGTCGCTGTGAACCTGACGTTACAATAAAATTTTAAGTTTTTAAACCCGCGTCGCACAAAAAGTGTTCAATACAACGGGCTCAAATTCCTTGAGACAGATAATCTGCTGTGCCCTTTCAATATTCAGAACTAATGCTTTTGTACTTCCACAAGAAACTGCATTGATTATGCTAATGAGGCAAATATTGTAAATAGTTAGGTGTTTTGCATTGGACTGTTGTACGATTGTAAACAGCCATGATGTCACATAGCATTTCTTGCATGATATTATACATTTGTAAGAGATATATAATTGTCCCCGAGTTTGGAGACATACAAAGCACACCGTGATGGAAATTTCAGTTTCTTCTAGCTTGTCTGTCTCCATTTTCAGATTAGTTTTCGAATTGTTCTATTACATAACATATTCCTAAAAATGACCTCTCTTCTACTGGCAAAATTCATAAAGTTAAAAAAAGAGCAACCCTCTTTCCTGTAAGCTAAGGTTATTGTCGGTAACAGCATTAATTATTTCAGACCTTCGAGACCTATCTCGGTTCTTCATATAAACGAAAAGAATAAATACATGTACGCATGGTGAACCTCTTTGTTAACTACAGTTAAATAACACCTTGTAAGAAAAATCGCGCTAAAAACAGTGCCTCTATCACTCAATAGGAAAACAGCGCCAGTCAAAGGCTGTTAACGTAATGAGGGCGCCAGCAAAAATATAAAAAAATTTACATTTTCATAATCAAAATAAACGAGTGATTTTCCGTTCGTTTTCTTACATTGGCTTCCAAAAGAAATAAAAAGCATTTTCTCCGTGTTTCTTGCAAGTTATAAAGACCATCGCGAAAGTTTGGGAGAATTCAAAAAAGCGGTAGAAACATTCGCCTGTGGCTTGTGTTTCTGCAGCATTTCTTGTTCTTCCAAATTTCCACTCCAGTTCCTATTTAACAATTAGACTACGAGCCCAGGTTCTATGAGCGAATGGTCAACGAGGCGTGGCCGATTGTGCGCTCCCTATGTTCACAACAGAAAACTAAAACGATCTATTGAGAAATTTTGATTTTGCAGCACGCTACAGCTTAATTAGCCTGCAAGCTTATTCGTACGGATAAAGTCCCACATTTATTCCTGTAATGCTTCTTCGACAAACTTTTTTGCTCGTTCTTCAAGTTTCCGCACCTCGTGACGCATTTGAGGCGTTTTACGACGTGCGCCGCGAAAAAATCGCACTGCTCCTGTTCCATCACAATTTGTCATCTCCACACTTGTTTCATCTTCGTCTTCATTTCTATCTCCTGGCTCTTCTTCTCCTTCTTCTTCTGTTCTAAGAAGAGGTGACCCCTCTGACGATGAGGCTTCTGCAGAGCTCGTGGTCCTCGTGGTCTCATTCTTTTCAAACATTGCTAACTTCTGCGACAAAACGTCTCTATCGACCGTTTGGTTGGCGGCTTGGTAAGACATCTTGCTAAGCCGTTTGCATTGAGCACAAGATGGGCCATGGGTTGCTGCAAGCTTTATATAAGTCTTGTCAATCCTTTGAGGCAGGTCGTCCGTAAAGTTGGCAAAATACCCGATCAGTTCCTCTCGACATCTCTTCTTTCTCTCTCGGTTCCGCTTGAATAGCCATTTAACATTAGCGCGCAGTTTAGCACAGGCCTCGGATGTATATTCCTTTATGGTCGGTGAATAACTGCACGGGTTTATGGCTTTTTTTGGTACGAGTTGTTGATCCCAGCTGACAAAGAACTTACTGCCGCCCAGATCTCCTCCGCAGCGCTCGAACGCGTGGTCCTTTCCTGGTAGCACCAGACAGTCCTTCAAGTTCTCGTATCCAAGCTTCCCGTGGGTCAACTTCAAAATTTTTATGTCTCCAGGATGGTAGCATGGGTAGCGGGCGACCACGATCTGTTCTTCAGAGGAAAATTCTCCGGCTTCGTCATCTAGCAGTGTAGGTTTGAAGTAGCACTGACCCTTCTCTACTCTGTCGTGAGGATCACAAACACCAAACACTACTCTAGCTTTGGGGACCAAAATTCTGACACGTACCACGGGACTTCTTGGTGGCTCGTCGTCTTCGGCAGGGAGAACATAGCTACGATCGATCATCTCTTCTATCTCATTACGCTTTATGGTCGTCAAAACTTCTCTCGTAAGTCTATCAATTCCACTTCTGATATTTCCTGCATCTCTCCCAGTCAGGCGTAAGAGATATTGAGCGGACGCGGAGTCATCGGGTATTTTCCTCAACAAGTCTAGATAACCCTCATGCAGGGCTTGGAGATAACTGATTGGCACCCCTCTGGACTGAAGAAGTATGATCAATCGAGTATCAAGGTACCCGTTTATGTGAGGCTTGGAATAATCCAAGATTCCTATGAAACAAATATGTTGACGCACCTCGTTATTCGGAATGTTGAATTTCTGCATGGACTGGAGGAGCTGCACCTGAGGGGCGTTTGTGGGGTCATCTTTCAGCACCAACGTACCTTGAAAACCTTGGTAATTTACTTGGACGGCGCTAGGTTCGGGATAGCTAAGGCCAAGCTGGCGTCGCACCTCAGTAGTAAACCCATTTGACATAAAACCACAGCTATTAGTAAAAGCGTGCGGTTTTGTTCCAAAAAGTCCACTCTTGACGTCTGGCTCGACTTTGTAATCCTCTCTAGCAAGTTTTAGCATATGGTCAAATCCAACGAATAACAAGCTGATTCTTTTGGCCCGCTTTCTCACATCTGTTATCTTAACGAAGTTATCAAACCGTGCCAACAGATCGTGAATTTCATCTTCCGACGCGTTCATTAAGTAGCACTTTTTCTCCCTGAACTGACTGTCGGAATGACCAAGGTAACGATAGTGCCGTCCTTCGCAAAATATGTTCCTCTTCAAAATGCCTACACAAAAGTTGTTACTCCCGTTTTGCACAATTGGTTCACTGAAAGAGACAGACATCAGGTTACCGGGGAAAGAACCATTCCCATTGGTACGTCTTAAGTACTCGAACAACAGACTTCTTTCCAGTTTCCTGTACTCGAATCGGTAATCGTTATCGTTTTCCCCCAAATAATCCACATGTTTTATGTAGTCGGCTTCGCAATCGGTGGGCGGAGCAGCGTTTTCAGGAACAGTGATACAAACAGGATAAGCCATAAGACCTTTGTTACTGTTACAATCGACTCTTGGTGGCTGCAGAGAGACAAAAAGCTACTCAGTATAGTAAATCAAGTTGTGTGATTGTGAGGTTTTGGTTAGTCAACCTTGGAAACTGCTTTTAATTCTGATCACACTCCTTCTGGGTGCCGGGGCTTAAGGAGCTTCCTTGGTTAATGCGCACACGTTCTGCGCATTACAAGATGGTCCCACAGGAATCTCGGATTCTAATTTATTCGCCTTGGCAGATTACTGTTAGAACATTCCATGAAAGAGCGTATTAAATGGTGGTGATATATTTGTATGAAAGCGAATAAAAACAAGCAGAGTCGATCAGACGAATTACTCCACCGGGGCGAGAAATTCTCGATGCTCAGAGTGTGTAGCGTAAAGGAAGTTTGCGTTTGGAGACGTTTAGGTAGATATAAGAATACCGAACTACCGAACTGAAAAACTCACTTACGTTCGGCGTAGAAGAGGTATTAATAAAATATGAGAGGATAGGGTATTCTTAAGAGAAAGATTTGTTTTTTTTTTTTCAGTGTGCACGTTCACTGTATATATTATGGTATCAGAACCTCCCTATGTAATTCGATACCATATTTTCGTCTTTAGCTTTTTTCCAAGCTGTTTTCGCATGATATATCTGTTCCGACACCAGGTATCGCACAAGAGACTTGTAACGCTTTGGCATCAGTAACAGTAGTCTTTCTTATTAGCTAGTCGATATAAAGCGCTATTGAAGTCTCGCTATCAAACTTAGTGTACGTAAAGGTGCATCATAACAATATGATGCGACGCTCATGTCGTCAGCAAAGTTAAATTTGCTTCGCCATTTTCATTGGCAATATTATAAAACAATTGATTCATGCTTTTAGCTGTGCACTGTCAAGTTCTGATGCACTTGGGAAGTTTGGAGTGGCCTCGACCAACTCTTACGCTTCTCTTCGTCCTCACTCGGAAGCTCATAAGAACCATAAGAGATACAGTGCCTTGTAAACAATGGAAATTTTGAAATGCCTGCGTAGTTCTGTTCGCAGTCAAATCGAAAGGAGAGCTAAAGAACGCTTTTAATGAAACGACCTCTTGTTCATTACTTCTATCATTTGTTCTAAAATGACTTGAAAGTTCGATTTTAAAGTTTTTCTTCTTGGTGTTCAGAGTTCATTAGCTATGACGTCGATAATCCGACTTGACTGACAGATAGTGCATTATTTTTCATATCAACCTACTGTTATCTGTGGCCTGTGTCTTCGTTTTCTCTACATGCCTTCTTCTCTCAGTACTTCATATAAACACAGATAATGACAGCAGCTGACGGCTTCCTAGAATGCAGCAAACTATGAGCGTTGACAGCGTTCACGGCATGGCGGCGCGCAAGATTCTTTCAACTCACTTGCATAGTTCGTGAGCCGTATCCAGGAATGCATGAGCTACAATTAGGGGAATCCCCGAACTAGATTTAGAAATTCCTTGATCTATTATTTTCGTCCTTTTCATAACCAATATCGTTCCTTCCTTTGGCTATTTGGTACTGTTGTTAGGAGGGCATAGTATGGTACATATTCCTGTATAAATCGTTTCAATCCCGCGATTGAAGCTTCTTACAAAATAACACATTGTAATGACGTGTAACAGACTGGATTTCTAGAAAACGTGAGCACATTTCTAGGAAAGAAAGTAACCTCCCACGCAGACGTTCTTTGTATTCGTCGTGCGTTGCTTTCCCCACCCCTCCCCGTCGCCCTCCCTCTCAGACACTCATAGAGGAAGGAGAGATTGCGTGACGACTCAATGCATAACTAGCACCATAGCAACAGAGCTGTTGCATAAACATACGTTGTAAGTTTGTTAGGTCACTACAGAGAAGAAATGTCTTAGATCCAGTCTCGAGTCCCTATACTCGCGAGGGTTTTTGAGATTGGTAAGAAATGTGAAAAAGTCTTTATTGGACGACGGCTGGAACAAACAATGCAATTGACACATGTATATTTTCGCAGGATCAAACTAGCGATCGCTTGATTTGGTTTGAAGTTCGAGTAACCCAGCTTGGATATTATATGGCAAGTGCCGAAGTTGTAGGCGCCTCCAGAAGAATGAAAACAACTCTGAAGAGATTTGGCGCGCTTCAAGCAAGGCCTAAACATTGTGAACATTCGCTCCTCCTACACATACTGTAGAGGAAAATGAGGTAAGGAAGTTAAACCATAACAAAACTTTAGAAAGATCTTTCGTCCTTTTTACAAATGAAATACTTTTAATAAACAGTTTTGTTGATTATGACTTCAATAGAAATCTTCTAATAACATATACAATGGTATATTGGTAAAGGCTATAGTTTCAAGCGCAAGTACAACCTTAATTTATACTCGAGATTTACACTGAGTCTTAACAGCCAGCTTCCTCAGAAGCTGATGCTGTACTCGTAACTGTAAGATAAACTGGCAAAAAAGCAAATATTGTTGCTAACTATAATCGGATTGTTTTTCTTTAAGCAAATCAACACTTCAAATAAACAGCTTTGCTGCTTGTAGCTTAGCATATAGTTTCAGCGTATAATTTCAAGGGCCACTCTAGATATACACTAGTCTTAAAAAAGCTACCTTCAGTTCTACAAATAGTATTTGAAAAAATAAGGTTATGACTGTACTTGTGCCTATAAGATTTACTAGATTTTATGTAAATTTAATTACGGAAAAAGTAGGCAAATATGACCGTTAACCATGGCCAGACTTACTTAAGCTTAAGGTAGTATGTCTATTGTGAACGTCCGACTGAGAGTCACCAAAAACATTCCTTTTAAGGACTGCCCTCAACCAGACGATCACTCTGTTTACTGTAATACAACTTAGTTGATTGGATGGCCAAGTGATTTGATTATATAACGAGCAATCTAATTGGTCGGCTAAGTGCTTTGGTTACATAATGAACTGTATAGCTAAGTGTTTTGTATTAAATTGTGGTTTGACTGTAAACATAGTCATGACGTCACATTCGGTTTCTTAAGGGATATTATACGTTTGTAAAAGATATATAATTACCACTGAGTTTGGAGACATACAAAGCACGTCATGATGGAAATTTCAGTTTCTTCTAGCTCTTCTATCTCCATTTTCAGTTACGTTTTCTCTTTTTTTTTAACTGAATACATTTTGATCGAATGAATTGTTCTACTGCATAACAAATTCCTAAAAATGGCTTCTCTTCATTCAACTGGCATATTTCATAATGTTTGAAAAAGAGCAACCCTCTTTCTTGTAAGCTAAGATTATTGTTGATAACAGCATCAATTATTTAAGTCTGTCACATAAACGAAAAGAGTTAATGCGTGTACGCATACTCAGCCTATTTTTTAAACTACTGTTAGATAACACTCTGAAAAAAATGCGCCCAAAAACGACACTTAAATAGATTATGAGCTCGAGATGTCTATGAGGTGATAGTTGATGAGGCCGAAAGTAGATTTAACTATGACCTCAGAGAAACCGAGAGCGAATAATCTAATTGTTTTAGTGAAATCCTCACTAAATTTCCTTCAAAACAAGATCTCCAATCATTTCCCGAAGTTATAGCTCATTATTTAGCAAAATTGCGCGAATTAAATTGTTATTTGGAGCCTGTGCAAATGCGCTCATCGGTTGAGTATTGGCAAATTGTGAGGTTTTAAGTTGGATAACGGTCAGTTTCCTTTCGTTAGTGTTCTTGAAAATTTAATTATGCAATAACATTTCTAAATCCTCCTCGAAACATTAAAAAAAAAACTAGCAAATGTTGTCATTATGTGGACGACCTCTACCACTGCACTCTACTGGCTGATAGTATATGAGTAGCTCGAATTTCTCGTTCTCCCAAATTTCCACTCGAGTTTCTATTAAACAATTAGATTATGAGGTCGAGATTTCTATCGCGTGATAGTTGACAAGGGCGCATAGAAATCGAGAGCGAATAATCTAATTGTTTTAGTATAAATCTACTAGTCGTTCAAAACTTTATCTAAATTCTCTTCACAGACACTTCGAAAACGCCAAGAGGCGGCCTTCATTTTGTTAACAAGGGGACACTGCTACGCTACTCACTATCTATCAGAGAATAGTCAGTGAGTAGCATAGCCAATCAGAGAATGGCATTCGTGATAGAACGCTAGTAGATTTATACTAACACGCGATAGAAACACAGAAAAAATTCTATTTCCAAACTGATGAGATCCGACATACCCCCACCACTGCAGAACCTCTGTTTTCATTTGTTCATTATAAATGCTGCCTCTGTTGTTTCTTTTAGCTGGTGTTCATTTTTGTCTGTTTGTTTTCTTTGCTTTTTGTTGTTGTTTTTGTTGTTGTTGTCTCTTGTGGCTGTTGGCATTGTCAACTCTTGTTTATTACTTACTACTAAAGAAGTGCTTCGCTCAAAGAGGCAGTGAGCAACTCGTGACATTTCTCGACAGCACTTTGTACAGAATCGCGTTGGAAATCTTTGTAAATACTACAAAAATCCATTCTGCTGGGCGCTCGGCGCAATAAAAGCATTCAAAATTGCAGTCATTTCTTTCCAAACTGGCTGTGGAGTAGAAGACTGAGTTGCAGAATCTTGAGCTTCTTCCCGGTCGGAGCTGAGCTTCTCAAATTTCTTCTTAAGCTTTGCGAGATATTTTTCAACAGCATCGTAGCTCGTAGCATTCCAGGCAAAATCCGGCGACAGGTACTCCCCGAGCTTTTGACATTCGGAGCACGATGGCCCATGCCCAGGATGAGACGCAAACTTATCAAAAAGTGACTTTGCTTGGGAAATTAGGCCGTCATTGCTTTTAAAGGTAGAGAAATACTCTCTTAGATCACTCTGAAATTTGGCATTTTCCTGAAGCTTGCTTTTGGTCGAAGGCTCATCTGTTTTCACCTCTGTATTACAAGATTCCATTTCTTCAAACCTTTGCCTCGTCGGAGGTGGTTCCCTCGAGCAAGGAAGGGCAGTGAATATCTTCCGAACCTGACTCCAATTAGAACGCAAAGCGCTGGTCATGTGCTCGCGAACGGACTTTGATTTATGGAGCATGAGATTTGCATCCCAGCAAACGAAGTACTTGTTGGCAACAACTTGCTCCTCTGTTGGTAACGGTAAAACGAGGCAGTCTTTGAGGTTGTCATACTCTCCTTTATCGCGGACAAGTTTGAGTACTCGAATACCTGAAGATGTGTAACACGGTAGTGGAATCACAAGGACCTGAACTGCTTTTTCAAACTCTTCTCGTTCTTGAGGATTCAAACAGTCCAAGTTAGGGATAAAAACGCACTCATCTGACTTAAGGGCGTCGTCGTTATCGTCGTAAGGATCCACAATTCCAAAAACCTCTCTTGATTTAGTAACAAGAACTCTGAGGTTAGTGCCATCATGATCTTGCATCTCTTTGACTTCGTCGCTTTTTATCTTGCAGATCTTTTCCCGTGCCTCAGGCGTCATCCCGTTTTTTATTTTACTTAAAAGTTCTGTTCTTCCATTTAGTCGAAGAAAGTGCTTGGCATGGGTCAAATCGGCTTTTCCAAGGTTTTCCAGCAGTTGATGGTAAAAGCTCTGCAGTGCCAGTAGATAATCACGCTTTACACCCCGTTCGTCCAAAAACATCACAGAGAAAACGTCCAAGTATCCCATCTTGTAAGGTTTGGTGTAGTCAGCAATACCCATTGTTAGGGAGTTACGACAGTTGTCTGCTGCATCTGGAATTCTTAACAGTGCCTTAATTCCACTCGAAGGAGTAATCTCTTCACTAGCCGCAGACGTTATCTCATCGCAACGCACTAATTTGCCAGAAAATGCTGGGCAGATGACTTGAATGACGCTGGGTGCGTTAGCTAGACTGCATGCTGTCTTGATCGTTTCAGCAAGTTCGGGCGACATCAACCCACTTGGCACATTGGAGCTAGCGCTGCGCTCGCATTCGACCTCGTTTTTCTTTAACTCCAAGCTTCTTTCGAATGGTTCAAACATGTGCTGAATCTTAGCTGCTCTGTCAGCAAATGAGATGTCATTGCTTAAGATGCCAGACTTTCCGCGCCTGTCGCTAACTTGCGTGTCAGTTTCCTTGATCAAAAAGCATGTTTTGGCCCTCAATTGAGACGCAGAAAACCCCAGAAAGCAATATAGCGAACCGTCGTGTTCGATGCCCCTGCTTAATAAGCTATTTATTTCATCTTCAGAATAAGATGAAAACTCAACTATGAGAAGTTTGTCCCACACGTTTCGTTTTCCTCCGGCTTCGGAAAGCAGCTGATTGATCATTAAACAGCTTTTCACCTCTCTCGGTTGTGTTGGAGGATTCGGGATGCCTTTTCGAAGAAAGACGTGCTTGACGTAAAGTTTGTCATCGGATGGACATTTCAGTGGCTTGTTACACGACACAAGGAAAGGTCCGGCCATGTCGATCTGGTCAGCTTAACCACTTCAGGTAAAATCTAATGAAAGAGCATCAAATGTAACCATCATGACCATTGCTCGAAAAATTATCGCCACATCTTGGTTTGAAAACCTTACCTATAACAGTCTTAATTAAGTTATCAATATCAACTTTCCGTGCTGATTGTCATTAATTTTCATCCATCTCTACCCCAAACAAACACCAGCTAATTTTACATGCCAGAAGTCAGTGAAAAGTCTTATTTTAAGTACTTTTTTTACAATGTGCAGAACCTTGAACAATTTTTGTTGTCTTATGTAGCTTGAGGATAGTTCCGCTTGAAGCGGCTTTGATATTGCAATGGTAATGGGACTCGAAAATGGTCTACACGTTGTATTCAAGTTCATTTTCGAGTCCCCATACCCTCAGTTTTAAAACGAGACTGGTGCAAACCCATTGGAATTAATAAACCAAATCATTTACGTAAATATGCAAATAAAACAAAGGTTTTTGCACCAAGCCTTATTTTCAAATACAGTAAAATTGCCTGTTCGCAAATTCCTCGTCTTGACTGGATGACTTCTCAAGAATCGCTCATTCGATTTTTTTCTCATCTGTCGAAGAAATGCTAGTTTCAACTTTAAAGTTTATTGTGCCGTTGGGTGCTAGAAGAGAGCTTATAGTTGCATCTTGTTAATCCTAACAAAAATACATTTATTGATGCAGACTGATCGTTGTAAAAGCATTTAGAATTTGCTTGAGTTCCGCACTTGACAACTGATACAGGTCACTGTCATTTTCTTAGGAAATGAAATTAGTGTCACATCGTGTCAGCGAGGTATGTGCAGTGCTTTGAATTTAAAGAGAAATCACTAGCATGGATCTAATGTCTGTAGAAAAGAACACAATAGACCACTGATTCCATGGCCTTGATCCAAAGCCAAGAACATTACACCGAAACTAAATATACTTTAAATGACGTCAATGTTGGCATGGCAATTAAACCGCAGCCAATCAAATTGAGGAACTTATCGGTCGGCTATAGTTAGGTAAAACAACCGATCATCAAAGAAGCAAACAAACACAATGATTGACAGTTGCCGTCGGAAAACTCGTAAGACTATTACGTATTCTTGTTTCAAAGAGGGCTTTAGGGGAATGAAACAAACTCTCGTCTCCTTCCAAAACGATTGTAGTGAAGTCAAGCTTAATCAGAAAAAGATTGTGAAAAGAACTGTTCTTCGAGAAACTTCTTGTAAAATTACGAAATAAAGAAAGGGTGCAACAACGTCCACTCAGTCAATTATATTGTAACTAAAGAGCTAACTTCAGCTACTTCGAACAGAATTGAGTCGGGGACTCGGCGAGTAACTAATTGTCTAAGCGAGAGCTCTTCAGAGATCAAAAATTTTAACTAAGGTAGGGGTAGGCAGAGGGAGCATTCACGAGACTCTGCGAGACTGTCTGCCATCTGGCCATTACGACAGATACCATCGGAATCCCGTTTACAACACCTCAACCTGATTACACGAAGCTCATTCTCCCGCTTATTATTCTTTCCCTCTCCTCTCAATTTACGTCTCTCTACATGACGTCTACAATTATTTCAATCTGCAAGAATTTTTAACTTCTAAATAAACATACATGACATGTTCGACTCATATAAATCAGAGAAAGCGTTCTAGAGAGGTGGCGGGAATCGATCAATTATGTCTGACGATCAATGTGGAGCCAGGAGCGTTCTAATACGTTTTAATGCTGCTGCAGTTTTGAATTCATCGAGTTGACTTTCGACGTAGTTACGCAGGCATTTTGCTTTATTGGAATTTTGGAATTGTGTACCATTAGCAATTTTCAACAGTTCATTTTGGGTAATCAGGAAATGGCAATGGAAAGAGTACTTATCACTGACGAATCACTGACTCTTTGATACCTATTGATAGAACAGACCAGGCCATGAAGAATAAAAAGAGGGCCCTGATCGGATCGAGACGATCACTTTTAAGTTTGCCGAAACGACTCCAATACCGACACAAGGAAGATGGCGTTGCGGTACATTTAAGTTTCCTCTGGCTTCTAAGGAATATAGAGTTATAATATTGGCAATGATATTTACCTGAAGGCTGACAGCGTTGTCTTTTAGGTATATCGTCCTTTCCAATTATACGAGGGAAACAGCTAGCTTTGGGTTAAAGCAGACAGAAAACTGCCAACAATGCACTTTATTGTGCGGCGTTCAGGAGAGTGCACTAGATTCTGTCACCTTATTTGGATATTTGTAGTTCTGAACTGAAACTGAAATGTGGGGAATCCCCGTATAAAAATAGATTAGAAAGACTGGAAATATGAAAACAAAAATAAAACTCTTTCAATATAGTCGTTCTTTTCACACCTTTCTCCAATACTGCTCTGTCCTTTAGATTGTTGTTAATGCTGTTAGGACAATAGTATGGAAACGTTCTTTCGATAAAGCTATTGATTCTTGCGATTAACACTTCTTTTGAAGCGGAACAAGCAGGAAGTAGGAGTCTTGATTCCTAGAAAACACTAGCAAGTTTCTAGGAAATTGAGCCTATTGACATTGCATAACATTATAGGATCAGGTTATGTTGTGACACGCTCCCTGTTCTCCTGTTCACTTTGCAATTTGAACAAATGTGCAATATATCATGATTTAACTGTGAAATTGCCAGACTATGGCAATCTTCTGGAATTCCGGAAAAAAGAAGCGCTTTCACTATTTTCTTGTATTCAGAAGAAAAGCAACAAACATCTGACAGTTGCAAGTCCGAGTGATGAGGGGAGAGGGGAGGAGCATGTCACAGTCAAAACAAAGCCTAATAAGATTGCTTCTAAAGAAACTGTTTACTCCGCACTTTCGATTTCCGAAAAGTTCGCTTGGACATCGAAAGCTTTAATTTAGAGAAGACTCAGGCGCCTGTATACCGGTGAAGCTATACGATTTTATGCCCATATGTCAAGCCCAGCAAGGGGTTTTGGATATATTTCCGTTTTATGACCTCGTAAATGAAGTTAGTTTGGGCATCATAACAAAGCCGCACTCAACACACGGGGCTTCCCCAGTCTCTTATACTTTCGTTTATCGTCCCCATCTGTGTTGCCGACCTGGTTGAAGAAGAAAAACGATTCCATCACTTAAGGAAAGATTAATACAGTAAACTGTTTGCTCTTCGAGAAATTAACCGGCAGGTTCTCAATCGATTAATTGTGCATTTGGGATAATAAGCCTTCCTTCCATATTTTTATTACCATATTTTTTTCACATTTGGCTGCGTTTACAAATAAATGTAAAAATTCATTCATTCCCACGTTTCGTTTTAGTTTTAGTCGTCAAAGGCTGCAGCCTGGTAGCCGAAAGCTCAATTTTTAGAAAAACTGTTAAACAGACAACGATTTTAGTTTTTGGTCGTGGAATGCGCGAAGCGTAATCAAGACTATCGTTAGGGCTCAGAAAATCACTCTCTCAGAAGTAAACAAATCGATGTATAAATGCCGCAACGTAAGACACTCTTTTTTTTCATATAAGCATTTATCTTATTAGAATATCGAGGCTGAATAAACCAGAATTTTAGAATAAACCCGAGTTTGAGATTTTGAAAAGAATATAATTCTTTGTGTTAAAAATTTGTAAATACCATACAATTATTTGTTATTAACTGAACCAATTCAAATAAAATTCTTCCTTTGTTCTCTAAACGACAAAACTAGCCAAAAAAAAAACACTAGGCGTTTGTTCGATCATTATAACATTTCTGCAAGAACAATTGTGTGTCCTAATCTAAGAATATTTACAAAAATATTTTCAGCCAAAAATCGGCAGAGAACTAAGAATATTCAGCCTAGGCCGGAAAAACAATATTCTTGTGTAAAGAGTGAACGTTGAAATATACTTCGCCTTTTCTTCGTTTGATACCACTGTCTTGTCTTTTGAATTAAGTCATCTATTTCACCACTGAAAATCATACACTTGATTTTATATTGATTACAATTGAACATAAGGTGATTTAACACACCTTCCTAAGAACTAGTGCTATCATCATCAAAATACACTCTTTTTATACTCTCTAAACAGTACTCAATCCAATACTCAAAGATTGATTGGATTAATCAAACGTTGAATATTTAATCAGGTCTTATTTTGCATTTTAAACTTTTCATTTGAAGAGCGAATTACTGAAACAAGTAATGAAGTGAAATTTGCAATAAGAAATTCATAAATTCATCGTTGAGAGGAGCATGCTGGTTATGTATCTTAGTTGCACATTTCATTTTATAAATATTATTTTCTCTTCCTTTTAGAAGTAAATTATGGCCATGTTTTAAATTTTATTTATTTACTTAGTTAGTTATTTATTTATCTCCACAATTATAACAATTACAATTCTTTTTTCAACAATTAAGTTACAGAAGAATGAATAAAGTTTGGTTCACAGAAGTTAACAATGACACCATATTGAATTAATTAAGACAAAAGATTTTGTCAATTCTTATCTACATACTTATTTAACTTAAGATTTAGCGTTGTCTACTTTAATTATCAGTTAAAAAATTGCTTCTTGAAAAATCTTCCATTTTTCTTTAAACAAATTCGTTTTATTCGATTTGAAATATATGTGTTTTTCAGTTTCATATTGAATTACCAAAATTCTTATGCATGAAGTGGCTCAAGGAAGGTAATGTTTCTCTACATCGAAAAGTGCACAAGAAAGATTTTCCTAAAATTACTATATAATTAAATAGATCCATCTCCTCCTCTTCCAAAAAAAAAAAATGTGGCAATTTTTTTATTTTAAATCAACACCTTTGCTCTGGTCAGTGTTTTCCTACAATCAAGGTTGATACATATAAGTTATAGTTGTGTTAACAGAGATACGCTTGTAAGATGATAGGCATCGTTGGTTAAAGTCTACTAAAACGCTGCGAAATTTTAACTCTGTAACATAGTTTATTAAGAAGAAATCTTTTTTTAAGAAGATAATTATTATATATGGATGGTCATTCTCGTGTGCAATAGTTGTGTTGACCAAAAAAAGTCTTAGATTTAGCAGTAAAGGTTGTTCCTTATTATAATCATGCGACAATGTGTTTATAAATTGGTGTGCAAAGGGAATTTGTAGGTGCATGCATCAGAAGAAGAGTACATTCTCAGGGGATGTTGGTGCATGTATTCTCACGATGTGGGAATGTTATTTTTAAATAAAACTATCCTTCGTGTAGAGAAATATCCGACAGGGGAATCACGTGTGACAACCGTGAAATATCCGATAGGGGAATCCCATGTGGCACTTTACGAAACCGGAAAATGTAACGAAAAGCAACAATGACTTTGTGCAGATGAGAAGTACAATGCTCAACTTGATCTACTATTTTGCTTTCCTGCGGTGCGTCGTTATTCGTGGCAAATCAGGAAGAATGGGAAAATTTCCGTGCCTTGACACCCCGAATCGGGAAAA
This sequence comes from Orbicella franksi, assembly GCF_964199315.1. Lineage (NCBI taxonomy): Eukaryota > Metazoa > Cnidaria > Anthozoa > Scleractinia > Merulinidae > Orbicella > Orbicella franksi. Next base: position 20,161,127 of record NC_138156.1, on the reverse strand, counting down.
ATACTGTTCCTGGCACGCACTGGACACGTCGCGTTTCCTGGAAAACGGTACTCCTGGATTTGTCGGTATTCTCGAAGAATACGGGTCCGTATCGTGTGATTTCCGGCCACGTCACTCGCTATTTTACGCAGTGATATCCTTTTTGTGCCTAAGTGGCACATAAGACTGCGACCAGATATTTCCACTGCTCTCTATCTGTGGCTGTCTTCTCGAGTTCTCTCTTGTTTCAATTTCTGCCTCAATCGTAATCAGCACATGATATTATATTGCTACGGCAACTGATGATCAGAGAATATGCAACCACACATTTGCAACACAGTCATTTGTTATTAGATATACTTTTTTATCATCGGAAAAGGGAGTTATTCTATCAAGGGGTTTGCGGCATTCAGTCTATCAAACAACTCTAAAATACAAAAAAAACACAACTTCCGAAGAGAAGATTTTATCCCTGTGGGGATAAGGACCGAGGTGCTCGTCGGAAATTTTGAAAAGAACCCTTAAGAGATACCAAGATCCTGTTTTGTGGGCGTGGCTTGAAATTTTAATTCACCTTAAGAGGTACCAATTCTGAAACAACACATTTTATCTCCTGCCTCTCCTGTCATATTTTTTTCAGCTCAATACCCTAAAAGGTACCGCAAAAGCTCCTGCTGTGGACCTTTCGAGGCTAAACACTCGAAGAGTGATGATCCAAATGCGCGTTTCTCGTTTAAAAAAAATAAATGTCTGTAAAAAAAACCAAAATAAATGTTTATATTTTCTTGATTTGTATGAATTGCTTATTTCATCATCAGGATGTCATTGAAGAATATGTAAACTGTGTCGGGTGCTTATGGGGGGTAAGACACACCTCCAAATTTACACAGTTGGTTCCTTAAGTATTTAAGCCACAATTCCAGGTTCCACAATTAGGTTCTAAAGTATTCACGAAACATTTCTACATTTTTACACTTCCACGGTTGGTAACTAAAGTATTGGAGACATTTCCACAATTTCACCACATTTCCACACTTCCATATTTGGTTCCTTATGTCGTCAAGAAACATTTTCAGATTTCCACGCTTCCACAGTTAGTTACTTAAGTATTCAAGAAACATTTCCAGATTTCCATACTTCCACAGTTAGTTCACTTCCATGATTGGTACCTTAAATATTCAAGACACATTTCCAGATTTCCAGATTTCCTCAGTTAGTTGCTTAAGTATTCAAGAACCATTTCTACATTTTTATACTTCCACAGCTGGTAACTTAAGTATTCAAGACACATTTCCAAATTTTCACTCTTCCACAGTTGGTAACTTAAGAATAAAGACATATTTCCACTTTTTCCAAAAAAGCACAGTGCACAGTTCTAGAAGGGTGGCGGAAATCAATAAACTATGTCTGACGATCAATGTGGAGCCAGAAGCGTTCTAATACGTTTTAATGCTGTGCCTGGTCTGTCCTGTAAATAGGTCTCAAAGGGTCAGCGATTCGTCGGTGAAAAGTATTCTTTCCATTACGATTTCCTGATTACCCAAAATGAAGTGCTGAAATATCGCTTATGGTGCACAGTTCCAAAATTCCAGTGAAGCGAAATGCTCGCGTAGCCAAGTCGAAAGTCAACCCGATGAATTCAAACCTGCAATGAAGAATAACAGAGGGCCCTGATCGAGACAATCACTTTTAAGTCTGCCGAAACGACTCCAATTCCGACACAAGGAAGATGGCGTCGTACATTTAGGTGTCTTCCGGCGGCTTCTAAGGAATATAGAGTTCTAATATTGGCCGTGATATTTATCTGAGGGCTCTCACCCTTGTCGTTTATGTATATCCTCCTTTGTAAATAGACGAGGGAAACAGTTAGCGTTGGGTTAATAACACAGGCAGAAGAATGCCAGGAATGCACTTCACTGTGTGTTTTCAAGACAGTGCACTAGATTCTGACACCTTCTTTGAATATTTGTAGTTCTGAACTGAAACTGAAATGTGGGGAATCCCCGTATAAAAATAAATTTGAAAGACTGGAAATCTTGAAACGAAAATTAAACTCTTGCAATGTAAGCGTTCTTTTCACGCCTTTCTCCAATACTGCTTTGTCCTTTAGCTTGTTGTTACTGTTGTTAGGATATTATCCTAGAAATGTTTTTTCGATAAAGCTATCGATTCCCCCCGAAGAGGAACAAGTACGAAGTAGCAGTCTCGATTCCTAGAAAATACGAGCAAGTTTCTAGGAAATAGTCTTTTGACATTGCATCTGATATTATGAGGTCAGGTTATGACATGCTTCTTGTTCTGTCTGTTCTCCTGTTCACTTTGCAATTGAACACATGTGCAAGATATCATAATTTAACTGAGAAATACCCAGCAGTCTCGATTTCTAGGAATCGAGACTGCTACTGCAAGAGTAAACCAACAAACATCTGACAGTTGCAAGTCAAGTACGTTGGCTATGATGGGGGAAGGAGCATGTGTCTGCAGGGTCACAGCCGAAAAGAAAGCCTATAATTATAAGATTACTTTTATAAAGAAACTGTTTACTCCGCACTTTCGATTTCCGAGAATTTCGCTTGAACATCGAAAGCTTAATATTTAGAGAAGAGATGCAGACGCCTGCATACCGGTGAAGCTATACGAGTTTATGCCCATTTGTCAATTTGTAGATCCTACGTTGGCAGCGTTTATCGGATGCGGTCCCTTGCAGTTTCTGGTTTCCCATTTGTCAAGCCTAGCCGGCGGTTTTGGATATATTTCCCTTTTATGACTAGTTTTGGCATCAAAACAAAACTGCACTCAATACACAGGGCTTCCCCAGTCTCTAATACTTTCGTTTACCGGTTAAGTCCTAATCTGTGTTGCCGACTTGGTTGAAGAAGAAGGAGAAGGAGGAGGAGGAGGAGGAGGAGAAGGATTTCATCACTTAAGATAAGATAAACACCGTAAACTGATTGCTATTCGAGAAATAAACAGGCAGTTTCCCAGTCGATTGATTATTCCTTCCTTTCTTCCACTTTAGGTTATTTTTTTACACTTGCCTGCGTTTACAAATGAATCCGGTCCTGGGCCCGTTTCTCGAAAGCCCCGGAAACTTTTCGGGCCCGTAAAGCCATTTTTAGTTCGTCTGTATCTAAAAACGGAGAAGTTTATACTTCTGAAACTTCTTGTATGCACCAAACCTCTAGTCATATTAAGAATTTGTGAATAAAACCGCTCTGTAATCGTAAGGTTCGAGATTTTGTTATGGCTTTCCGGGTGCGAAAACTTTTCGGGACCTTCGAGAAACGGGCCCCTGGGATAATTTGCGGTACAATTTGGGGATCATCTGCAGTAAGGGGATCATTTGCGGGCCTGTACAGCTCTGTCCTTTAGCTTGTTGTTACTGCTGTTAGGATATTATGCTGGAAAGTGTTCTTTCGATTTAACAAATTGACGTCAGTTTTTTATGCGTCTGTCATCGCATTGGCAGTTGATAAATTGCGTCATAACATTGTCAAAGTGGCTGTGGAACCACGAGCCGCGAGTGGTTCCGCAGTAAACTTTGACAATGTTATGACGAAATTTATCATCAATAAGAGGACAGACGCACAAAAAAAAACTGACGTTAATTTGTTTTTTACAATAACAAGACCCCAAAAATGGTCAAATGCTAGGAATAAATGAGGGGAAAAGACGCCGTAAACTTGCCGTAAACAAAGATAAGCGAATTTTATCCAAAATGACGGGAGCATTGTCAATAGCTTTTCTCGCTTTTTGATTGCCTTATTAAAAAAAGTCCATAAAATCTCATTGGCTAAAAAGTTGACAGTTTGACAGCTGAAAGTTGAACTTGAAAGCTTGCATAAATTAAAATTTTATCCGTCTGTACTCTTATTGATGATAAAAATGAGCCAATCAGCGCGCGAGACATTAGACAGTTATTGTGAAAAAAGCTATCGATTCTTGCGATTAAAGTTTTTTTTCGACGAGGAACAAGTAGGAAGTAGCAGTCCCGATTCCTAGAAAACACGAGCAAGTTTCTAGGAAATAGAGTCTATTTACATTGCATCTGCTATTATGAGGTCAGGTTATGGCATGCTGTCTGTTGTCCTGTTCACTTTGCAACTGAACACATGTGCAAGAAATCATAATTTAACTGAGAAAGGCCAGACCATGGCGGTCTTCTTGAATTTAAAAAGAAAAGCGCTTTCACAATTTTTTGCAAGAGAAAAACAACAAACATCTGCCAGCTGCAAGTCAAGTACGTGGCTATGATGGGGGGGGGGGGGGGGGACGAGCATGTGTCTATAGGATCACCTATAAGGTAGCCTATAAGGTAACTTCTATAAAGAAACTGTTTACTCCGCACTTTCGATTTCCGAGAATTTCGCTTGAACATCGAAAGCTTAAGATTTAGAGAAAAAACTCAGACATCTCTATACCGGGCGTCAAAACAAAACTGCACTCAACAGACGGGCTTCCCTAGTCTCTAATACTTTCGTTGCCGACTTGGTTGAAGAAGAGGAGAGATTTCACCACTTAAGGTAAGATTAATACAGTAAACTGTTTCCTATTCGAAAAATAAACCGGCAGGTTCTCAATCGATTGATTGTACATCGGAAATAAGTCTTTCTTCCACATTTGTATTCCGTAGTAGTGGTATGGGCTAGTCCAGTACGAATTTGACAGGTAGTGTGATGCAAATGAAAAAGTATTGTTATGGAAAGGAGTTCTATTGTTTTCTCGAGTTTAACGTATCCATGGTAACCAGAAGCCCCGCCCCCTTTGACGTCATTAATCTCGTTTCTAAAATAGAGCACACACATTGTAATCAGGATTTTAATACTAAACTTTGCTTTAAAACGAACACAGAGTCTGATATTTCATTTGTCAACTTTTATTGAATAATAACAACATGAACTCCAAAGGGAGAATCGATTACAATTTTAACTTTTTCTTCGCCTGCATGATTCTTTTCACAATCTTTTCAGTCACCGTTTTGTTGCCGGGTAACCTCGTTATGGCCTTGATCATCTTTGTATCTGCTTTCCACTTGTCTTGCAAATTCTTAGCGCGACTGTAATCGATGTCGTGTTGTTTGGCAATCTTGTCCAGTTGGTTGATGCCTGGGTCTCCTCGTTTCAGTCTCTTTGCCAACTTGGTCCCAGGCCCCATGTACTGGTACCCGGGCCAGTGAAATTCAATCCCCGTCTTGCCTAGCAATTTTTGAATGTCAAAACCACGTCCACGTTGGCGATACTTGCGCGTACGGGTCTCAGTCCGAGTCATAATCGTGTTTTAGATTTCTTCTCAGTTTGTTTCCTTTGGCCCAGTCTTCCCAACCACTCGTAGGTTTTAAACGTTCGGCCTCGTTTTTACGTTTGTCCTTGCCTTTGCGCTTGTCTTTACCCAGGAGAATGTCAGCCTTTCTTAGGAGCGTTCCCAGATCCGAGTCAGGTGGGGGAATGGGTGTTTTAGCAGCGGGTTGCTTCTTTTTAACACCTGACGTAGACGGTGTAGCTTCTTCCTTGATCTTTGGTGTTTTTGTACCTCGAGAAGCGTTCTTAATCAATTCTTTGAACATGGTTTCCAACGGACCCTTCACCAAATCTCCTTCCTCTCCATCTTCCTCTTCACCGACATCGGCACTATTGCTCGACAAAGGACCAATTTGTCTGATACGTTTGGTTAAACGACCTCTCTGACGAGCTAGAGGTTTAATTTTCTTGATGGCAATCGAATCTGGAATCGATTTATCACGGAGTATCACGTGACTTTCGGCGGCCAATCGACCCGCTTTGTTCAACAAGGCATTTTCGGTGATTTCTCCTTTGTAATACTGAACCAATTGGTCAAACTCTTTTGTGGGTACCATCATAACCTCTTCTGTCATCCTCGAAATGTTGTTGGAGTAACGTTTCGTAGCAGTCTTGCCAGTAACGAACCTCTTGATGAACCTTTTCTAGTTTCAGCTCCAGGCTATGTTTTGTTTCTTCTACTGTAGAACACTCCTTACACAACATGATGGTCTCACCTGCTTCGGCCTCGTCGCGGTGTCGTTTGCAAGCTGAACACAGATCCTCGTACTTAAATGCCATATGCTCTTGAAGGAGGGCGTTGTAAGTTCGATGCCAATGTTCCACATCACGTTTCAGGGCGTCTTCTCTTTCGTTGGCTTGTTGTAATAACCTGACCAATTCGCTCAAGGTGTCTTTGGGTTTGGGGACGAAGTCGTAACCTTGCAGTGGATAACCGTGGGCATCTCTGGTGTTTAACATCGACATGCTTGGAACACGTCGTTCAAACCTTGCCAGAATCCGCTACCTTTTTGTTTTTGGAGATGTTCTCCTATTGTTTTCTCGAGTTTGACGTATCCATGGTAACCAGAAGCCCCGCCCCCTTTGACGTCATTAATCTCGTTTCCGTGTTGACCGAGTAAAAAGCCTGGTTTCTAACATAAACAAAGTAATCACGCAATTTTAAAGTTAATATCAAAGGTTTCCCTAAAATTACCGGACAGAGCCGTGTGCAACTCCCTAGTGGATTGCGCTCAACTTATGAATGAAACTATTTACAAAAGTGTTTACAAATGGCACAACAGTTCAATCATGTCCACGTCCTCATTTGTTATTCTTTCATAGCCATAGGGATATGTTTTGAAGGTGTAGGGATCTATCACTCGTTTTTCGTACACAAGCTGGTACTTTTTCGTCTGAGAGACTGTGGTCAGTGAGTACTCTTTGGAGTTTCGGACGATGTGATAAGGCTTGTTAATATCAGTTTGTCGCGTTTTCTCGAGAGGGCGTTGAATTTCGTCTAAAACATTTTCCCGCAACACTTGATAATTTAACTGCTTGCTACCTTCACTGTTTAAAGAGATTCCCCTCACTTTGCATTCTTCTTTTTCTTTCTTCGTGAGGTAATCATAATTTTTCGGTCCCGCGGACGCAAATTCAGTGATGAAGTCGTCTTCTCCCAACTCGTCCTTGAAATCACCGAGAAAGTTGTCAAGGGGAGGATTGTTTTCATCAGGTAAACTGGAAAAAATAACGCTGTCGTTGTCTGTGTACTGTACTCGTTCTTGTAGCATGTCCAGAGCTGCATACAAACGAAGTGGAGCCCAACATGTCGTGAAACAAGCGATGAAAATGTTGAGGTTTGGTGAGACAGGTTCGTCATTCGATTTCAGTTTATAGTGAATTTCAACGATGTCTTCAGACAATACACTCACGTAGCAAATGTCATTTGCATCACTTTCATGGAATGCACTGAACCTCATAGGATCTCCGAACTCTTTGATTTGAGTTTTGTTGGTGCGCTGGCCAAACTTCCCCCACATGGAATTTAACATCATTTTTGCAAGGCTACGTTTGCCGGGATTCTTTTCAATGTTGTTGCGGTTGAGTTCGATGCCCGCTTTCGCTTTGTAGGATCTCAGATGTTCTTGCTGTTTGACGGGATCATCGCCTACATGAGCTGGCCAGCCGCTTGCCTCCTCTTTAATCTTTAACCATGTATTCACATAGTCTTTAAAGAGACCTTCCCTCGTTTCAGAAAAATGCCACACTTCGTGAATGTAAGTTATTTTGTAGCCCTTCTCAACGGCTTTGTTCAGTTCGGGGGTACACCATGTACCTGTAATTTGTCTTTCACTGTCGCTGTGACTGCAAACCCAGGACCGTTGTAGCATTGGTTTTTCCATCTCTTCTTGTACACAGGCTCTACATAGCGGGAATGTTAGTTTACCATTTTCACGCAGCGGAAGTATTGGATGAAACAGTTTTTCTGGAAATAAGATTGTGACCTTGGCAATCCCGAAGTAATTTTGGATGTCTGTGTCTTCCGGCTGAAATATAATTTCAGGGTGGCCGACAGGATACTCAGCATTCTTATTAATGAACGGATAGAGAGATGTAAAATCATAGTAATGAATCTTCTCTCCTGAGGCGATGTCAGCCAGATGATAGAGTTTGACAGCGTTTGTTCGTCCGCCGCAGAAGGCGTCACGGGGATTTAGTGGCTCCACCAAATCGAGGCTGGCTACAAAGTTCCTGACGTCCTGCCTTTCTTCTTTCATTTTCCGCCAATCACACTCCCACATTTCGATGACGTTGTAACCTTTGTCAGGCAAGAATTGTAGTTTTTCCTGGGTGCAGAGATACACGTCGGCAGTGCAGCGGTGCTCTAATCTAAGGTGTGTTTCGGATCTGTTGGGATAGCATTTACGACAGCCATGCCAAAAGCAACCTTGAAATTCGTAGACGGTGTTCGTAGTTGCATCGTAACCGTCCACGGTGTAGCGACTGTTGGGGATACGGTATTCCCCATCATTTCCAACATGTTGAATTCTCCCACTGATCTGACTTTGTTGCCACAGTAGATATTCCATGGCAACTTTCGACTGATTTGTTTTTAGTCGCCAACCGTGGAGAGGCTCGGAAGCAATTGTGTTGGCTTCCATTCGGTTTTGTCGCAGGTCTCGATTGCATGCCGAAGCTATAGTAATATGACTGAAGGGGTCAAACTTTGTCTCTTTTTCAAAAAGCCGTTTGAAAGTAAGGCATCCCTCCTTCAGTAATTTCACGTCCGACTCGCAATATTCCAACAATTCTTTTTGGAAATCGAATACTACATTCTCAGCTCTTTCTTTATCATGCCATTTCTCGAAGTCTTTACGGCCGTTGACAGACATTGATTCAGGCATGTAAAATTCTTTCTCGGGAATTGGTCCCACGTAGTCTTGATTTTCAGGCGTGTTAAACAGGTGACGAAAATAGCCCTTCTTTAACTCTGTCAATCCGAATGTCTTTGGAAATGCAGAAAGCGGCATTTGAAAAAACGACAGAGAGTCAATAAAGTTAATATTGTCAAAGGTTAATTGGAGAAGTTTAGCTCCATTTCTGATTTGATTGAGGACCCTGTGTTGGCGATGATATTCCTCCACGACGAAATAGGAGTCGTAGCCAGAAAAGTTATGGGCCAAAACAGTTACATTGCGCGTGTCTTCTTCAGTTAACGTATCCAGCCATTCCAGGAAATCGCGAATGCAATCTTCACCTTTGAAGTGGAGTGGACAATTATCATCCTCAGTTTCCGCTATTAAAAGATTAGGGATGTGTTTGCCAGTGTCTTGCATCGCCTCAATATCGAAGAAAACGAGAATGGCAGGCTTTTCTTCATCATCATCATCATCATCATCACCATCATCATCATTACCATTATCCTCTGCTTCGGCTTCGGTTAGTCGCTTGCGTTTTTTCTTTTTCTTTCTCTTCTTCTTTTTTTTTCTTTTTTCTCTTCGGTTAGCTCTTCCGGTGTTTTAGGTATCTGAATAAAGCATCGGTGGCTTGCGGCCTCTATGTACTCGTGGCAAGAGGGACAGTCTATGTAACCGCATTCATGTTCTTGTTGCTTCTTGAGACCCACCAACAACTTTTTACAGCTACGATATTTGCGGCGTTGACTGCAAACACTGATGTTTTTGGAGTCAGCGGTTTTTCCCTTGTAGGATTTCGTCAGATGATTTTGAAAACAAACATCACCATAAAACATCCGCTTACAGGATCCGCAGGGTGTAGCTGGTGGTTGATTACGACACCTGGCCTCTGTAAAGTCCTCACATCCCGTTTGTAAGCAGGAAGAACAATGATCAGGGTTGTTTTCACAGGCGTGTTGACCTTCGTTATTGTAGGGTTTGAGACACCTTGCGCAGAAATAACTGTTACCAAAGAACCCAGGTAACGTAGTGATCACATTGTAGTGTTCATTATCATACAACAGTACCAATTGTTTTTCCTGAGGCTTTCCAAAAGAAGTCACGCTATAACCTCGGGTAGCGTCCATAAGTAAGAGCTGATAATTGTTCAAGGACGGCGTCAATGCAAATCTAGTGAGTTCCTCGTAACCGCATTTTCCCATTTCTACATTAGCTTCTATATGCAGCTTGATTGCTTCATCTCTCTGGATAGAGAAACCTCTTCTGAAGCTGTTCCATTTAGGGTGATCATCCACTCTAGCTTTAGCTGTCACAATGGCGCGGGCGCAGCATAGTTCATCTTTGTTATCGATACTGATGACAGAACCTTTCAAACGTTTGAAAGTTTCTGGATTAGAATGTCCAGGTTTCAATTTTCGTTTCTGACCGCTACCGCGAGGAGATGTACGAACGTGTGTAAAAGATAATTGAAACGAATCATTCATTTCAAAGTTCTCGTTTGAGTTTAACACCTGTGACATTTGCTGCAGCAGACTGTCGACACGATCGCTACCATTTAACCATTCCCCCGCCGGTAACGCTCGATAAGCATAGCTGTTGACTAAGCGATTGCTGGCTAAATTGAAGTAGACACGATCAGCGGCTGGTATCCTGTCTCGGAGAATCAAATTTTGGATTGTTCTATGTAATCCATCAGCAATTGCTGCTGCCAAGTTTTGTTGAGGTATAAATTGTCCCACCTGACGAATGTTGGAGGTGTAGTGACGCTCTCTAACGCCCATTTTTTTTGCTGTGACTATCTACGTACGGGTTGAGTACAAATTCGAAGCGTCCAGGTTCTGTGGTAGCAAGACTCCCCCCATTTGTTCTTGATTAGTGAGTTGACGTTCTGTAGCCTCGGCGACATTTGACAAAATCGTATCATCGATAGAGTCGTCAAGAACCTAAGAGAAAATATAAAATAAAATAAATAACCCGGTTCATCACACATTAAGTACACGAAATGTATTTTTGTTACAACATATTTAATTTACCTGTTGGAAATAACTGTTTTCTGGTCCATTCTCAATAGCAATAATGGCCTCCAACAATTCTTCATCGCTCATGTCCTCAAAGTGGCTTGACATGGGGCGAAAATCTTATCCAGAGAAACAAAAGTTTAGTCAATAGTTCACCATCTGCAAATGATTTCTATCTAGCGAGTCCCAACTTTATTGGTGTCGTTAACTAATCATATTACAGGAAATGTCAGCACATTTCCAACATCCAATCATATTGCACAAAAACAACATCATATTTTCAACCACCAATCAAGTAACATATGACGTTACTGATCTATCATAATTACATTCACACACGCAGACCACCCGAAAAGTTTACTTAGTTTGTTAATTTAATTTTCCTGTAAATGAATAACAATTACACAACTCGCATGAAAACAAATGCCTTCATTAGTCTTTTAGCGTCCGTTCAATTCGCCTTAAAAGATAATAGCCTATTCAGTTAAGCTAACAGAGTCTAATCATTCAACGTTTAAGGTAATAGTCCATTGTCACATTCTTGCGTTAAGTTTTCAACTCGTATGCAAATTTCGTTATCCCCGCGGCCAATGGGACAAATTATTTGCATCGCGCGCTAAACTTAAATTTAGGAGTAACGGTTCCATTGTAACTTTAAGGTTCATAAAATACGATCGGACGAACGCTATAGCTTTGCTTATCCTAAATCCGTCCAGTGTTACTTGTGTTATACTGGTAGAACGTTTCCAAGTCCGTCAGCGAGCTATTCAAAATCAAAAGAACTTCATTTCAAAAACCGTAACCGCCTTCAAATTCCAGACCTGATATAAAGGATTACAGCGAGCTATTCAAAATCAAAAGAACATCTTTTCAAAAACCGTAACCGCCTACAAATTCCAGACCTGATATAAAGGATTACAGCGAGCTATTCAAAATCAAAAGAACATCTTTTCAAAAGCCGTAACCGCCTTCAAATTCCAGACCTGATATAAAGGATTACAGCGAGCTATTCAAAATCAAAAGAACATCTTTTCAAAAACCGTAACCGCCTTCAAATTCCAGGCCCGATATAAAGGATTACAGCGAGCTATTCAAAATCAAAAGAACTTCTTTTCAAAAACCGTAACCGCCTACAACCTCCAGGTCTGATTGAATCACGTATTGATATAAAAAACACAAAGGTTCATTATCGTTTCCATTCATTATCAGTGACTATTCAAAATCAAAAGAACTTCTATTGAATGCTCATACCCTCCTTGAAATTCCAGGTTGTGATTAAAACATGTAGTGGTATTGAAAAGCACAAAGGCTTATCCTTTCCATTCAATTTCAGTGACCTAATTCAAAATCAAAATAATTTCTTTTCAAAGTCCTTAGCCGTCTTCAAATTTTAGGTCTGATTAAATCATGTAAGTTAAAGTATGAAGTTATCTTTTCCATTCAATTTCAACGACCCCTTTCAAAATAACGGTACGGATTTGTATTCGCCCGACATGTGCTCCAATTTCAAGTTATATTTATTACCTCTTGAGAATCGTTGTCTTGGTCCGCGTTCTCAATAGAACGGACAGCCGCCAAGAGTGGTTCATCAATCAAATTCATTGCTGATTTTGAGGACGCTGTCAAACTGAATTTTATGACGCTGCAGTTTTGATAATCGATAATCGATTTTGTGAATAATAAGTGCGCATCTCCACGTGCTCGAGCACAAAATTAAAAGAACTGGGGAAAGCATGTTGGACCATTGACTTTTATTAATGTGGTGGCTCCTAAAAGAGCCGTTTGGTTCTTACCTACATAAAGTCTGTAGGATTTTAAAAGGTGGCCATACCTTGCTTTCTCTGCTTCAAGAAGACGTGATAAGCTCTGGAGAACGGATACGCCGTAATGACGCGGAATTTGTCGCCGTACGATTCCTTCCATGAGAAATAAACGCAAATCTCGTCCGTGGGATAACCCCACGGACAGACTCCGATGACTTTCTTCATTTTGAATACGTACATGTAATAGTGGCCATGTCCCGTCTTGTAACCTTCTTCGACGATTTCATAATCGTCACTATCGACGAAAGTTTTCCTTGCCAGAAAGGCCACAGTTGACGTTAAATTAAACGTCCGCAGGAATTTGGATGCACCGGAAGTCCACTGCAAAACTGCTGGGGTTTATCGATCGGTGGCACACTACTGAGGCCATGCTGCGCAGACCCAGAAAAAAATTAGCAAATTTGGTTTTTTTATTTTACAAGAAGACACATGACTTAAGGTTCCAGGCAGATAGTGCAACTGGCAAATAAGAAATCATCATGGGCAATTTTAAACCAATTGTGCGTGTTCATTGTTTTTAAAAGTGCTTTCACGGTGTTGTTTGTATGAAGACGTGATTGATCATCGCAGTTATACGCACAACTTAAGCAGTTGTGAAATTAAAGCCTGAAAAAAAATTCAGACCAGAACGGGATTTGAATCCATGGCCTCTGCCATATCGGTGCAGTGCTCTACCAACTGAGCTATATATCAAGCCAATTGGGAACTGGCCACATTGTGAGTTTTTATAATATACCCGTAGATATTGAAGAATACAAATGAATATATGAAATTCACATATTTGGACTGCGGAGAATGTTATGAAGACATGATTGATCATCAGGCTTTATTTAATTTCACAACTGCTTAAATTGTGTGTATAACTGCGATGATCAATCATGTCTACATATCCGATATTCCGTCCTTACCGAGCCTCTTCGTAGGATACTCAGTCCTTTAATTCTCAACCAACTGCTGTGCGTGTACCTTTGATTAACATCCATACTTGTCTATATGGTAGTGTGACTTTAGATCACTTTTCCTTGCCTCCCCCTAACCTACACACATACAAATATACCATCATAATTAAAGTGACAAATACTGCAGTGTACAATGAAATGTCGTCTGTCTCACGATGCTGTCACCAATGACCCAATCGCCTGATGAAGACTAGCAGCGCGCATTCGAAACATCGCTATAACATCACAACTGATCACATCGTAAGAACAAGGATGATACTTTGGTACTACTAAATATTTAAGATGTGCCGTTTTTAAACGTTAACTTTTTACACTTTTAATCTGGTGCAAATTCATTTAAAAGCTTCATCACTAAAGCTGGAAGCATTTATTCGCAACTCCCTCTGCTTCTTTTTAACTTGCGTTTACTAGCGTTACAAAGAGAAATTTAGTCTGGAAAGTCGCTGACTTTCGCACACATTGCGTGCCTTCTCTTGCATGCCTGTAATTGGGCTAAAATATTCCCAATTTCTCGCGTTGACGAATTTGGAGACGATGTCTCACTAAGAGCCTGTCTAAGTTTTACGCAGGATGCCTGAAGGTATTACGCGTGATCAGTTTAATTCTTTGTGTACCGCTTCTTGGAATACACGGACACTGAAGCATAGATTCCCGTTAATTCATCCAGTGTTATCCTCCATTGAGTGCGCAAATTTCACCTGGAGCCGATTATAAGGTACTGTGTGTCCCTCAGTTGATGTCTCATTAAGCTAAACTAGCAGTCAGTTGTACTTTCTTGACGTTCATAGCATGTTTCGGAGATTCGGAGTTAATCAACTGATAAATTTTAAACTGTGACTGTTTACGTTCTGATGTTGGCGTTCTTGCCAGGCAGTATAATTTATCAACGTTATTGTCAATGTATGTTACGAATTCTCTGAAGTTATTGTATGTAGTTCAATTCTTATGTCAAGGTAAGTGGCAACTTGAAAAAGACTAGTAACTTCATAATCAAAAAAGGCTGCGAAACGCGGGTTCAAAAATGCTTTCCACTTCTAACAGAAGACTTAGCCAGTTTTGCATTTGTGCTGAAGCGAAAAGGAATTGGAAAACTGGGCAAATGTTTAGTTCAAAAGGATGAATTTATATGAAAGTCTCACGTTCTATCAGTTTTATCGAGCAGATAGTAAGTTTCGCCTACCGAAGCACTTTCACTTTTGATCTTACATAGTCATAATACATTGTTAACAAAAGCGTTCTGTGGGTCTTGTGTTCTTGCGTTCTTGTATCGAGCCTCGCTGATGCAAAACGTGTTAGGCAGCCAGACATCAGAAAATTACTCGAGAATTTGACAACTTCTCTGACTCACATATTGAGTTGGATTGACTTTTTTTCACTGGGTACATTTAGAAGACCGCCAAGTTTAGATTTTTGGAATTATAGTCACGATTGAAAATCGACTCAACAATTTCGATTTCGAGTCTTTTCACTTAAGCAACAATGAGCTGTCTGGTGACAGACCAATGTAATTATCTAGCCATGCATGTAGCTTATGGAGGTGCATTGTTTCGATGGACATAAGTGTTGCAAGGTATCCCGACGTGCCGAACAAACATCCCTTCGAGAGTGAGTAGCAATGCTTTCAGTCTCTGAATGATACGGAAACTGCGATTAGTACTGGCAATGTGGACCAGCCTGGTCCGAGTGCGACTTTAGTTTTAGGTTTTATGCAGGATGCCTGAAGGCGTTACTCGTAATCAGTTTGTTCCCCCGGGGGAGGTACTTTGGGAGTTTCTGGGTGGGGATGTGTCGCTGGGACCCTGGAACCCTTAGCCTATACCAGAGCTAGTTCAGCTGAATTTTGCTACCCTATACTAGAGTAAACTCCCCAAATCCCCCATCTATCGACACTGTTGAGGCTGATTTGCGTAAATTTAAACTTGCTGATTTGATTTTTTTTATATATTTTTGAGTGGCAATTCCTGGTTTCCTTAGTCTAGATAAAATCTTCAACCAACTAGTCAGTTTTGTGAAAAATGATACCCTATTCTAGACCCAAACACTCTGATTTATATACCCTATCCTAGAGTAAACTGCTTGAAAACCATACCCTTCACAGCGGCACATACCTATATAGCCCATATATGGCAGTGCCCCCCCCCCCCGGGTTTGTTCCATTCGTTATGCACGACGTACAATCTGCTTTCCATAGATTCCGTCAAGTCATGTAGTTTCATCGTGAATTGGGTGCGCAGGTTTGACCTGGAGTGGATTAAGGTACCGTATATCTCTCATTTGATGTCTCATAAAGACAAATCAGCGGTAAATTGCTCTTTTTCCCGACTTTCTTGACGTTAATTTACACCATGGTTAAGAGGTTCGGAGTTAATCAAGTGATCAATAAACAACTACTCTTTACACTTGTTGGCGTTCTTCCAATCCGTAGATACACGTACTGACTCCTTTGTAGTTATCGTATCTTGTTTAACAATTTGATCAAATTTAGAGACAACTTGAAAAAGAATGGAACTTCATAATCAACTAATACTGCGTAATGCAGGTTTAGGAATGCTTTCCACGGCCAATGAATTCCATTCAAACGTCTCCAGTTTTGGCAGTGCCTTGAAGAGAAGGAGATTCCGAATTCATAAAGATGGCAAACGAAAACTGAGCTAAAGTGAACCTTCACAGTCCGGTTGTTCAAAAGAGGGTTAAATAAACCTTGGATTAGAGTTAATCTGTAGAATTCTCTAACCAAGGTGAAACCTTGTTGAAAGCAGGGTTTGTGCGTTGGTTCGTTATTCTTAGCTAACTCGAGAAATGTCAGAAATCAAATTTCAGAGAAATTAGTTCACGATTTTCAGATTTCCATACACGCACTTTAATTACTTGCGCAATCATAATTTGGCGCCATTTCAAAATCGAAAATTGTAAAGTACCTTTTCTCGACGCCTAATTTTAAGATCTCTTTTTCTGGAAAGTTGTTTGTTATGTCTCGCAAAACAATTGATAGCATGCATACATTTATTCATCGGGTAAAATGTTTATAATATTCCGTGTTGACGAATTTGGAGACGACGACTTACTGAGAGCCTGTCTAAGTTTTATGCAGGCTGCCCGAAGGCGTTACGCGTAATCGATTGGTTCCATTCATGTGCAACGCTTCTTGAAGTGCACTCCGACACATAGATTCCCATAAAATCATTTAGTTTTATCGTCAATTGAGCGCACAATTTTTACCTAGAGTCCAGAAAGGTACTGTTTGTTCCTCATTTGATGTCTCTTGAAAAATTAGCGAGCAATTGTCCTTTTTTGAGGGTTCCCTTTGGTTTGTAGCATGTTTGCGGAGTTAATCAACTGATAAGACAATACTTATTGTTTATAGTCTGCTTTCAATGTTGGCGTTGTTACAGAATCAGTAGTTTGTCAATCTTGTTTCAATGTATGTAATAGTGACAATTAATTTGAAAAACACTGGTACCTTGATAATCACCAAGCGCTGTGGAATGCATGCTTTCCAATGCTGATGTTACAACATTGAGACTTTGTCTATTTTTCCATCAGTTGTGTCGAGTTCGAGGAGGAGCAAAATTCGAATTCACAAAGTTGGTAAGCAAGAACTGATCAAAAGTATAGTTTAACAAGGTAAGCTTTGCAAAATTAGCTATCTGTTTTATTTAGCGGGTAGTAAGTTTTCCCTTACTGAAGCACTTTCACTTTTGCTTTTCCATAATTATAATACAATGTACGAAAAGCCAGCCCGGTGGGTTGCAGAGATTTGAATCGAGAATAGCTTATTAAAAAGCGCATAAGTCGGGGCACAAACCTATTATTTCGGACTTTTGTAACGCTGGCATGGTCAGCAATGAAATGTGTATAAATTTAAGGAATAGTGAAAATGGACAAGAAATGCAGCTCATTTAACTATGAACAGAAAGGAAATTTAATATTTAGTAATGAATGTCATCTATTTCTAGTGATGATTTTTCACATTCGCCAAGAGATATTTTACGCACTTTGTATTAAGCTACCGAAAGTCAAGAAAGTAGCGTCAGACTGCCAAATACGAGACTTCAGAAAATTATTCACACATTTGACAACTTCCTCTGGCTCACATATTGAGTTGGGTCGACCTTTTTCTGTAGGTGCATTGAGAGCGCCGTCCGTTGCAAACTGAAATATACGAACATGCAGTTTTAAGCTTATTTTCGAGATTAGTGTGGAAATTGAATACAGTATTCGGTAATTTCAATTTCGAATCTAGATCACTTAAAGAATGCTGAATTGTCTTGTTCGGACCATTGTAATTATATGCAGCCATATTTGTGGGAGGCCCATCGTTTCACTGGGTATAATAAGCGCTGTAAGGTATCCAGTAATGACCAAACATCCCTTCGAGTGGGAATAGCAATGCTTCCAGTTAATGAATGATACGGAAGCTATGATTGTGGACCAATTTGGTCCTTGTGCGACTTTAGTTTTAGGTTTTATATAGGATGCCCGAAGGCGTTACGTGATCAGTTTGTTCCATTCTCTCGAATTTCCTGTGAACCGTTTCCGAGAATGCACGCCGACGCATATTCCGCTTTCCATAAATTCACCGACATTGCGTCATTCAGTTTAATCGTATTAATCTAGCGGCAGAGTTTTTGCCAGGAGCCGATCAAGTCGATCAAGGTACTGCATGTCGCTCAGTTGATGTCTTTTTGAGGTAAATCAACAGGCAATTGTACTTTTGCAGGGTTTCTTTATGTTTATACCTTGTTTAAGAGATGAGGAGTTAATCAACTGATCATTGAACAATCTAATGTTTACGGTCTGTTTTCAACGCTTGCGTTCTTTATCATCTTGCTGTACATGTATGTTGTCGAATTCTCTGTGGTTATCATATGCAGTTTAATACTTTGATCAAGTTGAGTGACAATGAACTTGAAAAAGACTTGTGAGTTCTCATAATTAATAGACCAACACTTATTGTGGAATGCGTCTATTGTGGAATGATTGCCATTACTGATATTATAGAGACTTTGCCAGTTGTTCAAAAGTCGTCATGAATTCGAGGAGAAGCAAAATTCGAATTCACAAAGCTAGAAAACTGGAAAATTTGGAAGGTTCTCAATTTACTTTATCAGGCGGATAGTATGGGTTGTAAGGTTTAACGCCAACCGAAGCACTTTCACTTTTGATTTTCTCATAATTATAATACATTGTTAAAAGAAGCATTCTGTGGATCTTGTGTTCTTGTGTTCTTGTATCGAGCCTGGCTGGTTAAAACGCTCACATGCAAGTCTTTAGCAGAGATCTATTATTTCGGACTTGTGTAACACTGATATAGCCCGTTGGAAAATGTGTATAAATTTGTAATGCCCAAGAAATGCATGCTCATTTAACCATGTTCAGTAATGAATGTCATATCTATTTCTCGTGATGATTTTTCACATTCTCCAAGAGAGACCTTATGCACTTTGTAGTAAGCTAAGGAAAGTCAAGAAAGTAGCAGAAGACCGTCAATTACGAGAATTCAGAAAATTACACAAAAATTTGATAACTTTCTTTGACTCTCATATTGAATTGGGTCGACTCTTTTCTGTAGTTGCATTGAGAAGAGCGTCCGTTGCAAATTAAAACATACCAACATCCAGTTCTAAGCTTTTTTTCGAGTTTTTCGATAGTAACGTGCACAACTGAACACATGCAGTATTCGGAAATTTGTTTGAACAATGCTGAGTTGTTTTGATGTGTCAGACCGTTGCAATTATCTAGACATGTTTGTGCGGCGCACTTCGAAAGTAGTTTAGATTATGGAGAATATAAAGAATATTCAGGTTAATTTGACCTATATTAGTTTTAAGAGTATTGAGGTGACGTTTGCAGTAAACAAGCAAAGATGTTAAATCCGTCACTGGTAGTGACAGGACCATTAAAGTATTGTTCAGGGTTTCTGATCAATCTGCGTGTCTAGATTTTTTGGCTGCGAGTCGAGAAAATGATAGCCTTCTTCAGACTATATACAACCTTCACAGTCCGGTTGTGCAAAAGAGAGTTTAATTAACCTTGGATTAGGGCTAATCTGTAGAAATCTCAAACCTAGGGTGAAATTTCGTTGTTCAAAGCAGGGTTTGTGGGTCGGTTTGTTATCCTTGGCTAACTCGTGATATTAGCTTTCTGCGAGGTTAAGCTGGTGCCAGAGTGAAACGCACGCGTTTGATACCTTTCCTTAACTGAAATATTAATACTTTGTTACTGGCTGTGAGGCCCAAATCCCCCATGCCAGCAACCAAAAACTTCCCTTATATGCTGGTTACCTGTTGCTCATTATGCCAGAAATATCAGAATCAAATTTCAAAGAAATCAGTCCACATTTTTCAGATTTGTATACACGCACTTGAATTACTTGCGTCATCAATATTGGA
>NC_138156.1:19951261-20138761 GCF_964199315.1 Orbicella franksi | reverse complement strand
AGTTTGAAAACCTCTTGGAAATAGACAAGAACAAAGCCGTGTTGTACCACATTTACCAACGCTAATGGAAAAAGTACCTCTGAATAACGTGCAGCTGGATCATTTGGCGAAAGCGGATGCCATTTTGAAACCTTACTTTTACGGGACGGTGGCTTGTGATCGATTACCACGTCGACCGATCAAGAAAGAACCTCGTGGGTACATTGTAAACACAGATCCACATGATAGACCGGGCCGACACTGGCTGGCGCTTTGGACCCATAGTGGGAATGTGTGCGAGGTGATGGACAGCTACGCCCTACCTTTAGAGACTTACAAGTCAACACAGCCTTTGCAAGACTGGTTAAAAAGTCAATGGAAACATGTCAATTACAATGGACAGTCTCTGCAATCGATTTACAGTAAAAGCTGTGGTGATTACGCCTTGTTCTATTTAATAGACAGAGCGAGAGGTCAAAGCATGAACGAGTTCTTGAGGCGTTTCTCGAAACATGATTATGTAGACAACGATCACAAAATAGGCCAGATGTTAAAGAAGTTGATCGAGAAAGAGTTAGAATGGGATAAAGTGTGTAAAGTGAAACATCACCAAGACACCTCTCGTTGCGGTGTGAGATACTTAGTGTAATGATTGTTGGTTTGACATTAAAATACGATTGAAAACGTTCATTTTCCGTGTGATGATTTTGTAGTACAATGGTTAGTATTCTCGACTGTCACTCGAGAGATCAGGGCTCCATTCCCCGTTGGGTGGAATTTTTCCTTTCCATGCGGTATCAAAAGTAGCATGCCCATGCGCGTTTGGTCATTTGGACTTATGGAACGACGCAAGTCTTTTCGATTTCACACCCCTTCCAGTCTGTTGGTGGTGGGTCCTTCAGGGTGTGGCAAGACTGTGTTTACCACCAAACGTTACGTTACGTTTACTGAACAACCTCGATTTGTCTCATACCCCACACTCCCAAATACATTATTGTTACGGAGTGTGGCAAGACGGGTTTCAGCCCATGAAAGAACAGGAGGTCAAGTTTCACGAAGGCATTCCCGACACAGGTCAACTGAAAACGTGGTTTCCTAAAGGCGGATGACTCGTGTTGGACGATCTAATGGCTGAAGGAGGGAACGATAAACGAGTGTTGGATCTGTTCACCAAACATTCTCACCATCAGAACGTCACCGTGCTCTACTTGTGCCAAGACATGTTTCCGCCGGGGAAATATGCCAAGAGTATTTCCAGAAACGCCCACTATGTCGTAACCTTCAAGAATCCACGAGATCAATTAGGCATGAGAAATTTACTGTTACAGGCATTTCCCACCCAATGGCAAGTTTTACAAGACACGTTTCAACGTTTGACAGAACGTCCGTTCGGATACATGATCTTGGATTTACATCCAGGCAGTTCGGACGATCAAAAGGATTCTCAGCCACCTTTTAAAGGACGAAAGATGTATGAGATGTCACAAATTCATCGAGACATCGTGATGAGTTCTTCCCAAGATTCAATCACTACCGTATCTCTAATGAACGGATCCAAGAAAAGCGCCCAGTTGGTAAACAAAGATTTGTTGTACCGATTGGATGGGCAAACTCTATCATCTGGCTGACATCGCCTCAGGAGAGAAGATTCATTACTATGATTTTACATCTCTCTATCCGTTCATTAATAAGAATGCTGAGTATCCTGTCGGCCACCCTGAAATTATATTTCAGCCGGAAGACACAGACATCCAAAATTACTTCGGGATTGCCAAGGTCACAATCTAACCTCCAGAAAAACTGTTTCATCCAGTACTTCCGCTGCGTGAAAATGGTAAACTAACATTCCCGCTATGTAGAGCCTGTGTACAAGAAGAGATGGAAAAACCAATGCTACAACGGTCCTGGGTTTGCAGTCACAGCGACAGTGAAAGACAAATTACAGGTACATGGTGTACCCCCGAACTGAACAAAGCCGTTGAGAAGGGCTACAAAATAACTTACATTCACGAAGTGTGGCATTTTTCTGAAACGAGGAAAGGTCTCTTTAAAGACTATGTGAATACATGGTTAAAGATTAAAGAGGAGGCAAGCGGCTGGCCAGCTCATGTAGGCGATGATCCCGTCAAACAGCAAGAACATTTGAGATCCTACAAAGCGAAAGAGGGCATCGAACTCAACCGCAACAACATTGAAAAGAATCCCGGCAAACGTAGCCTTGCAAAAATGATGTTAAATTCCATGTGGGGGAAGTTTGGCCAGCGCACCAACAAAACTCAAATCAAAGAGTTCGGAGATCCTATGAGGTTCAGTGCATTCCATGAAAGTGATGCAAATGACATTTGCTACGTGAGTGTATTGTCTGAAGACATCGTTGAAATTCACTATAAACTGAAATCGAATGACGAACCTGTCTCACCAAACCTCAACATTTTCATCGCTTGTTTCACGACATGTTGGGCTCCACTTCGTTTGTATGCAGCTCTGGACATGCTACAAGAACGAGTACAGTACACAGACAACGACAGCGTTATTTTTTCCAGTTTACCTGATGAAAACAATCCTCCCCTTGACAACTTTCTCGGTGATTTCAAGGACGAGTTGGGAGAAGACGACTTCATCACTGAATTTGCGTCCGCGGGACCGAAAAATTATGATTACCTCACGAAGAAAGAAAAAGAAGAATGCAAAGTGAGGGGAATCTCTTTAAACAGTGAAGGTAGCAAGCAGTTAAATTATCAAGTGTTGCGGGAAAATGTTTTAGACGAAATTCAACGCCCTCTCGAGAAAACGCGACAAACTGATATTAACAAGCCTTATCACATCGTCCGAAACTCCAAAGAGTACTCACTGACCACAGTCTCTCAGACGAAAAAGTACCAGCTTGTGTACGAAAAACGAGTGATAGATCCTTACACCTTCAAAACATATCCCTATGGCTATGAAAGAATAACAAATGAGGACGTGGACATGATTGAACTGTTGTGCCATTTGTAAACACTTTTGTAAATAGTTTCATTCATAAGTTGAGCGCAATCCACTAGGGAGTTGCACACGGCTCTGTCCTGTAATTTTACGGAAACCTTTGATATTTGATATTAAGTTAATGGTTAACTTTAAAATTGCATGATTACTTTGTTTATGTTAGAAACCAGGCTTTTTATTCGGTCAACATGGAAACGAGATTAATGACGTCAAAGGGGGCGGGGCTTCTGGTTACCATGGATACGTCAAACTCGAGAAAACAATAGAACTCCTTTCCATAACAATACTTTTTCATTTGCATCACAATACCTGTCAAATCCGTACTGGACTATAGCCCATACCACTACTTAAGAACTAGTGCTATCATCATCAAAATACACTCTTTTTATACTCTCTAAACACTGCTCAATCCAATACTCAAAGATTGATTGGATTAATCAAACTTTGAGTATTTAATCAGGTCTTGTTTTGCATTTTAAACTTTTCATTGGAAGAGCGAATTACCGAAACAAGTAATGAAGTGAAATTTGCAATAAGAAATTCATAAATTCATCGTTGAGAGGAGCATGCTGCTTATGTATTTTAGTTGCACATTTCATTTTATAAATATTATTTTCTCTTCCTTTTAGAAGTAAATTATGGCCATGTTTTAAATTTTATTTATTTACTTAGTCAGTTATTTATTTACTCGACAATTATAACAATTACAATTCTTTTTTCAACAATTAAGTTACAGAAGAATGAATAAAGTTTGGTTCACAGAAGTTAACAATGACACCATATTGAATTAATTAAGACAAAAGATTTTGTCAATTCTTATCTAAATACTTATTTAACTTAAGATTTAGCGTTGTCTACTTTAATTATCAGTTAAAAAATTGCTTCTTGAAAAATCTTCCATTTTTCTTTAAACAAATTCGTTTTATTCGATTTGAAATATATGTGTTTTTCAGTTTCATATTGAATTACCAAAATTCTTATGCATGAAGTGGCTCAAGGAAGGTAATGTTTCTCTACATCGAAAAGTGCACAAGAAAGATTTTCCTAAAATTACTATATAATTAAATAGATCCATCTCCTCCTCTTCAAAAAAAAATGTGGCAATTTTTTTATTTTTAATCAACACCTTTGCTCTGGTCGGTGTTTCCCTTCAATCAAGGTTGATACGTATAAGTTATAGTTGTGTTAACAGAGATACGCTTGTAAGATGATAGGCATCGTTAGTTATAGTCTACTAAAATGCTGCGAAATTTCAACTCTGTAAAATAGTTTATTAAGAAGAAATCTTTTTTTAAGAAGATAGTTATTATATGGTCATTCTGGTCATTCTCGTGTGCAATAGTTGTTTTGTCAAATAAAAGTCTTACATTCAGCAGTAAAGGTTGTTCCTTGTTATAATCACGCGACAACGTGTTTATAAATTGGTGTGCGAAGGAAATTGTGTGACACTTCACGAGACCGAAAAATATAACGAAAGGCAATAATGACAGTTGGTACCTTAAGTATTTAAGCCACATTTCCAGGCTCCACAATTAGGAACTAAAGTATTCAAGAAACATTTCTACATTTTCACACTTCCACGGTTGGTGACTTAAGTATTGGAGACATTTCCACAATTTCACCACATTTCCACACTTCTTTATTAGGTACCTTAAGTATTCAAGAAACATTTCTACATTATTACACTTCCATGGTTGGTACCTTAAATATTCAAGACACATTTCCAGATTTCCAGATTTCCACAGTTAGTTACTTAAGTATTCAACAGCCATTTCTAGATTTTTACACTTCCACACTTGGTAACTTAAGTATTCAAGACACATTTCCAAATTTCCACACTTCCACAGTTGTTAACTTAAGAATAAAGACATATTTCCACTTTTTCCAAAAGAAAAGCAAAGAGAACTTTTTTTAATATTTGCATGCATGAATTTGCTCGTCAATACCTTAATTATGAATAATTTTGGTGACTGTGCATTCCATTCCGAGGACGCATTGTGCTCTTCTACCCGAAGTAAAAGCCTTACTTGCGAACCCTAAATCTGATTCTAAATCTCTTTTCCTACAGGAGATAAAGTCTACGATTTCCAATGTCCTGGCATTTGCGCATAGACCTATTAGCCGCCACGATCCCACCAAAGACCGAAGAAGGTGAAACCTACATAGTAAATGTGCAGTATCATGGCACTGGTCGAAATGACTACAAAGTGGATCATGAAAAGCTCGAAAGCACTTTACTGACAGAGTACCTGAGAAAAAGTGAGGTGCCAGACCTCAACCAGAAGCTAATGAAGTTGACGTTTGATATCACGCCAGCCGACAAAGCGAACAGTTTCTGCAAAAGTGTTCTAGAAAGAGGGGTATTTTGTCGTCAACATACGTACCTCTTCCTTGGCCACTCGAATGAACAACTGAAGACAAAATCCTGCTACTTGATGAGAGCCACCCAGGACGAAATTCACAAGCATTTGGCGAAGTTTGGCGACTTTCTTGAGGAAAAAAACCTAGGAAAGCGGGCAAGAAATATTGCAATGCTTTTCACGCCGCTAAACAAAGTCGTGCCATTGACTACAAAGGAGTACAAAATGCAAGCAGACATTATGGGCGGTATTACCAGAACGTACACTTTCACTGATGGATGTGGATTTATGTCTCCTGAATTCTCTTCCGAAGTACAGCGAATCTTCGAGCTTGATTATCAGCCCAGCGCTGTCCACGTCCGCTATCGAGGCATCCAGGGTATGCTGGTACTCAAAGAAGATTTGGCAGACGTTAAAGTGCTGTTCCATAACTCAATGCAGAAGTTTGTTACCCCAGATGAGAACATGCCTGAAGGGTTCAGCTTCGCTGATGTTGTGGATTATTCCCGCCCTTACGTCAACGGATACCTCGACACTCGAATGGTCATGCTTCTTGCTGATAGAGGAGTATCAGCTAAGAATCTACACGACTTGCAGACAGGCTACTATGAATTGTTAGAAGACATGTGCAGGAAGACTGCCGAGGCCGAGTATTTCCTGCGTTGCAAAGGAGAATTCCGTCTTCTGCAAGATATTCAACACAAAGGCATTGATAGCACCACAAAAAAGCACTTGAAAGGTCTGAGAAAACAAGAACTGGATGAGACGGAAAAAGCTGCATACACGAGAATTCTGGTTCCCAAGTCTCGACTGGTGTTTGCTGTTTGCGATCCTTACAAGAAACTGGGGTACGGAGAGTGCTACTTCTACCCCACGATGTTAGAGGACGAAACGGAAGGTTTTATCCCTGGCCAAGAGTTTGTGGTGATGCGAGACCCATGTTACCATCCTGGAGACGTGCGTGTGCTGAGAATGACCAAGGAAAAGCAAGGGTACGAGAACCTGAGGGATTGTCTAGTTCTGCCCGTCAAAGGCCCACGCCCTCACGCGTTTGAATGTTCCGGTGGAGACTTGAGTGGAAACAAGTTCTTTGTCAGCTGGGATGAGAAACTCATTCCAAATAAAATAACAAGCCCCTGTGCTTATCCCCCAAAGAGGACGCCTGGATGTCGCAAAGCCGCGGCATTTGTACCCTGTTGTCAACTACCCAAGACCAAACTGAGCCCTGTTTGGCGAAATAGAGAAGGCCGACAGGAAATACGCGAATACTTTGCCTCCTACGAAGATGATTTAACAGACAAGATTGACGCGACCTGCATGAAGTATGCAGCTGCCTTTGGCCCATCATCAAAAGAGTGCCGAGAGCTCAGTAAGATGCTTTACCAAGCAAATGATTTGACCCAAGATAGAATTGCACTGGAAAAGAAGTGGCTGAAGTGGAAGAAAGCGGAACCTCGCCCAAAATGTGAAGTGCCTCCTCGTGATACATTTATGCTTAGTGAAACATCTCCTCCTATTAACGACAAAAGAAACGAAAATGAAGATGATCAAGTTCCACTCATCAGACAGCGCCGCCTTTTCTGGCGTCGAGACAGGCCACAGTGTTGTCATGGAGACAAGGTACATGAAATTATTAACAAGGAGGCTGAAAAATTTGTTAAAACATTTGCTGGTGAAAGGAAAAAGATAGTTTAGAAAATGATTATATGAAATGACTTTTTGCCGTACAGAAACATTTCCTGCTCCATAGAAGAAAAAAGAGACACTTGGTTTAACATTCAGACGCCATATTAGTACTCGGCGAGTTACTGACTGTATCATTAATGGATAACCTACAGTGATGGATGATTACTTTGATTAACAGTTACTATCAAAAGATTACGTTACTTTAGTATGCTCGTTTACATACAATCTGTCACTGATTAGAGACGAAAATCCCTAAACGGAATGCAAATGTACAAGGTTTATTCCCAATGAACCATCAATCGATCGAGAACCTACCGTTTTCTTCTCGAACAGCAAACTTTTTATTTATCTTGCCTTAAGTGATGACTTCTTTCTTCTTCTTCAACCAACGTGTGGCACTTCAGATGAGTACTTAAGAGCAAACGAAACTACTATGGAGTAGAGAAGCCCCTTAAGAAATTAACTTCATCCGCTATGAGGTCATAAAAGAAAAATTTCCTGTTTGTTCACGTGACCTGGGGCAGTGGTCAACAACATAAAATGGAAATTCCGCCAACAGTTTATCGACGCAGGCTAAAGATTTCCGTTCCAATTGAGTTAATATGCCTGAAACTCTAATTTTAATTTTTTTTTCTTTGTTACTATTTGAAATTGATCTCTTTTTATCAAACATTGTAAAATAGAAATGAGACATGAGGGAACTTTGATCTTTGGACCCACGGGCTGAAATTAGTCCCAGAGTGGGCTGAAATAGTCCTTTAACACGGCTGTTTTGGTCTGCATTGTACTCAAATGGCTCCCGGCCACACAATGCTGAATCAGGTCTTGAGTCTCTAGGGTTATATTTTCACTTTGGGGCTGGAACAGATTTGGTTAGTTTACGGTGTTCTGGGATAAATTTTACACCTCAAAAAGACGGAGTTAAAGACTTTTCAACACGATGCATAACGAGCCAGAGGTTCTTAGCAACCAAAAAACAGACCTGGGATCCCGTGGAGATGTAGAACTTTTAGTCCTACATCTCCACGGGATATCCAGTGGCTTACAACATTCCAGTGTAATCATATCCCTGTCGGTGATCGTTTATGTTCCACAAAACGCGTCAAGTTTTGCACGAATGTGTCATAATCCTAAAGTGTGAAATTAAATTTACTGTAAGACAATTCCATCGTGTCAGAAAGATACAAAACATTTTACTAGTCGGCGATTCGGGAAATCGCGCGACTGACGTGAAGAATTTGGATTAAAAGAAAAAATAACGTTGAAACAATGTGTTTTCTAGGCTGGGGCGCAAACGCCAGTTTAAAACTTAGACTTTTTGATACATTTCTTACTCTTGTAAAGCTACGGAGCACGTATAGATGAAACGTTTTCGCTAATCTCAGTTATCACTGTTATTCACTAAGCGAGGGGACTATGCCCAGCAGCCCAGAAATGTCCGAGAGTCAGAAATGTTCTCAGATTTTCCGCGGAAAGCCTAATTGAAACCTGTTTAGGGTATTCTCTGTATACATGTTTGTTGCTTAGCGATTCCAAAAATAATCTGAATTTTCTAGTATTCGAATTCGAAGATCATGTGCACCGACACTTTGAAAATCAGTTAATGTTATGGGCAGTCAGGAGATTATCTCAAAAATTATGTCAAAGTTCTCAAGAGCGATAGAAATCTCGAGTACATGATGTAATTCTTTACGAGAAATGCCGAGCGATTCTGGAAACAGCACGACGGAAAAATCACTATCACGAGTTTGTTACATATCCCGAAGCACTCAGCAACTGTATTGCATGGACTTCAGCCTGGATGAACCAGAAAGGATATGTAACATGTGTCTATTATGTCACGCACGACGGAAAAATAACTATAGCGATTTTGTTACATATCCCGAAGCATTCAGCAACTGTATTGCATGGACTTCAGCCTGGATGAACCAGAAAGGATGTGTAACATGTTCCTATAATGTCACGCACGACGGAAAAATAACTGTGGCGATTTTGTTACATATCCCGAAGCATTCAGCAACGGTATTGCATGGACTTCAGCCTGGATGAACGAGAAAAGATATGTAACATGTTCCTATAATGTCACGCACAACGTAAAAATAACTGTGGCGATTTTGTTACATATCCCGAAGCATTCAGCAACTGTATTGCATGGACTTCGGCCTGGATGAACCAGAAAGGATATGTAACATGTTCCTATAATGTCACGCACAACGTAAAAATAACTGTGGCGATTTTGTTACATATCCCGAAGTGCTCAGCAACTGTATTGCATGGACTTCAGCCTGGATGAACCAGAAAGGATATGTAGCATGTTCCTATAATGTCACGCACGACGGAAAAAATAACTATGGCGATTTTGTTACATATCCCGAAGCGCTCAGCAACTGTATTGCATGGACTTCGGCCTGGATGAACCAGAAAGGATATGTAACATGTTCTTATAATGCCACGCACGACGGAAAAAATAACTGTGGCGATTTTGTTACATATCCCGAAGCATTCAGCAACGGTATTGCATGGACTTCAGCCTGGATGAACCAGAAAGGATATGTAACATGTTCCTATAATGTCACGCATAACGGAAAAACAACTGTGGCGATTTTGTTACATATCCCGAAGCACTCAGCAACTGTATTGCATGGACTTCAGCCTGGATGAACCAGAAAGGATATGTAACATGTTCCTATAATGTCACGCACGACGGAAAAGTAACTATGGCGATTTTGTTACATATCCCGAAGTACTCAGCAACTGTATTGCATGGACTTCAGCCTGGATGAACCAGAAAGGATATGTAACATGGTCCTATAATGTCACGCACAGCGGAAAAATAACTAAGGGGATTTTGTTACATATCCCGAAGCGCTCAGCAACTGTATTGCATGGACTTCGGCCTGGGTAAACCAGAAAAGGATATGTAACATGTTCCTATAATGTCACGTACGACGGAAAAATAACTATGATGGTTTTGTTGCATATCCCGAAGCTCTCAGGAACTGTATTGCATGGACTTTAGCTTGGATGAGCCAGAAAAAGGATATGTCACATGTTCGTATGATAGGAACGAGCGAGGGAAAAAGGACGATTTTGTTGTTGTTTTTGTTTCCTATAGTGTCACGCATTACTGAAAAACTATGTGGTTTTTGTAAAATATCCTGTAGCACTCGGTAACGTAGAAATACTGCGAGGACGTTTGCGTGGGAAAACCAGAGCGGATTTATAATATGTGGCTACATGGTGATTTCACTATATAACTGGATTCGTCTTTCAGAAAACTGGTGTACCATGGACTTCAGTTTAGGGTCCAACCCACGAATGAAAATAGTGATTTAACATCTTAGTAGCTATCTAGTCCCCATTCAATCTAAAAGCATGACAACGGGTGTAAGTTATGATACAAATAAAATATTAATCGGAAGACTTAACTTGGTGCGTTTGACTTGTTGAGTTTTGAAGCTGTTGTCTTGATTCGATGCTCTGGGAGGTTGGTCACGGGCAGCGCAACCTGAAAACACTTTCTGGTTCTCTCCGTCGTTTTTGGGTGAATGAATTCATGTATAAATCAATCGTGGCTGGCGATTTCGTTTGGTTTTCAACAACTGTTTTATGGTTCAAGCGAAAACCAATCCAAATGTATAGTCAGGGCAGCTCCTTTGTTTCCCTTCCCGTGAAAAGAAAACCCACGCGCCTTCTTCAACTCCTCAAGGCAAATTCGATTGGAAACTGGCTCAATTTCGCACAAATGCGTCAGAGAGACACCATATCTTCTAACTCAGAGGCACATCTCGTTTTGTGTCCGTTTTCAACGACCGATGACGGGTTCATTCGAAGTCGAAGTCTTTTTTTTTATATATGACCGCGCAATATTCCCGCGTTATGAAAATTTATTATAAAATATCAATTATGTGGCCAGATCATATCTGAAAATAACCAGGTTACTTTTGTACACAATTACTCTCACTGAAAGCAATTATCGCTAACCACAATAGAACCGCAAAAGTCTTGCGATGACAGCAACCTAACAGATAAATGACATCACCCCATAGCAACCGGACCTGGCGAATTTTTGAGCTTCCGGTTAGTTCTGGCTCGTGATGTTAAACGACTTTCGTTTCTTATTTCTCTGTGGGTCTGGATGGGGTTAACTGACAACTGACAAATGGCAAAAAAATAACTGACAACTACCCAAACATTTAACTGGCAACTGACATTTGTAGTCAGATTTGCTAACACCAGACCAAAGGCTTTTAGCCCTTGATATTCGTTTGAAATTCATTAAAATACTATTACTTTATAAGTCTGTTATTGTAAATCTTTTTTAATTTGACCCTCATACTATCTGATACATGATCATCGATTGAAGGCCATGCGCTTCAGGCCTCAGGGAGAATAGAAATGTCTGCGGTTATTTTGTACTCCCGGAATTCCGTTTAATGGTTCGCTTTTCAAAATTTCAACAATTTCCGGATTTTCTGCAAACTGTCCCCCGAAATTTCCTTACCCGGTATTTATTTGTCACCGTTTCGAGATTTTCGGAATTTTTGGTTGAATTAAAAGTGCCCCAGGAGAGGTTTTAGGACTTCAGTTAATTATTAATTAACAGCCACCCAACTGATCATGACAACTGACAAATGGCCCAAAATTCCACTGACAACTGACAATTGGACAAAATGTTAACTGTTAACTGACATTTGCACCCCGTCTCCATCCAGGCCATCTTCTATGGCACAAATTGTAAAGGGCTTGCAATCAAGCACGATCCCGTTTTCACTGTCTTCCGCACCGGACAGGACATCACCAGGTGGGCACTCCGGCAAATTTAAATCGGCACAGTAATCGAGCAGCCGTACGTGAAAACGGTTTTCAGGATTTTCCTGGGCACGAACGCTTTTCTAACAACAAACTCGTTCCCAGGGCTTTTCCAAATCTCTAAGGTAAAAGCCCTGGAGAAGAGTTTGTTCTAATGAGTACCAACCCTACTGGTACAAGAGCCGCTCTGGCCGGAGAGAAGGAAGATTGCGTGGCGAGACCAAAAACCGTCTGCATAGGAGGCTGACACAGACGCTCTTTGGAGTCGTCGTACGCATTTCTTGTAGCTTTAAGAGAAATCTTTTTTACAATAACTGTCTAATTTCTCGCTCGCTGATTGGCTCATTTTTATCATCAATAAGAGTACAGACGTATAGAATTTTAATCTGAAAATACGGCCAACGCAGCCAACACAATCAGTGCAACCTGCGCGGGGGCATGATGGTCTGCTAAGTGGTTTGGTTATATAATGATCAATCTAACTGTATTGGAGAATCTTTGCTGACGTCATTGTTTACATTTTTCCTCATTAACAGACGATTTTGCGCAGAGAAGGCATCACACTAGACACTAATTGACTACAAACATTTAAAGAGCTTCTGAAACTTTATTATAGGTGGAAATTTTGGCTCTTTGCGTGTAATATTCGAGGAGAAACTGGCTTACAAAACTGCACAATTTCTTGGTGGCAAAAGCGCCTAATGAGTTATATATTCTGTGTAAAATTTTAAGTTTTAAACCCGCGTCGCACAAAAAGTGTTCAATACAACGGGCTCAAATTCCTTAAGACAATTAATCGTGCTGTGCCCTTTCAAGATTCAGAGCTAATGCTTTTGTGGCTCCATCAGAAACTATATTGATTATGCTAATGAGGCAAATATTGTAAATAGTTAGGTGTTTTGCATTGGACTGTGGTATGACTGTAAACAACCATGACGTCACATTGCATTTCTTGCATGATATCGTACATTTGTCAGAGATATATAATTGCCCTCGAGTTTGGAGACATACAAAGCACACCGTGATGGAAATTTCAGTTTCTTCTAGCTTGTCTGTCTCCATTTTCAGATTAGTTTTCGTTTTTTAAAATGAATACATTTTAATCGAATGAAAGTTAAAAAAAAGAGCAACCCTCTTTCCTATAAGCTAAGATTATTGTTGGTAACAGCATTAATTATTTCAGACCTTTGAGACGTATCTCAGTTCTTTAGATACACGAAAAGAATAAATACATGTACGCATGGTGAGCTTCTTTCTTACCTACAGTTAAATAACCTTGTAAGAAAAATCGCGCTAAAAACAGTACTTCTATCACTCAAAAGGAAAACAGCGCCAGTCAAAAGCTGTTAACGTAATGATGGCGCCAGCAAAAATATAAAAAAAATTACATTTTCATAGTCAAAATAAATGAGTGATTTTCCTTTCGTTTTCTCATATTGGTTTCCAAAAGAAATAAAAAACATTTTCTCCGTGTTTCTTGCGAGTTATAAAAACCATTGCGAAAGTTTGGGAGAATTCAAAAAAGCGGTAGAAACATTCGCCTGTGGCTTGTGTTTCTGCAGCATTTCTTGTTCTTTCAAATTTACACTCGAGTTTCTATTTAACAATTAGACTACGAGCCCAGGTTCTCTGAGCGAATCGTCAACGAGGCGTGGCCGAGATTGTGTGCTCCCTGTGTTCACAACAGAAAACTAAAACGATCTATTGAGAAATTTTGATTTTGCAGCACGCTACAGCTTAATTAGCCTGCAAGCTTATTCGTACGGATAAAAAGTCCCACATTTATCCCTGTAATGCTTCTTCGACAAACTTTTTTCCTCGTTCTTCAAGTTTCCGCACTTCGTGGCGCATCAGAGGCGTTTTACGACGTGCGCCGCAAAAAAATCGCACTGCTCTTGTTCCATCATAATTTGTCATCTCCACACTTGTTTCATCTTCGTCTTCATTTCTATCTCCTGGCTCTTCTTCTCCTTCTTCTTCTGTTCTAAGAAGAGGTGACCCCTCTGACGATGAGGCTTCTGCAGAGCTCGTGGTCCTCGTGGTCTCATTCTTTTCAAACATTGCTAACTTCTGCGACAAAACGTCTCTATCGACCGTTTGGTTGGCGGCTTGGTAAGACATCTTGCTAAGCTGTTTGCATTGAGCACAAGATGGGCCATGGGTTGCTGCAAGCTTCATATAAGTCTTCTCAATCCTTTGAGGCAGGTCATCCGTAAAGTTGGCAAAATACTCGATCAGTTCCTCTCGACATCTCTTCTTTCTCTCTCGGTTCCGCTTGAATAGCCATTTAACATTAGTGCGCAGTTTAGCCCAGGTCTCGGATGTATATTCCTTTATGGTCGGTGAATAACTGCACGGGTTTATGGCTTTTTTTGGTACGAGTTGTTGATCCCAGCTGACAAAGAACTTACTTCCGCCCAGATCTCCTCCGCAGCGCTCGAACGCGTGGTCCTTTCCTGGTAACACCAGACAGTCCTTCAAATTCTCGTATCCAAGCTTCCCGTAAGTCAAATTCAAAACTTGTATGTCTCCAGGATGGTAGCATGGGTAGCGGGCAACCACGATCTGTTCTTCAGAGGAAAATTCTCCGGCTTCGTCATCTAGCAGTGTAGGTTTGAAGTAGCACTGACCCTTTTGCAGTCTGTCGTGAGGATCACAAACACCAAACACTACTCTAGCTTTGGGGACCAAAATCCTGACACGTACCACAGGACTTCTTGGCGGTTCGTCGTCTTCGGCAGGGAGAACATAGCTACGATCGATCATCTCTTTTATCTCGTTACGCTTTATGGTCGTCAAAACTTCTCTCGTAGGTCTATCAATTCCACTTCTGATATTTCCTGTATCTCTCCCAGTCAGGCGTAAGAAATATTGAGCGGACGCGGAGTCATCGGGTATTTTCCTCAACAAATCTAGATAGCCCTCATGCAGGGCTTGGAGATAACTGATTGGCACCCCTCTGGACTGAAGAAGTATGATCAATCGAGTATCAAGGTACCCGTTTATGTGAGGCTTGGAATAATCCAAGATTCCTATGAAAGGAATATGTTGACGCACCTCGTTATTCGGAATGTTGAATTTCTGCATGGACTGGCGGAGCTGCACCTGAGGGGCGTTTGTGGGGTCATCTTTCAGCACCAACGTACCTTGAAAACCTTGGTAATTTACTTGGACGGCGCTAGGTTCGGGATAGCTAAGGCCAAGCTGGCGTCGCACCTCAGTAGTAAACGCATTTGACATAAAACCACAGCTATTAGTAAAAGCGTGCGGTTTTGTTCCAAAAACTCCACTCTTGACATCTGGCTCGACTTTGTAATCCTCTCTAACAAGGTCTAGCATATGTTCAAATCCAACGAATAACAAGCTGATTCTTTTGGACCGCTTTCTCACATCCGTTATCTTAACGAAGTTATCAAACCGTGCCAACAGATCGTGAATTTCATCTTCCGACGCGTTCATTAAGTAGCACTTTTTTCCCCTGAACTGACTGTCGGAATGACCAAGGTAACGATAGTGCCGTCCTTCGCAAAATATGTTCCTCTTCAAAATGCCTACACAAAAGTTGTTACTCCCGTTTTGCACAATTGGTTCACTGAAAGAGACAGACATCAGGTTACCGGGGAAAGAACCATTCCCATTAGTACGTCTTAAGTACTCGAACAACAGACTTCTTTCCAGTTTCCTGTACTCGAATCGGTAATTGTTATCGTTTTCCCCCAAATAATCCACATGTTTTATGTAGTCGGCTTCGCAATCGGTGGGCGGAGCAGCGTTTTCAGGAACAGTGATACAAACAGGATAAGCCATAAGACCTTTGTTACTGTTACAATCGACTCTTGGTGGCTGCAGAGAGACAAAAAGCCACTCAGTATAGTAAATCAAGTTGTGTGATTGTGAGGTTTTGGTTAGTCAACCTTGGAAACTGCTTTTAATTCTGATCACACTCCTTCTGGGTGCCGGGGCTTAAGGAGCTTCCTTGGTTAATGCGCACACGTTCTGCGCATTACAGGATGGTCCCGCGGGAGTCCCGGATTCTAATTTATTCGCCATGGCAGAATACTATTCGAACATTCCATGAAAGAGCGTATTAAATGGTGGTGTTATGTTTGTATGAATGCGAATGAAACCAAGCAGAGTCCATCAGACGAATTACTCCACCGGGGCGAGAAATTCTCGATGCTCAGAGTGTGTAGCGTAAAGGAAGTTTGCGTCTGCAGACGTTTAGGTAGACATAAGAATACCGAACTACCGAACTGAAAAACTCAGTTACGTTCGGCGTAGAAGAGGTATTAATGAAATATGAGAGGATAGGGTATTCTTAAGAGAAAGATTTGTTTTGTTTTTTTCAGTGTGCACGTTCACTGTATATTATGGCATCAGAACCTCCCTATGTAATTCGATACCATATTTTCGTCTTTAGCTTTTTTCCAAGCTGTTTTCGCATGATATATCTGTTCCGACACCAGGCATCGCACAAGAGACTTGTAACGCTTAGGCATCAGTAACAGTAGTCTTTCATATTAGCTAGTCGATATAAAATGCTATTGAAGTCTCGCTATCAAATTTAGTGTACGTAAACGTGCATCATAACAATATGATGCGACGCTCATGTCGTCAGCAAAGTTAAATTTGCTTCGCCATTTTCATTGGCAATATTATAAAACAATTGATTCATGTTTTTAGCTGTGCATTGTCAAGTTCTGATGCACTTGGGAAGTTTGGAGTGGCCTCGACCAACTCTTACGCTTCTCTTCGTCCTCAGTCGGAAGCTCATAAGAACCATAAGAGATACAGTGCCTTGTAAACAATGGAAATTTTGAATTGCCTGCGTAGCTCTGTTCGCAGTCAAATCGAAAGGAGAGCTAAAGAACGCTTATAATGAAACGACCTCTTGTTCAGTACTTCTATCATTTGTTCTAGAATGACTTGAAAGTTCGATTTTAAAGTTTTTCTTCTTGGTGTTCAGAGTTCATTAGCTATGACGTCGATAATCCGACTTGACTGACAGCCTGAAGTGCATTATTTTTCATATCAACCTACTGTTATCTGTGGCCTGTGTCTTCGTTTTCTCTACATGCCTTCTTCTCTCAGTACTTCATATAAACACAGATAATGACAGCAGCTGACGGCTTCCTAGAATGCAGCAAACTATGAGCGTTGACAGCGTTCACGGCATGGCGGCGCGCAAGATTCTTTCAACTCACTTGCATAGTTCGTGAGCCGTATCCAGGAATGCATGAGCTACAATTAGGGGAATCCCCGAACTATATTTAGAAATTCCTTGATCTATTATTTTCGTCCTTTTCATAACCAATATCGTTCCTTCCTTTGGCTATTTGGTACTGTTGTTAGGAGGGCATAGTTTGGAACATATTCCTGTATAAATCGTTTCAATCCCGCGATTGAATAAGGTTATGACTGTACTTGTGCCTATAAGATTTACTAGATTTTATGTAAATTTAATTACGGAAAAAGTAGGCAAATATGACCGTTAACCATGGCCAGACTTACTTAAGCTTAAGGTAGTATGTCTATTGTGAACGTCCGACTGAGAGTCACCAAAAACATTCCTTTTAAGGACTGCCCTCAACCAGACGATCACTCTGTTTACTGTAATACAACTTAGTTGATTGGATGGCCAAGTGATTTGATTATATAACGAGCAATCTAATTGGTCGGCTAAGTGCTTTGGTTACATAATGAACTGTATAGCTAAGTGTTTTGTATTAAATTGTGGTTTGACTGTAAACATAGTCATGACGTCACATTCGGTTTCTTAAGGGATATTATACGTTTGTAAAAGATATATAATTACCACTGAGTTTGGAGACATACAAAGCACGTCATGATGGAAATTTCAGTTTCTTCTAGCTCTTCTATCTCCATTTTCAGTTACGTTTTCTCTTTTTTTTTAACTGAATACATTTTGATCGAATGAATTGTT
The DNA here is from genome assembly GCF_964199315.1 of Orbicella franksi. Classification (NCBI taxonomy): domain Eukaryota; kingdom Metazoa; phylum Cnidaria; class Anthozoa; order Scleractinia; family Merulinidae; genus Orbicella; species Orbicella franksi. The sequence goes on along the minus strand of NC_138156.1, from coordinate 20,120,995 downwards.
CTACTGCATAACAAATTCCTAAAAATGGCTTCTCTTCATTCAACTGGCATATTTCATAATGTTTGAAAAAGAGCAACCCTCTTTCTTGTAAGCTAAGATTATTGTTGATAACAGCATCAATTATTTAAGTCTGTCACATAAACGAAAAGAGTTAATGCGTGTACGCATACTCAGCCTATTTTTTAAACTACTGTTAGATAACACTCTGAAAAAAATGCGCCCAAAAACGACACTTAAATAGATTATGAGCTCGAGATTTCTATGAGGTGACAGTTGATGAGGCCGAAAGTAGATTTAACTATGACCTCAGAGAAACCGAGAGCGGATAATCTAATTGTTTTAGTGAAATCCTCACTAAATTTCCTTCAAATCAAGATCTCCAATCATTTCCCGAAGTTATAGCTCATTATTTAGCAAAATTGCGCGAATTAAATTGTTATTTGGAGCCTGTGCAAATGCGCTCATCGGTTGAGTATTGGCAAATTGTGAGGTTTTAAGTTGGATAACGGTCAGTTTCCTTTCGTTAGTGTTCTTGAAAATTTAATTATGCAATAATATTTCTAAATCCTCCTCGAAACATTAAAAAAAAAAACTAGCAAATGTTGTCATTATGTGGACGACCTCTACCACTGCACTCTACTGGCTGATAGTATATGAGTAGCTCGAATTTCTCGTTCTCCCAAATTTTCAGTCGAGTTTCTATTAAACAATTAGATTATGAGGTCGAGATTTCTATCGCGTGATAGTTGACGAGGGCGCATAGAAATCGAGAGCGAATAATCTAATTGTTTTAGTATAAATCTACTAGTCGTTCAAAACTTTATCTAAATTCTCTTCACAGACACTTCGAAAACGCCAAGAGGCGGCCTTCATTTTGTTAACAAGGGGACACTGCTACGCTACTCACTATCTATCAGAGAATAGTCAGTGAGTAGCATAGCCAATCAGAGAATGGCATTCGTGATAGAACGCTAGTAGATTTATACTAACACGCGATAGAAACACAGAAAAAATTTCTATTTCCAAACTGATGAGATCCGACATGCCCCCACCACTGCAGAACCTCTGTTTTCATTTGTTCATTATAAATGCTGCCTCTGTTGTTTCTTTTAGCTGGTGTTCATTTTTGTCTGTTTGTTTTCTTTGCTTTTTGTTGTTGTTTTTGTTGTTGTTGTCTCTTGTGGCTGTTGGCATTGTCAACTCTTGTTTATTACTTACTACTAAAGAAGTGCTTCGCTCAAAGAGGCAGTGAGCAACTCGTGACATTTCTCGACAGCACTTTGTACAGAATCGCGTTGGAAATCTTTGTAAATACTACAAAAATCCATTCTGCTGGGCGCTCGGCGCAATAAAAGCATTCAAAATTGCAGTCATTTCTTTCCAAACTGGCTGTGGAGTAGAAGACTGAGTTGCAGAATCTTGAGCTTCTTCCCGGTCGGAGCTGAGCTTCTCAAATTTCTTCTTAAGCTTTGCGAGATATTTTTCAACAGCATCGTAGCTCGTAGCATTCCAGGCAAAATCCGGCGACAGGTACTCCCCGAGCTTTTGACATTCGGAGCACGATGGCCCATGCCCAGGATGAGACGCAAACTTCTCAAAAAGTGACTTTGCTTGGGAAATTAGGCCGTCATTGCTTTTAAAGGTAGAGAAATACTCTCTTAGATCACTCTGAAATTTGGCATTTTCCTGAAGCTTGCTTTTGGTCGAAGGCTCATCTGTTTTCACCTCTGTATTACAAGATTCCATTTCTTCAAACCTTTGCCTCGTCGGAGGTGGTTCCCTCGAGCAAGGAAGGGCAGTGAATATCTTCCGAACCTGACTCCAATTAGAAGGCAAAGCGCTGGTCATGTGCGCGAGAAGGGACTTTGATTTATGGAGCATGAGATTTGCATCCCAGCAAACGAAGTACTTGTTGGCAACAACTTGCTCCTCTGTTGGTAACGGTAAAACGAGGCAGTCTTTGAGGTTGTCATACTCTCCTTTATCGCGGACAAGTTTGAGTACTCGAATACCTGAAGATGTGTAACACGGTAGTGGAATCACAAGGACCTGAACTGCTTTTTCAAACTCTTCTCGTTCTTGAGGATTCAAACAGTCCAAGTTAGGAATAAAAACGCACTCATCTGACTTAAGGGCGTCGTCGTTATCGTCGTAAGGATCCACAATTCCAAAAACCTCTCTTGATTTAGTAACAAGAACTCTGAGGTTAGTGCCATCATGGTCTTGCATCTCTTTGACTTCGTCGCTTTTTATCTTGCAGATCTTTTCCCGTGCCTCAGGCGTCATCCCGTTTTTTATTTTACTTAAAAGTTCTGTTCTTCCATTTAGTCGAAGAAAGTGCTTGGCATGGGTCAAATCGGCTTTTCCAAGGTTTTCCAGCAGTTGATGGTAAAAGCTCTGCAGTGCCAGTAGATAATCACGCTTTACACCCCGTTCGTCCAAAAACATCACAGAGAAAACGTCCAAGTATCCCATCTTGTAAGGTTTGGTGTAGTCAGCAATACCCATTGTTAGGGAGTTACGACAGTTGTCTGCTGCCTCTGGAATTCTTAACAGTGCCTTAATTCCACTCGAAGGAGTAATCTCTTCACTAGCCGCAGACGTTATCTCATCGCAACGCACTAATTTGCCAGAAAATGCTGGGCAGATGACTTGAATGACGCTGGGTGCGTTAGCTAGACTGCATGCTGTCTTGATCGTTTCAGCAAGTTCGGGCGACATCAACCCACTTGGCACATTGGAGCTAGCGCTGCGCTCGCATTCGAACTCGTTTTTCTTTAACTCCAAGCTTCTTTCGAATGGTTCAAACATGTGCTGAATCTTAGCTGCTCTGTCAGCAAATGAGATGTCATTGCTTAAGATGCCAGACTTTCCGCGCCTGTCGCTAACTTGCGTGTCAGTTTCCTTGATCAAAAAGCATGTTTTGGCCCTCAATTGCGACGCAGAAAACCCCAGAAAGCAATATAGCGAACCGTCGTGTTCGATGCCCCTGCTTAATAAGCTATTTATTTCATCTTCAGAATAAGATGAAAACTCAACTATGAGAAGTTTGTCCCACACGTTTCGTTTTCCTCCGGCTTCGGAAAGCAGCTGATTGATCATTAAACAACTTTTCACCTCTCTCGGTTGTGTTGGAGGATTCGGAATGCCTTTTCGAAGAAAGACGTGCTTGACGTAAAGTTTGTCATCGGATGGACATTTCAGTGACTTGTTACACGACACAAGGAAAGGTCCGGCCATGTTGATCTGGTCAGCTTAACCACTTCAGGTAAAATCTAATGAAAGAGCATCAAATGTAACCATCATGACCATTGCTCGAAAAATTATCGCCATATCTTGGTTTGAAAACCTTACCTATAACAGTCTTAATTAAGTTATCAATATCAACTTTCCGTGCTGATTGTCATTAATTTTCATCCATCTCTACCCCAAACAAACACCAGCTAATTTTACATGCCAGAAGTCAGTGAAAAGTCTTATTTTAATTCCTTTTTTTGCAATGTGCAGAACCTTGAACAATTTTTGTTGTCTTATGTAGCTTGAGGATAGTTCCGCTTGAAGCGGCTTTGATATTGCAATGGTAATGGGACTCGAAAATGGTCTACACGTTGTATTCAAGTTCATTTTCGAGTCTCCATACCCTCAGTTTTAAAACGAGACTGGTGCAAACCCATTGGAATTGATAAACCAAATCATTTACGTAAATATGCAAATAAAACAAAGGTTTTTGCACCAAGCCTTATTTTCAAATACAGTAAAATTGCCTGTTCGCAAATTCCTCGTCTTGACTGGATGACTTCTCAAGAATCGCTCATTCGATTTTTTTCTCATCTGTCGAAGAAATGCTAGTTTCAACTTTAAAGTTTATTGTGCCGTTGGGTGCTAGAAGAGAACTTATAGTTGCATCTTGTTAATCCTAACAAAAATACATTTATTGATGCAGACTGATCGTTGTAAAAGCATTTAGAATTTGCTTGAGTTCCGCACTTGACAACTGATACAGGTCACTGTCATTTTCTTAGGAAATGAAATTAGTGTCACATCGTGTCAGCGAGGTATGTGCAGTGCTTTGAATTTAAAGAGAAATCACTAGCATGGATCTAATGTCTGTAGAAAAGAACACAATAGACCACTGATTCCATGGCCTTGATCCAAAGCCAAGAACATTACACCGAAACTAAATATACTTTAAATGACGTCAATGTTGGCATGGCAATTAAACCGCAGCCAATCAAATTGAGGAACTTATCGGTCGGCTATAGTTAGGTAAAACAACTGCTCATCAAAGAAGCAAACAAACACAATGATTGACAGTTGCCGTCGGAAAACTCGTAAGACTATTACGTATTCTTGTTTCAAAGAGGGCTTTAGGGGAATGGAACAAACTCTCGTCTCCTTCCAAAACGATTGTAGTGAAGTCAAGCTTAATCAGAAAAAGATTGTGAAAAGAACTGTTCTTCGAGAAACTTCTTGTAAAACTACGAAATAAAGAAAGGGTGCAACAACGTCCATTCAGTCAATTATATTGTAACTAAAGAGCTAACTTCAGCTACTTCGAACAGAATTGAGTCGGGGACTCGGCGAGTAACTAATTGTCTAAGCGAGAGCTCTTCAGAGATCAAAAATTTTAACTAAGGTAGGGGTAGGCAGAGGGAGCATTCACGAGACTCTGCGAGACTGTCTGCCATCTGGCCATTACGACAGATACCATCGGAATCCCGTTTACAACACCTCAACCTGATTACACGAAGCTCATTCTCCCGCTTATTATTCTTTCCCTCTCCTCTCAATTTACGTCTCTCTACATGACGTCTACAATTATTTCAATCTGCAAGAATTTTTAACTTCTAAATAAACATACATGACATGTTCGACTCATATAAATCAGAGAAAGCGTTCTAGAGAGGTGGCGGGAATCGATTAATTATGTCTGACGATCAATGTGGAGCCAGGAGCGTTCTAATACGTTTAAATGCTGTTGCAGTTTTGAATTCATCGAGTTGACTTTCGACGTAGTTACGCAGGCATTTTGCTTTATTGGAATTTTGGAATTGTGTACCATTAGCAATTTTCAACAGTTCATTTTGGGTAATCAGGAAATGGCAATGGAAAGAGTACTTATCACTGACGAATCACTGACTCTTTGATACCTAGTGATAGAACAGACCAGGCCATGAAGAATAAAAAGAGGGCCCTGATCGGATCGAGACGATCACTTTTAAGTTTGCCGAAACGACTCCAATACCGACACAAGGAAGATGGCGTTGCGGTACATTTAAGTTTCCTCTGGCTTCTAAGGAATATAGAGTTATAATATTGGCAATGATATTTACCTGAAGGCTGACAGCGTTGTCTTTTAGGTATATCGTCCTTTCCAATTATACGAGGGAAACAGCTAGCTTTGGGTTAAAGCAGACAGAAAACTGCCAACAATGCACTTTATTGTGCGGCGTTCAGGAGAGTGCACTAGATTCTGTCACCTTATTTGGATATTTGTAGTTCTGAACTGAAACTGAAATGTGGGGAATCCCCGTATAAAAATAGATTAGAAAGACTGGAAATATGCGAACGAAAATAAAACTCTTTCAATATAGTCGTTCTTTTCACACCTTTCTCCAATACTGCTCTGTCCTTTAGATTGTTGTTAATGCTGTTAGGACAATAGTATGGAAACGTTCTTTCGATAAAGCTATTGATTCTTGCGATTAACACTTCTTTTGAAGCGGAACAAGCAGGAAGTAGGAGTCTTGGTTCCTAGAAAACACTAGCAAGTTTCTAGGAAATTGAGCCTATTGACATTGCATAACATTATAGGATCAGGTTATGTTGTGACACGCTCCCTGTTCTCCTGTTCACTTTGCAATTTGAACAAATGTGCAATATATCATGATTTAACTGTGAAATTGCCAGACTATGGCAATCTTCTGGAATTCCGGAAAAAAGAAGCGCTTTCACTATTTTCTTGTATTCAGAAGAAAAGCAACAAACATCTGACAGTTGCAAGTCCGAGTGATGAGGGGAGAGGGGAGGAGCATGTCACAGTCAAAACAAAGCCTAATAAGATTGCTTCTAAAGAAACTGTTTACTCCGCACTTTCGATTTCCGAAAAGTTCGCTTGAACATCGAAAGCTTTAATTTAGAGAAGACTCAGGCGCCTGTATACCGGTGAAGCTATACGATTTTATGCCCATATGTCAAGCCCAGCGAGGGGTTTTGGATATATTTCCGTTTTATGACCTCGTAAATGAAGTTAGTTTGGGCATCATAACAAAGCCGCACTCAACACACGGGGCTTCCCCAGTCTCTTATACTTTCGTTTATCGTCCCCATCTGTGTTGCCGACCTGGTTGAAGAAGAAAAACGATTCCATCACTTAAGGAAAGATTAATACAGTAAACTGTTTGCTCTTCGAGAAATTAACCGGCAGGTTCTCAATCGATTAATTGTGCATTTGGTATAATAAGCCTTCCTTCCATATTTTTATTACCATATTTTTTTCACATTTGGCTGCGTTTACAAATGAATGTAAAAATTCATTCATTCCCACGTTTCGTTTTAGTTTTAGTCGTCAAAGGCTGCAGCCTGGTAGCCGAAAGCTCAATTTTTAGAAAAACTGTTAAACAGCCAACGATTTTAGTTTTTGGTCGTGGAATGCGCGAAGCGTAATCAAGACTATCGTTAGGGCTCAGAAAATCACTCTCTCAGAAGTAAACAAATCGATGTATAAATGCCGCAACGTAAGACACTCTTTTTTTTCATATAAGCATTTATCTTATTAGAATATCGAGGCTGAGTAAACCGAATTTTAGAATAAACCCGAGTTTGAGATTTTGAAAAGAATATAATTCTTTGTGTTAAAAATTTGTAAATACCATACAATTATTTGTTATTAAGTGATACAATTCAAATAAAATTCTTCCTTTGTTCTCTAAACGACAAAACTAGCCAAAAAAAAAACACTAGGCGTTTGTTCGATCATTATAACATTTCTGCAAGAACAATTGTGTGTCCTGATCTAAGAATATTTACAAAAATATTTTCAGCCAAAAATCGGCAGAGAACTAAGAATATTCAGCCTAGGCCGGAAAAACAATATTCTTGTGTAAAGAGTGAACGTTGAAATATACTTCGCCTTTTCTTCGTTTGATACCACTGTCTTGTCTTTTGAATTAAGTCATCTATTTCACCACTGAAAATCATACACTTGATTTTTTATATTGATTACAGTTGAACATAAGGTGATTTAACACACCTTCCTAAGAACTAGTGCTATCGTCATCAAAATACACTCTTTTTATACTCTCTAAACAGTACTCAATCCGATACTCAAAGATTGATTGGATTAATCAAACGTTGAATATTTAATCAGGTCTTATTTTGCATTTTAAACTTTTCATTTGAAGAGCGAATTACTGAAACAAGTAATGAAGTGAAATTTGCAATAAGAAATTCATAAATTCATCGTTGAGAGGAGCATGCTGGTTATGTATCTTAGTTGCACATTTCATTTTATAAATATTATTTTCTCTTCCTTTTAGAAGTAAATTATGGCCATGTTTTAAATTTTATTTATTTACTTAGTTAGTTATTTATTTATCTCCACAATTATAACAATTACAATTCTTTTTTCAACAATTAAGTTACAGAAGAATGAATAAAGTTTGGTTCACAGAAGTTAACAATGACACCATATTGAATTAATTAAGACAAAAGATTTTGTCAATTCTTATCTAAATACTTATTTAACTTAAGATTTAGCGTTGTCTACTTTAATTATCAGTTAAAAAATTGCTTCTTGAAAAATCTTCCATTTTTCTTTAAACAAATTCGTTTTATTCGATTTGAAATATATGTGTTTTTCAGTTTCATATTGAATTACCAAAATTCTTATGCATGAAGTGGCTCAAGGAAGGTAATGTTTCTCTACATCGAAAAGTGCACAAGAAAGATTTTCCTAAAATTACTATATAATTAAATAGATCCATCCCCTCCTCTTCAAAAAAAAAAATGTGGCAATTTTTTTATTTTAAATCAACACCTTTGCTCTGGTCAGTGTTTTCCTTCAATCAAGGTCGATACATATAAGTTATAGTTGTGTTAACAGAGATACGCTTGTAAGATGATAGGCATCGTTGATTAAAGTCTACTAAAACGCTGCGAAATTTTAACTCTGTAACATAGTTTATTAAGAAGAAATCTTTTTTTAAGAAGATAATTATTATATATGGATGGTCATTCTCGTGTGGAATAGTTGTGTTGACCAAAAAAAGTCTTAGATTTAGCAGTAAAGGTTGTTCCTTATTATAATCATGCGACAATGTGTTTATAAATTGGTGTGCAAAGGGAATTTGTAGGTGCATGTATCAGAAGAAGAGTACATTCTCAGGGGATGTTGGTGCATGTATTCTCACGATGTGGGAATGTTATTTTTTAATAAAACTATCCTTCGTGTAGAGAAATATCCGACAGGGGAATCACGTGTGACAACCGTGAAATATCCGATAGGGGAATCCCATGTGGCACTTTACGAAACCGGAAAATGTAACGAAAAGCAACAATGACTTTGTGCAGATGAGAAGTACAATGCTCAACTTGATCGACTATTTTGCTTTCCTGCGGTGCGTCGTCATTCGTGGCAAATCAGGAAGACACTGGAAAAGTTGAAAATTTACATGGACATGTCAATTTTAATTTACAGCATGTAAATATTGATTTACATTCTTTGTAAATTACAATTTACATGTTAGGGTTTTGTAAAATAAATTTACAGGAAATTTACAGCTTTTAGTACAGCATGTAAATGTTCTGTAAATAGTGATTTACATTGTTTTTGTCGACAATGATCATTTGAAGAACATGTAAAAACCTGTAAAATATTTTACGCACTTTTACAGTATCTGCCTTTGTAAAAAACATGTAAATTGCTTTGCTAAACCATGTAAGAAACGTGTAAATAATTCAAGCGAATGCTGTAAAAAGTCTGGAAATGTTATGTTTGTAACCCTGTAAAAACCATGTAAATGAAAAAAGGGGGCCTGTAAGAAACATGTAAAAACCATGTAAATGAAAAAAGGGGCCTGTAAGAAACATGTAAAAACCATGTAAATGAAAAAAGGGGGCCTGTAAGAAACATTTAAAAACCATGTAAATGAAAAAAGGGGGCCTGTAAGAAACATTTAAAAACCATGTAAATGAAAAAAAGGGGCCTGTAAGAAACATGTAAAAACCATGTAAATGAAAAAAGGGGGCCTGTAAGAAACATGTAAAAACCATGTCAATGAAAAAAGGGGGCCTGTAAGAAACATATAAAAACCATGTCAATGAAAAAAAGGGGGCCTGTAAGAAACATGTAAAAACCATGTAAATGGAAAACCTAGAAGTTGCACGGGTGCAGTGGGGGGCTGTAAATAGCCTGCTAAAAACATGTAAATTAAAAAGAGGGACCTTACAAAGGCTGTGAAAACAATCTGAATGAGATAAAGGGGGCTTTTCGAAAAACTGTTAAGACCACGTTAATGTAAAATGGAGACTCTTAGAACAAAAAGATCTAAATTTAAGAGTAGGCCTGCCTAAACCCTGCAAAAACCATGTAACGGAAAAGTGGGCTTATTTAATATAACTCTGGTGTAACGGTTCAACCAACGGAGACCGTTGAAATGATGTAAATTCCAAGTTACCGACAGGTTCGCTATCCTCTTGGAAACGGTTGGTTGGATTTTGCAAAGAAATAAATGAAAAGTTACCCCGGCCAGGTTAAACTTGGGGGGACGGGGGGGGGGGGGGGAGAGAGAGGAAGAGTTGTCTCGGGTAACCGAGAACATATAAATGGGACCTTTTAAAGGCGCGTAAAGTTAAAATGTAACACCGCCCTAAAGCTCCGTAAACCTACCGTGAAGCCTCCATTAAGGTGCCTTTTACGTTGAAGCATTTGAACTTCTCTAAAATCCAAGTGTGTGCTATAGTTTGCTTTAAATTGAAGTTGGGTTAGAATGTATGCACCAAACTAAATCGCTGCATTGATCGACACCGCACTAAGCTGTCTTCTTGTGAACTTTCCGCGCATCCACAACGACAAAATAAAACTAGAATTGTTACTGCACATGCAGGCGTCCCAAGCTTACGTCTCTAGAAAAGAGAAAAATTAATTCTCGGACACGTACGTATTCATTCATGAAGGACCATGAAAGCGTCACGTGTTGTGTGAACTCAAGACGGAAAGAGCCCCGGTGACCGAGTTTGAACTGACGCGAGTTAGGTTAGGCAGGGAACCATAAGGGACACAGCCGGCCCAACGACCGTTTTCTCTCGAATGCTTTGAAACGCTGTTTTAGGCTATCTGGTGTACTTTCAAAGCTCTGTAGGTTAATTTTAGGTTGCGCAAAAACAATTTATCTGTTCGGTTATTCTAGAGGAGCTTGTGTATCTCGTACTTATTAGGGCTTTTTTGTCCATTTCCCGAAAACGTTAGGACTTATCGCCTTTACGGAAATGATAGCTGACTTTTTTTCGGTACCCAAAATGACATTTTGTTTTTTTGTTTTGTTTTGTGTTTTTTTTTTTTTTTTTTGGTGATTTCTACCGTTCTGTGCTTTCATTGCCGTCACTGTTATCCCAGTCCCTTTGTAAGAGCATACCAGCCTTGTGAGTGCCCGATCCCCAACAAACACGAATCAGCGGTCTTCATGTTAGGTACCAGGTCCTCTCGGTTCTCCCGCCATGTTTGGCAGTTCGTTGGAACCTGCATCGAACTCGAGCTCTGTTTTAGGGTCCAAAATCCACTCTACTATGGCAAGCCGTTTGTAGCAAAATTTAATCCTTGCAACATATGTTTAATCCTTTAAATAACGGTTTTATTTAAAGATAGAAAAAGGCATTCAATCCAATGGTAAATAAAATTTTTGGTTCAATTCAATCTTTTAATTTTCACGATTCAATCCAATACCTAAAATATTGATTCAATCCAATACCTAAAATATTGATTCAATCCAATACCTAAAATATTGATTCAATCCAATACCTAAAATATTTATTCAATCCAATACCTGGAATATTGATTCAATCCAATACCTGGAATATTGATGCAATCCAATACCTGAAATATTGATTCAATCCAATGCCTCAAATATTGATGCAATCTTCCTGGGCCGAGCGCGGCCAAAAGGAACGAGAGTAACTGAGCACTAGAGAGCACTAAAAACATGGCGGGCGAAGGAGAACTAGATTTAGAAGTTGAGTTTCCTAAGTTTCTTGCAGATATCTTGGATAAAACGGAAATAATTTTTGAGAATTTTGACTCAGAAGTTGCAGAAGTGCACGCCGAAGTTCTTGATCAAACCATTAGTCTGCTTAGGTAAATGAGACATTGCTACAACCGAGACACAAGGGACACGGAAAATTTAGATTCCATTACTGCCGCTTTTGTAGATGTAAGTTAACCACTTTTTATGTGACAAACATATTTGTTTATTAAAAACTGTGTGTGCTAGCTTTTTGTGGCAAATAACATAAACTGTGGCAAATTTTGCTACCACATTGGTCTTTGGTATTGTGCATATTTCTGCTGTCCAATCATTACTGGCACACCAAACTTTGAAATGTAAACAAAATTTTTGCTGTGCCGTGTGCACAGTCAAACATGTTTCTCACAAAAACTGCTTGTGTAAACCTGGCCTTAAGTTATTTTTGAAATAAGAACCTTTACATTTCACAAGACAGCAATCATTGAACATTGGAATGTGTTTTAAGTTTTTCAATGTTGTTGTCTCATGTTTTGCATTATTTAACCCACATGTGGTACTTCTTTCCTAAAAACGATGTTTTTCTTGATATTCTATGACAAACATGGCACCAATTTGTTGTGAGTATTATTGGGTACCCAAGGCTCAAGGCTAACACTACTGCCAACTAGCCAAACATTTCAGTTTTGAATAGTAGATTTTGCACTTTCACTAGCCATTGTGACAATCATGATGGAATGGAGTATTGGTCTACTGGATGAAAACAAAATTGAGAATTATCCTGACAAAGTAAAACTGAAGAGAATAGAAACTAATGAAAACAGGGAAACTATGAGTGGATTTCATGGAAATAATTGCCTTAATAAGCATATGATAAATATTTAACTATTAAAGGGAGATAAAAGAAAATGGTAACACTGATAAAAGTACATCAGAGATTGAACATAAGCATATTCAAGAAAAGCAGGATTCGTGTTTGTGGGAGTGAAATTTTCTTAGTGATTATTGTTAACACTTTAGATGCAACAAGAAATGTCCAAGATTGACCACTCTTATAAAAAAGTCAGTGAAGCTGTGTATGAAAAAGGCTGGCTGGTGCAAAGTTAGTTTTGGCTAGTGACATGAGTCCTGTTAGTAGCCATTACGCCAGTGCACCAAGAGGTTAGTCTTGTGTCCTGGGTACTTTTGAAAATAAGATAACAAATTAACCTTGCAACATTTTAACTCAGTTAAATGACCTTGCTCTCCATGAGTTCTCGTAGCTCAGTGGATAGAGCGCCCGCCCGGTGTTTGGGAGGTCATGGGTTCGATTCCTGTCGGGGACTCAGAATTTTTCTTTGTCCCACGCTCGTGTCATGTTGATTAATTCACCTTCACATTTCATTACCGAGCTTAAAATTCACCATCATTATTAACTTATCATTTTAACATCTGTTTTGATAAGCACCTGAAAAATCTACAAGGCAGAGTAGTGCACATGGCAGTTATCAAATGCTCTGATTTCTCTTCAGTTTAGTTGTGTTGCTAGAACAGTTAGGCATTCTGTAATTCAAGCAGTTTCTGAGTTTTGTATATCAATGAAAACGAAGATAAGAAAATAATTTACTTGATACAGGGTGAGATTTTCTGTTGTAAATTGAGTTGCAAAAATACTTTAAGGGCCATAATCTCCTTTACCCAGCCCACACACATGTAGTATTATGCAATTGTCAGTTACCCAAGTTTAACTGTCACTAGTTCTAGAGCCTCTTGGAAGATGTCTACTCCCATTTGACTTGATTATCTTAAGGGATCTAGCCTTTCCAATACAAATGACTGCACTGAATCATGTTGTCCCAGGTCAATTTCTTCAACTAGAACATTGTTATCACTGTCCAATGGAGTTGGACCATCAGGATCATCACCATAGTATTCAAAATCATATGACTTTCCATTTGAAAGGGGGTTTTCAGGCTGCATCATATGATTAAGCCACATTTGGTATGGCAACCAGTTTTTTTTCTGTTCTTACATTTTGGTGGTTAAAAGCTTCAGTGAACTGGCAAAAAGCAAGGTTTATCCTTGGTTGAAAAACTAAGTGTAAGGTGGAAAGATGCACTGAATTATCAGTGTCCAGGATGCCTGACAATTCCATACTACAAAAAGTGTAAAAGTACAAGTGGGAAGCACAACGGAAACATCCCCCCACAATCTTTCAATTCGTTGGTTGTGTTGATGGCCCTGCAGTGAAGCTGCCCCTCTCCTCTCTTCTAACCTGCTCCATTGTATCGCACACACCAACGTTTTCAACACTATGATCTACTCGTACTCTCGAAGGCCAAAATTCTCCGTCTCTCTTAACGGCATCCAGAAACAATTCAAGAACTGTTTCTGCTTTATTGTTGGCACTACATTTCAAAACATTATTCTCCGAGAAAATCCGTCTATACAGCCGAATTAGTATTTTCCATCGGATCAGAGAGTGATGTCCATCCAGATACCAAAGCGAATTTACGCACCCCATCTCAAGACAGTATTTTGGGGATCTAATTTTGCTAACCTTGCTCTTATTCTTCTCCGTTGAACCCGTAACCCAATGGACTTAAAGAAACCTGCAATGAAATTATATCCATACTCTTGAATGATTTCGGTTCCTTATCAGGTAAGCTGTTGAAACCCCTCATATCTTCTCAGCCATACTCTGTCAATCTTCTGTGAATTGTCCATCTCCAAACTCCAATCATCTTTGTTATCGTTGTCCAGATGAATCCTAGTCCTCAAAGTTCCTCGAGCACCTCAACAGGAATTTTAAGAAATGGTCTTCCATGATTCCAACTTCTGAGTCAAAATTCTCAAAAATTATTTCCGTTTTATCCAAGATGTCTGCAAGAAACTTAGGAAACTCAACTTCTAAATCTAGTTCTCCTTCGCCCGCCATGTTTTCAATGCTCTCTAGTGCTCAGTTACTCTCGTTCATGTTGGCCGCGCTCGGCCCAGGAAGATTGCATCAATATTTGAGGCATTGGATTGAATCAATATTTGAGGCATTGGATTGAATCAATATTCCAGGTATTGGATTGCATCAATATTCGAGGTATTGGATTGAATCAATATTCCAGGTATTGGATTGAATCAATATTTTAGGTATTGGATTGAATCAATATTTTAGGTATTGGATTGAATCAATATTTTAGGTATTGGATTGAATCAATATTCTAGGTATTGGATTGAATCGTGAAAATTTAAAGATTGAATTGAACCAAAAGTTTTATTTACATTGGATTGAATCCCTTTTTCTATCTTTAAATAAAACCGTTATTTAAAGGATTAAACATATATTGCAAGGATTTAATTTTGCTACAAACGGCTTGCCATACTCTACCTTCGCTTCGTCATCGTGCACGGTTTCAAGGCAAAGTTTTCCCTTACCCAGAAGCTGAAGATAGCGATCACAGGCAACAACAACAGGTAAGCAAGTTTTGCATAAATTGAACGAGTATAGTAAAGTAACGTCAAGATACGTATACATTTCGTTTTGCCTTTGGTTGTGAATGTGTCATTATCAAGGAGAAGTTACATTGCTTGTGGAATCGACTTTGTTGATGTTTACCTGCTGTGCATAAAGGACTTTATTATCTGTTATTATCTGTTCTCGATAACCGAGTATGAGCATGCGACATTTGTTATTGGCTTATTGGCTGATGCATTCTCTTGTAAGGTTATGTTGCCCTCTGATGTGAATGCTAGTAAGCTAAAATGTAATGTGCCATCTTCAGCAGAGAAATTTTTCTTATGCTAGTGTAAGTATTCTGAAGTTACTCAAGTATCTACAGTTGTACCTACATGCAAGTTACAATATGCTACACAACTGTACATGGACATTGCACCCACTGGTGCTGATAGTAAGCTAAATGTTGTGAATTTTTCTTTCACAAAAAAAAACACCACGATACTTTATAAAGAGGTATACATGTACCTCAAACTGTCATGAAAACTACACAGGACTTGAAAAAAAAAAGGAAGAGTAACTTGCCCAGGCAGGAAAATCTACTTGTCTTGGACGACACAGTATAGTCAATCGATTATTTCATAACAATCAATAGGAATTAGTCAATGATATCAGAAATCAATAAAAGAATTCGTCATGAGTAATCGATTGTGATCAAATTTTCAATAAGCATTATCAATTTTGCTGATACTAGCTTATCTTTTAAGCAACATTTAATAAGGAAGAAATGAACAAAAGATATAAAGTGAAATATGAAATCATGAATACAATTGCATAAAAACATAACATTGTATCTTGTAAACAGAATATTTTGCTGGCATACATGTATCGGGGACTATGTTTTGGGGATCTTTGGTAGTGCCTTTGAAATCTACATAAAAAAGTTACAATCAAACATTTTGTTGAGGGACACAATTTTTCTACAGTTTATGTGAACTAACAAAGAGAGGCCAACTTTCAATTGATTCTCTAATGACTGATAAATTTGGTAAAATCAAATTGATAACTTGAAACTTCTCTAGCATGTGAGTATGAATTTCTTTCCATTGATTGATAGCACTTATAACACTTACATTAATTTCAATTTATTGATTTATATCAATTTATGGATCAATTTCAATCAATTGCCTTACCCTGGGATGACCAGACAGCATTTTAGAGACCTGTTACAGCTGTACATTTTACTTGTACGAAATTGGGCTCTTACCAAATACATGCAGGTTTCATGTGTCATACATCTGTTCATTCATCTGTAGGAGGGCAGGAAAAAAAATTGTAAGTCACTTGCCCACTGGGCCAGTCAATTTCAGTTTTCACTTGCCCCCATTTAAATATTGGTTGCCAGTGTGATGGCCAGTAAGGAAATCAGAGGACAAATGCGAATGAAGTACGCTCGGATTCCTAACTAATTCTTGCTTTCAACCTAATAATTAAGTAATCTTTAGGTCTTAAGTTTTGAAATGGAATGACTGGAAATTATCATTTATCAAGCTGGCATTTTTAGTCAGACTCACAAGACTACTGAGGCTACATGGTAATTTCACTTGCCCACCGGGCCACTGAACTTCTATTTTCACTTGCCCAAGAGCAAAATTTACTTGGCTGAGGAAATCAGACCTGGTTTTTTCCTGCCCTGAGTAGATCACAGATAACACCAAAATGTGGTAAAAACAAAAAATATTCACATAACCCATTACCAGAGTGTGTCACAGAATCTGTGAATTTTTCAGGCCTGTGTTACTGATGTTCTTACCACATTTTGATGTCTTCAGTGAACTATTACTGAACAGATGCGCGACAACGTAGAATCTATCTGCTTTGTAATACATAACAAAGAAACAAAAACAAACATTTATGACATCAGCTGTACCTTTGTCCACCAATAGAGCATAAGTGCGTGTAAGAAACAATCAAATTGTGCCTGCAAATAACTTGACTTATTATTTAAACATTGTTTGATAGGAGTTTGATTTATTGTGCATAAATATTACGATGTAGAAGATAGTGAACATTGAATATTTACTGCCACACATTTTGAGTTTAGTTCTTCTACATCCTCTGACATTCAGTGCCTTCCAATCAGAGATGCAAAGTTTTTGTCACACAGTAGCTACAGATGTAGATGTAAGATCTGTTTGATTGATGAATATTCAGGGCTCAAAATAATGGCCGGTCAACGGGCAATGTCTGGCCAGAATGGTGACTTGAATGGCCAAGAACTTCACTCACCGGTCATGTTGACCAGTCATGTCATGTTGAGACGGTCACGTTGTTCATTCTTGAATAAACAATCAAATCCCCAACTGTAAATCTGAGAGTTTTAAATCTCTTTTTTATTATGACCTCTAATGAAAACATACACCAATGCATACATGTATCTGTTCGAACGGCTAAAGACCATTTGCTTGCTGTTTGTCATGCGTTCAAGATCAATAGGAATGCCATTCAAGTGACTGGGGTTAAATCCGTTCAGAAAAATATTAAGCCAATTTTTAAATGGTCTAGCAGTGACTGGAACAAACAAACTCTATTTGTGGGTTTAATTTGGCTCACATTACATGTACTTGATTTTTGCATAAATATCCTGACCGGTCAGAAACGAGACGTGACAGAGCTAAAATTACTTTGGCCAGTCAACATGACCGGCTACAGTCCAATTTCAAAGGTCACAGTATAAATTGGAATGATAACAAACAAAATAATAACTCCAATGTAAAATTCACTGATTGATATCATACACAGAATTTGCTGATTCATACTCAGACATAACTTATCTTAGTTAACGAAATGTTTTATGTTACTTGTAGGATGAAGTAAAATTGAGAGTGGTCAATACTTGCATACTCCTTGGCATTGATGCTTGATCAGGAAAAAATCAGCCACTGAGAAGTCTACAGTACTTATGACTCTATAAGGGGTCCAAGGCCCATTTCTTGAAGGCCCTGGAAACTTTTCGGGCCCACAAAGCCATCTTTAATTGATCTGTGTCTAAAAACTAAGAGCTGTATATGCCTGAAACTTCTTGTGTGAAGGAAACCTCTGTTCATATTGAGAATAAGCGATTAAAACAGCTCTGTAAGCATAAGATTTCAGATTTTGGTATGGCTTTCTGGGTGCGAAAACTTTTTGGAACCTTCGAGAAATGGGTGCCTGGTGCATTACAGTCTAATGTGGTGACCTTCAACACTTTGATATGCTCTGGCAGCTTTCTGGCATAAATTCAACCACTTTAAACATTATTTTTAATGCTTTGAAGTATCACTTACCTGTGTTAATGAATTAGCATTAAATTTAAATATCTTAGATTGCTAGGTTGATTCTTACTGTTCAATACAGCAGCTATAAGATTTCATCATAAAAAGCAAAGGCTATGTTTACATACATGTAGTACCAGAACAGTAATTTATTAACTTATGTTGTATTACAGGAACTATGGTACTAGATAGGCCTTTCAATTTCAACAGGCCCTTATGAATTGTTGTTGTTGTTGTTGTTGTTGTTGTTCTTTTTTTTTTGTTTACAGTACAGTTTTTTATCACAAAAAAGGAAAATTTTGGATCTTCACCAGTCTGAATATTGTTTACAGTGAATGTTTTGTCAGGGGTCCAAAATGTTTGTACTGTATGGATTCTGTACAGTTTTGGAAAAATAAGGAAACTGTGACTTTGTAAACATAGCCTAAAAGATGTCAGAAGCCTTGTTTTGTGTTATGCAATGTAGTATTCCTTTGGCATGAATGTTTTTATGATGAATTTAAAATGTCAACCTCTATCTTGTGGTAAATGTTTTTTCTCCCTATTTTCTGTTATTTCAAAGGGACAATTCACTCTATGAAAAAAGTTGATCAATACTTCACACTTACATTGCAGTAATTTTCATAATAAGGTAAAGGTAAAGTCTGCATACGAGCCACGTGGCCCAACAGGCTGGAGCTTATCCTGCTTTCTGTAGCAGGAAGCGACTAGGACTATTTCTGCTCCCCCTAGATGAGATGCCAGTCCATTGCAGGGTTACCCCACCATTAAATTCGCTGCTACCCACTTATACACCTGGGTGGAGAGGCACTGAGAGTAAAGTGTGCTGCTCAACAACACAACAGAACATACCTGCCTAGAGCTTGAACCCGGATCGCTCGATCAGGAGTTGAGCGCACTACATGTAACTACGAGGCCAATGCCTCCCCCATTTCTCATTATTAGGGCCAATTTAATCCTACATTAATTACTTAGTAAGAAAAAACAGTTTATTCATTCATTTTATGACAAAGGTATTATCATTATGTTGCATTTGACTTTCTGGATTTAGTATATATTTAAGACAGGTATCCATTCGCAAACAATTTTAATTTAGTAATACACCTAAATTGCAAAATTTTCACTAGTTGT
Organism: Orbicella franksi; assembly: GCF_964199315.1. NCBI lineage: Eukaryota > Metazoa > Cnidaria > Anthozoa > Scleractinia > Merulinidae > Orbicella > Orbicella franksi. The sequence goes on along the minus strand of NC_138156.1, from coordinate 20,101,886 downwards.
AGCTGACAACAGTATAGTTCTTAATCATTTTATTATTTATGAATTAAATAGGGCTCAATATGACATGGTTTCGCACAATCTTGAAAAGGTCTTGAATTTTAGTAGTCTTCTCGAAAAGTGCTTGAATTCGGTTAAAGGAGCTCAGTCATGGTATTTTAAAATATTTTGGCCATGCACAAAATTACATTTAAGTCGTCTTGTTATGGATAGATAGAAAAGAAAACATGTTTTATTTGTTGCAATGTATACATTGTAAACCTTATTCATGGCATATAAAAACTATTTGAATTTTACTGAGTTTGTTCTGATTGCAATAAATTTCTGATTCTGTATAAATTTGCATATTTTCTACTATTATAATTAAGGTCAACAGATTTGATTACAATAAAACAGTACATTCCATGCATTTTTCTTCAAGTTATTATTTGCAAGTCATTTATCGTACAGGGTTTCTGCCTCCCTTTTTCGATTTCCATGTTATTTACAGGCTCCCTTTTTTCAATTTACAGGTTATTTACAGGCTCCCTTTTTCAATTTACAGGTTATTTACAGGCTCCCCTTTTCAATTTACATGTTATTTACAGGTTCCCTTTTTCGATTTCCATGTTATTTACAGGCTCCCTTTTTCCATTTACATGCTATTTACAGGCTCCCTTTATCGATTTCCATGTTATTTACAGGCCCCCTTTTTCCATTTACATGTTATTTACAGGCTCCCTTTTTCCATTTACCTGTTATTTACAGGCTCCCTTTTTCCATTTACATGTTATTTACAGGCTCCCTTTTTCCATTTACATGTTATTTACAGGCTCCCATCTTCGATTTACATGTTATTTACAGGCGCCCTTTTTCCATTTACATGTTATTTACAGGCGCCCTTTTTCCATTTACATGTTATTTACAGGCTCCCTTTTTTGATTTACATGTTCTTTATGGGCTCCTTTTTTGATTTCCATGTTATTTACAGACTCCCTTTTTCGATTTACACGTTATTTACAGGCTCCCTTTTTCGATTTACATGTCATTTACAGGCTCCCTTCTTCGATTTACATGTTATTTACAGGCTCCTGTTTTCATTTTCCATGTTATTTACAGCCTCCCTTTTTTTATTTACATGTTGTTTACAGCCTCCCCTTTTTTATTTACATGTTTTTTACAGTATTATGGCACCCTCCCTGTATTAAATTTACATGTTATTTACGGGTTTCCAGGTTGAATCACAAGAAATTTACAGGCTATTTACAGTATTTGCAGGAACAGTTTACATGTTATTTACATGATCTTAGCCCTTTGCTTTGAAACATTTACAGTGTTTTCTTCATCATTTACATGTTTCACTTAAAATATTTACATGTTATTTACATGAAACCTCCAAAACATGTAAAAGGGGAAAAATCATGTAAATTATTTTTTACAGTCTTTTTTTGGTTATTTACATGTTAATTACATGTTATTTACATACTCTGTAAATTTTCAACTTTTCCAGTGAGAATGGGAAAATTTCCCTGCCTTGACACCCCGAATCGGGAAAAATACTGTTCCTGGCACGCACTGGACACGTCGCGTTTCCTGGAAAACGGTACTCCTGAATTTGTCGGTATTCTCGAAGAATACGGGTCCGTATCGTGTGATTTCCGGCCACGTCACGCGCTATTTTACGCAGTGATATCCTTTTCGTGCCTAAGTGGCACATAAGACTGCGACCAGATATTTCCACTGCTCTCTATCTGTGGCTGTCTTCTCGAGTTCTCTCTTGTTTCAATTTCTGCCTCAATCGTAATCAGCACATGATATTATATTGCTACGGCAACTGATGATCAGAGAATATGCAACCACACATAGTCATTTGTTATTAGATATACTTTTTTATCATCGGAAAAGGGAGTTATTCTATCAAGGGGTTTGCGGCATTCAGTCTATCAAACAACTCTAAAATACAAAAAAAACACAACTTCCGAAGAGAAGATTTTATCCCTGTGGGGATAAGGACCGAGGTGCTCGTCGGAAATTTTGAAAAGAACCCCTAAGAGATACCAAGATCCTGTTTTGTGGGCGTGGCTTGAAATTTTAATTCACCTTAAGAGGTACCAATTCTGAAACAACACATATTATCTCCTGCCTCTCCTGTCATATTTTTTTCAGCTCAATACCCTAAAAGGTACCGCAAAAGCTCCTGCTGTGGACCTTTCGAGGCTAAACACTCTAAGAGTGATGATCCAAATGCGCGTTTCTCGTTTAAAAAAAATAAATGTCTGTAAAAAAAACCGAAATAAATGTTTATATTTTCTTGATTTGTATGAATTGCTTATTTCATCATCAGGATGTCATTGAAGAATATGTAAACTGTGTGGGGTGCTTGTGGGGGGTAAGACACACCTCCAAATTTACACAGTTGGTTCCTTAAGTATTTAAGCCACAATTCCAGGTTCCACAATTAGGTTCTAAAGTATTCACGAAACATTTCTACATTTTTACACTTCCACGGTTGGTAACTAAAGTATTGGAGACATTTCCACAATTTCACCACATTTCCACACTTCCATATTTGGTTCCTTATGTCGTCAAGAAACATTTTCAGATTTCCACGCTTTCACAGTTAGTTACTTAAGTATTCAAGAAACATTTCCAGATTTCCATACTTCCACAGTTAGTTCACTTCCATGATTGGTACCTTAAATATTCAAGACACATTTCCAGATTTCCAGATTTCCTCAGTTAGTTGCTTAAGTATTCAACAGCCATTTCTACATTTTTATACTTCCACAGCTGGTAACTTAAGTATTCAAGACACATTTCCAAATTTTCACTCTTCCACAGTTGGTAACTTAAGAATAAAGACATATTTCCACTTTTTCCAAAAAAGCACAGTGCACAGTTCTAGAAGGGTGTCTGACGATCAATGTGGAGCCAGAAGCGTTCTAATACGTTTTAATGCTGTGCCTGGTCTGTCCCGTAAATAGGTCTCAAAGGGTCAGCGATTCGTCAGTGAAAAGTATTCTTTCTATTACGATTTCCTGATTACCCAAAATGAAGTGCTGAAATATCGCTTATGGTGCACAGTTCCAAAATTCCAGTGAAGCGAAATGCTCGCGTAGCCAAGTCGAAAGTCAACCCGATGAATTCAAACCTGCAATGAAGAATAACAGAGGGCCCTGATCGAGACAATCACTTTTAAGTCTGCCGAAACGACTCCAATTCCGACACAAGGAAGATGGCGTCGTACATTTAGGTGTCTTCCGGCGGCTTCTAAGGAATATAAAGTTCTAATATTGGCCGTGATATTTATCTGAGGGCTCTCGCCCTTGTCGTTTATGTATATCCTCCTTTGTAAATAGACGAGGGAAACAGTTAGCGTTGGGTTAATAACACAGGCAGAAGAATGCCAGGAATGCACTTCACTGTGTGTTTTCAAGACAGTGCACTAGATTCTGACACCTTCTTTGAATATTTGTAGCTCTGAACTGAAACTGAAATGTGGAGAATCCCCGTATAAAAATAAATTTGAAAGACTGGAAATCTTGAAACGAAAATTAAACTCTTGCAATGTAAGCGTTCTTTTCACGCCTTTCTCCAATACTGCTTTGTCCTTTAGCTTGTTGTTACTGTTGTTAGGATATTATGCTAGAAATGTTTTTTCGATAAAGCTATCGATTCCCCCCGAAGAGGAACAAGTAGGAAGTAGCAGTCTCGATTCCTAGAAAATACGAGCAAGTTTCTAGGAAATAGTCTTTTGATATTGCATCTGATATTATGAGGTCAGGTTATGACATGCTTCTTGTTCTGTCTGTTCTCCTGTTCACTTTGCAATTGAACACATGTAAAAGATATCATAATTTAACTGAGAAATACCCAGCAGTCTCGATTTCTAGGAATCGAGACTGCTACTGCAAGAGTAAACCAACAAACATCTGACAGTTGCAAGTCAAGTACGTTGGCTATGATGGGGGAAGGAGCATGTGTCTGCAGGGTCACAGCCGAAAAGAAAGCCTATAATTATAAGATTACTTTTATAAAGAAACTGTTTACTCCGCACTTTCGATTTCCGAGAATTTCGCTTGAACATCGAAAGCTTAATATTTAGAGAAGAGATGCAGACGCCTGTATACCGGTGAAGCTATACGAGTTTATGCCCATTTGTCAATTTGTAGATCCTACGTTGGCAGCGTTTATCGGATGCGGTCCCTTGCAGTTTCTGGTTTCCCATTTGTCAAGCCTAGCCGGCGGTTTTGGATATATTTCCCTTTTATGACTAGTTTTGGCATCAAAACAAAACTGCATTCAACACACAGGGCTTCTCCAGTCTCTAATACTTTCGTTTACCGGTTAAGTCCTAATCTGTGTTGCCGACTTGGTTGAAGAAGGAGGAGGAGGAGAAGGAGGAGGAGGAGGAGGAGGAGGAGGATTTCATCACTTAAGGTAAGATAAACACCGTAAACTGATTGCTATTCGAGAAATAAACAGGCAGTTTCCCAGTCGATTGATTATTCCTTCCTTTCTTCCACTTTAGGTTATTTTTTTACACTTGTCTGCGTTTACAAATGAATCCGGTCCTGGGCCCGTTTCTCGAAAGCCCCGGAAACTTTTCGGGCCCGTAAAGCCATTTTTAGTTCGTCTGTATCTAAAAACGGAGAAGTTTATACTTCTGAAACTTCTTGTATGCACTAAACCTCTAGTCATATTAAGAATTTGTGAATAAAACAGCTCTGTAATCGTAAGGTTCGAGATTTTGTTATGGCTTTCCGGGTGCGAAAACTTTTCGGGACCTTTCGAGAAACGGGCCCCTGGGATAATTTGCGGTACAATTTGGGGATCATCTGCAGTAACGGGATCATTTGCGGGCCTGTACAGCTCTGTCCTTTGGCTTGTTGTTACTGCTGTTAGGATATTATGCTGGAAAGTGTTCTTTCGATTTAACAAATTGACGTCAGTTTTTTATGCGTCTGTCATCGCATTGGCAGGTGATAAATTGCGTCATAACATTGTCAAAGTGGCTGTGGAACCACGAGCCGCGAGTGGTTCCGCAGTAAACTTTGACAATGTTATGACGAAATTTATCATCAATAAGAGGACAGACGCACAAAAAAAACTGACGTTAATTTGTTTTTTACAATAACAAGACCCCAAAATGGTCAAATGCCAGGAATAAATGAGGGGAAAAGACGCCGTAAACTTGCCGTAAACAAAGATAAGCGAATTTTATTCAAAATGACGGGAGCATTGTCAATAGCTTTTCTCGCTTTTTGATTGCCTTATTAAAAAAAGTCCATAAAATCTCATTGGCTAAAAAGTTGACAGTTTGACAGCTGAAAGTTGAACTTGAAAGCTTGCATAAATTAAAATTTTATCCGTCTGTACTCTTATTGATGATAAAAATGAGCCAATCAGCGCGCGAGACATTAGACAGTTATTGTGAAAAAAGCTATCGATTCTTGCGATTAAAGTTTTTTTTCGACGAGGAACAAGTAGGAAGTAGCAGTCTCGATTCCTAGAAAACACGAGCAAGTTTCTAGGAAATAGAGTCTATTTACATTGCATCTGCTATTATGAGGTCAGGTTATGACATGCTGTCTGTTGTCCTATTCACTTTGCAACTGAACACATGTGCAAGAAATCATAATTTAACTGAGAAAGGCCAGACCATGGCGGTCTTCTTGAATTAAAAAAAAAAAGCGCTTTCGCAATTTTTTGCAAAAGAGAAAAACAACAAACATCTGCCAGCTGCAAGTCAAGTACGTTGGCTATGATGGGGGGGAGGAGCATGTGTCTACAGGATCACCTATAAGGTAGCCTATAAGGTAACTTCTATAAAGAAACTGTTTACTACGCACTTTCGATTTCCGAGAATTTCGCTTGAACATCGAAAGCTTAAGATTTAGAGAAAAAACTCAGACATCTCTATACCGGGCATCAAAACAAAACTGCACTCAACAGACGGGCTTCCCTAGTCTCTAATACTTTCGTTGCCGACTTGATTGAAGAAGAGGAGCGATTTCATCACTTAAGGTAAGATTAATACAGTAAACTGTTTCCTATTCGAAAAATAAACCGGCAGGTTCTCAATCGATTGATTGTACATCGGAAATAAGTCTTTCTTCCACATTTGTATTCCGTTTGGGTTATTTTTTCACACCTGGCTGTGTTAACAAATGAATGTAAATATTCATTCATTCGCAGGTTTCGGTTTAGTTTTACTCGTCAAAGGCTGCATCCTGGTAGCCGAAAGCTCAGTCGTTAAATAGACAACGATTTTAGTTTTTAGTCGTGGATACGCGAAGCATAATCAAGACTATCGTTAGGGAGTCAGAAAATGCAACTTTGTCACTCTCTCAGAGGTAAACAAATCGACGTAATGGCGCAACGTAATACAGATCAATACACTCTTTTTCGTTCGACAGAATGCAGTTCTAACCGCGTAATGCATAAAAAGTTCGAGATCTGTGAATCTATCTATCTATCCACCCACCTACCTACCTACCTACCTACCTACCTATCTATCTAACAAATTCTTCAGGTACGAATGATGTCATGTCCATGTTTGTCCATGTGCTTTCTTGCGAGTGTTGGGCAATATTGCGGACCGGTTTCGAGTGTCGAGGAAGCTTATTGTGGACTGTAGCGGATACTGAAGTTGTTTATTTAAAGTTCGAAGTCAGTGTTAATGTCATTTAAAAATCTTTTAGACATGTCTTCACGAAATGTGTACGACTTTTCGTACGAACAGAAAGCTGTAGTTTGGCTGCGTGTTGTGTACTCTGTTCTCTTCGACCGAAACCAACGCTGCTTTCTGCTGAAAAAATCAAAGGAGGAAATGAGTTTCACTTCGCTGCCTAGGTTTCTGTGCGAAAACTATGTAACGTAAACCCAACGAAAGTACTTACATAGGATATGAGTTCAACTCCCACAGGGTTGCTTTGGTACACGAACATGTCCTCCGTTTCATTGTTTCGGAAGTGAAAATGCCCTGTAGTTGTTACCCCAAAGCCAAGGCGATTCAAAGTCGTGTTCGTAAACAAAATAACTGTCCTAGTTTTGGTACTAAAAGCACGTCGTCTCGCATACCCACGGAACAAACATGGTTGGTGTCGATTTACACGGTCAGTATAAAACACACACTGTGGACTGCGGACTGCTGACTGCGGACTGCAGACTACGCACTACGGACTGGGTATAAAACACAGATTTATGTATAATATTACACGATACATGTATAAACGAGAACAAACCCTCTCGTATGCACGTGCTTTGCGATCAATTCATTTGTTTTGGCTCCTGCTGAAGGGAGACCAATTTCACGCCTACCTAACAGTTCAGGCACAAAATGCTTTCCCTAGAATTTTTGTTTTGTTTTTTTTAACATACCAAGCCTACCAAAACTCGAACGCACTCTTTAATCTACGATTACTACTAGTTTATAAGAATTTATCAGAATTTCAGAATAAACGCGAGGCTGAGATTTTGAAAAGAATATAATAATAAATAAATAATAAAAAATAAATTTGTAAATGCCGTACAATTATTATATGTTATTAGCTAAATCAGATAAAATTCTTCCTTTCTCTGAACGACGAAACTAGCCAAAAACAACACTAGCCGTATGCTCGATTATAATAACATTTCTGCAATAACAATACACCGATTCCAGAAAAAACCGGAAGTTGCACGCAAGCGAGGCTTAATAGCCCTCGAGCTTTCAAAATGGCGGACGAAATGCTGGGGAAGAACGAAAAAATTCGAATGTATGTAGGTTAGAGCTACTTGTCTGGAGCAAATGTGGTAAAGAAAAGGAAAAGAGTTGGACACAAGTGTTGTGCGGCTGCAAACTCTAATAATCGAAGCAAAAACCGACCTCATTTATCATTTCCACGACTGAGTTTCCTTCGGACAAGCTAACCAGATAAACAAAGAAGAAAAAAGTGGGAAATACTTATGCAAAGGGGAGATGTCTATTTTACCTCGGTAGGAAATAATTTTTGTTTTTCCGAGCACTTCTTGCCAAGTGATTTTAAACTGAGTACACTTTTTGAAACTGGGAGCCGTACCCTCGGCTTTCCCTTGGGCAAAAGTTGATGAGGAATCTCTGTGTAGAGCAAAATATATGATGCATCTGAGTCTGGCATATGAATACCCATCAGCTTCAATCAACTTAGGAATTAATCAGTTTTCATGCCTCTGAGGTAAACAAAAAAATTTTCCCAAAAACAATGTTGAATGTGGAAGGACATTAGTGATTTAAATACAGCCATTGATGAATTTTGAATATTTTTTACTCGCTTAATATTTCAGCAAGATCTGGCTTTTAGGTTTAATGTTTCAGAACTAGCAGTGTCAGATAAATTATTGCATGGGCCAATTTCCTGTATTTGATGTTGGGGAGCCAGCCCATGAATTATTTACCTGAAGTTTTCCTAGGCTGAATTTGAAAGCATAAGGTACAGAATAGACTGCAGAGAGATAACAGGTCAGACACCCAAGACCTGGACATCCAAAAGTGAACTTTACTCTGAATAAGTCTGACAACACATTTTAAGGCCTAGTAGGAATTTTCCTTAATGTCGTAGATTTGATAGACAGCTTGTACTGGCAAGCAGGAAGGTTATAATCTTCATCCATTCTATGCAACCAAGTAAATCAGAACTGACTATAATTTTAATGCCAATTTTCTAAGGAAGACTGTTTTCCAACCATGAACCAGAACTGCAAATGTAAGAATACAAGCTGAAATGGCTATTAGGAAAATAAATGGATGGCATGTATTTGATGGTGTAACTCCACTAAGGTTGTGTAGAGTTGTTAATCAACCCTGGATAGTGAGCTATTTGCTTGTAAACTGGCAGAAAAAAGTTATCTGATGTTTATTTGTCATTTGGTAGTGACTTTAAACAGAGTACATGATATTGTTCATCAGTGGTAATTAAATATTTGGTGATTTCCACCATACTGAAATTGTGCATTATGTGGCTTCATGTTCTATTTTCTGGCACAGGGTGTAACATAGAAGGACACATGGTAGAGCTGGTGTATAATTTTGCTAATAACATAAAAGTGCAATTGAATTTGACCTCATTGAGAATTTTCTACGCTGTATGATCTTATAGATTCCCAATTGTTTTGAACTATTTTGAAATATTTATTCAAATATTCATCACCAGAGAAAAACTGGAAGTAGCTGAATTTTCTAATATTAGATGCTGGACAAAATTTTTGGACCTTTGATATACATTGTTTATTCTGGCTTTAGCAATAATCACATCGTGTAAGGCCATCTCTAAGCATTAGCCAATTCATATGTAATATATTTATCATAAATTGTTCAATATTCTTTAGCATCTCCTTCCACCATTCTATGTCCAAGGCATTTTGCTCATTAAAAATTTGCAGTTACTTTCAATTTATAGCCGGGACATTCCAAAGTCTGTTCACAACAAAGAGTAGTTGTTGTACATTGTACATCATAAACTGAAGTTCATATGACTCTTGTTTACTTTTAAACCAGTGTCAAACATTTTGCATATTGATTTTGTAAGGCAATCTTTCAGGGTCTCACTATCCATAACAATGACATTCCTAGCTTAAATTATTTCATGGAGATTGCCCTTACTTGGGTCTGTAACCTCAGTCCAGCCGGGGGACCCTGGGGAGGCCCCCAAAATTTCCCTTTTCTCTTGAACAAAAAAAAAAAGCATTTTTTTACTTGCACCTTCGTCGATCCCTGTTGATGCATTATTTCAGTGTACTTGTTCATCACTAGTTGCTAGTTTTCTAGGCCATCTTTCATGGCATGTGACTGATAGTCTTTGTTACACTGTAGTACACGTCACTGATAATTTTATTGCTGATTTGACTGATGAATCAGCTTTGTGATTGCGTCCTACCCTGTAACGCAATGATGCTGTCACTGTACCGAACCCTTGCTTATACCATTCTTGGCGAGTAGATCGTGGTCTTGTTTGATACTCTGATTAGCATCTTTTGAACTTTTAAAAGGATTTCCCTTTATTCTCTAACACCGATTGTTAATTTATGAAGAGAGATTGGATGTTCTCAAACTTGAGAAGACTGAAGTGGTCAGTGAAAAATGAATCAGCCGTAGGAAATCTTTTAAAGTGTTTTGTTGCAATATTCCCGATATCCGACACAATTTTAAAATTTACTTCAGTATGTTCTTTCGATCTCTTGCTGTAGCTTTAGTAAAGCATTCTTCGGGTCAGGGTCGTAAACTTTTACAATTTTCATTTCATTCAGATTCTTTTTCCTAAACCGACCATGAACAAAGTTCTTTTAGGCAATAAAAATGGTGAGAACAGGTTGTTTTTGCGCATATTAGAGATCGAGACAATCGAAGGATGGAAAACATACCCGTCTAAAAGTTCCTTTATTTTGCCCCTTTGATTTATACGGCGACTTTTAAGCCAGAATTTCGATTGGCTGAGTGTCAAGTTTTCAATGTTCTTCGCTCACACTGACGCCGGGAATATCATCAGAAGAGAGATTTGCCTTTCTTCTTCGTTCGCCATGTTGCTTTAATTACCGCGAGGGCTATTAAGCCTCGTTTCGGTGCAACTTCCGTTTTTTTCTGGAATCGGTGTATTGTCTATCTTAATCTAAGAATACTCACAAAAATATTTTCAGCAAAAAATCGGCAGAGATATAAGAATATTCAGCCTAGGCCGGAAAAACAATATTCTTGTGTAAAGAGTGAGCGTTGAAATATACTTCGACTTTCCTTCCTTTGATACCACTGTCTTGTCTTTTGAATTAAGTCATATATTTCACCTCTGAAAATCACTCACTTGATTTTATATAGAATACAGTTGAACATAAGGTGATTTAACACACCTTTCTAAGAACTAGTGCTATCATAATCAAAATACACTCTTTTTATACTCTCTAAATGGCACTCAATCCAATACTCAAAGCCGTGATTGGATTAATCAAACGTTGAGTATTTAATCAGGTCTTGTTTTGCATTTTAAACTTTTCATTTGAAGAGCGAATTACTGAAACAAGTAATGAAGTAAAATTTTCAAGAAGAAATTCATAAATTCATCGTTGAGAGGAGCGTGCTGAGTATCTGTATTTCAGTTGCACATTTTATTTTATAAATACTTTTTTTCTCTTACCTTTGGAAGCAAATTATGGCTATTTTTTAATTCAAGTTTTTTTTTTTATTCAGCCAGTTATTTATTGATTTATTTATTTATCTCCACAATTACAGCAATTACGATTCTTTTTTCAACAGTTAAGTTACAGAAGAATGAATAACGTTTGGTTTACAATAATTAACGATGACACCATATTGAATTAATTAAGAAAAAAGATTTTGTCAATTCTTATCTACATTCATATTTAACTTAACGATTTTCCTTAACGATTTTCCTTAATAATAGCGTTGTCTTATAATTATTTGAAATATATGTGTTTTTCAGTTTCATATTTAATTACCAAAATTCTTGTGAAGTGGCTCAAGGAAGGCAATGTTTCTCTACATCGACAAGTCCACAAGAAGGATTTTCCTAAAATTACTATATAACTAAATAGATCCATCTCCTCCTCAAAAAAAAAAAAAAATTATGACTATTTTTTTTTATTTTTAATCAAGGCCTTTGCTCCGATCAGTTTTTTCCTTCAATCAAGGTTGATACATATAAGTTATATATTTGTGTTAACGGAGATACGCTTGTAAGATGATAGGTATCGTTAGTTACAGTCTACTAAAATGTTGCGAAATTTTAACTCCGTAAAATAGTTTATTAAGACAAAATCTTTTTTTTTAAGAAGATAATTATTATATATGGGTGGTCATTCTCGTGTGCAATAGTTGTTTTGTCAAATAAAAGTCTTACATTTAGCAGTAAAGGTTGTTCCTTGTTATAATCATGCGACAACGTGTTTATAAATTGGTCTGCGAAGGAAATTGTGTGACACTTCACGAGACCGAAAAATATAACGAAAGGCAATAATGACTCCAAATTTACACAGTTGGTACCTTAAGTATTTAAGCCACATTTCCAGGCTCCACAATTAGGTACTAAAGTATTCAAGAAACATTTCTACATTTTCACACTTCCACGGTTGGTGACTTAAGTATTGGAGACATTTCCACAATTTCACCACATTTTTACACTTCTTTATTAGGTACCTTAAGTATTCAAGAAACATTTCCAGATTTCCACACTTCCACAGTTAGTTACTTAAGTATCAAAGACACATTTCCAGATTTCCACACTTCCACAGTTAGTTCCTTAACTATTCAAGGAACATTTCTACATTATTACACTTCCATGGTTGGTACCTTAAATGTTCAAGACACATTTCCAGATTTCCAGATTTCCACAGTTAGTTACTTAAGTATTCAACAGCCATTTCTAGATTTTTACACTTCCACACTTGGTAACTTAAGTATTCAAGACACATTTCCAAATTTCCACACTTCCACAGTTGTTAACTTAAGAATAAAGACATATTTCCACTTTTTCCAAAAGAAAAGCAAAGAGAACTTTTTTTAATATTTGCATGCATGAATTTGCTCGTCAATACCTTAATTATGAATAATTTTGGTGACTGTGCATTCCATTCCGAGGACGCATTGTGCTCTTCTACCCGAAGTAAAAGCCTTACTTGCGAACCCTAAATCTGATTCTAAATCTCTTTTCCTACAGGAGATAAAGTCTACGATTTCCAATGTCCTGGCATTTCCGCATAGACCTATCAGACGACACGATCCCACGAAAGACCGAAGAAGGTGAAACCTGCATATTAAATGTGCAGTATCATGGCACTGGTCGAAATGACTACAAAGTGGATCAGGAAAAGCTCGAAAGCACTTTACTGACAGAGTACCTGAGAAAAAGTGAGGTGCCAGACCTCAGCCAGAAGCTAATGAAGTTGACGTTTGATATCACGCCAGCCGACAAAGCGAACAGCTTCTGCAAAAGTGTTCTAGAAAGAGGGGTATTTTGTCGTCAACATACGTACCTCTTCCTTGGCCACTCGAATGAACAACTGAAGACAAAATCCTGCTACTTGATGAGAGCCACCCAGGACGAAATTTACAAGCATTTGGCGAAGTTTGGCGACTTTCTTGAAGAGAAAAACCTAGGAAAGCGGGCAAGAAATATTGCAATGCTTTTCACGCCGCTAAACAAAGTCGTGCCATTGACTACAAAGGAGTACAAAATGCAAGCAGACATTACGGGCGGTATTACCAGAACGTACTCTTTCACTGATGGATGTGGCTTTATGTCTCCTGAATTCTCTTCCGAAGTACAGCGAGTCTTCGAGCTTGATTATCAGCCCAGCGCTGTCCACGTCCGCTATCGAGGCATCGAGGGTATGCTGGTACTCAAAGAAGATTTGGCAGACGTTAAAGTGCTGTTCCATAACTCAATGCAGAAGTTTGTTACCCCAGATGAGAACATGCCTGAAGGGTTCAGCTTCGCTGATGTTGTGGATTATTCCCGCCCTTACGTCAACGGATACCTCGACACTCGAATGGTCATGCTTCTTGCTGATAGAGGAGTATCAGCTAAGAATCTACACGACTTGCAGACAGGCTACTATGAATTGTTAGAAGACATGTGCAGGAAGACTGCCGAGGCCGAGTATTTCCTGAGTTGCAAAGGAGAATTCCGTCTTCTGCAAGATATTCAACACAAAGGCATTGATAGCACCACAAAAAAGCACTTGAAAGGTCTGAGAAAACAAGAACTGGATGAGATGGAAAAAGCTGCATACACGAGAATTCTGGTTCCCAAGTCTCGACTGGTGTTTGCTGTTTCCGATCCTTACCAGAAACTGGGGTACGAAGAGTGCTACTTCTACCCCACGATGTTAGAGGACGAAACGGAAGGTTTTATCCCTGGCCAGGAGTTTGTGGTGATGCGAGACCCATGTTACCATCCTGGAGACGTGCGTGTGCTGAGAATGACCAAGGAAAAGCAAGGGTACGAGAACCTGAGGGATTGTCTAGTTCTGCCCGTCAAAGGCCCACGCCCTCACGCGTTTGAATGTTCCGGTGGAGACTTGAGTGGAAACAAGTTCTTTGTCAGCTGGGATGAGGAACTCATTCCAAATAAAATAACAAGCCCCTGTGCTTATCCCCCAAAGAGGACGCCTGGATGTCGCAAAGCCGCGACATTTGTACCCTGTTGTCAACTACCCAAGACCAAACTGAGCCCTGATTGGCGAAATAGAGAAGGCCGACAAGAAATACGCGAATACTTTGCCTCCTACGAAGATGATTTAACAGACAAGATTGACGCGACCTACATGAAGTATGCAGCTGCCTTTGGCCCATCATCAAACGAGTGCCGAGAGCTCAGTAAGATGCTTTACCAAGCAAATGATTTGACCCAAGATAGAATTGCACTGGAAAAGAAGTGGCTGAAGTGGAAGAAAGCGGAACCTCGCGCAAAATGTGAAGTGCCTCCTCGTGATACATTTATGCTTAGTGAAACATCTCCTCTTATTAACGACAAAAGAAACGAAAATGAAGATGATCAAGTTCCACTCATCAGACAGCGCCGCCTTTTCTGGCGTCGAGACAGGCCACAGTGTTGTCATGGAGACAAGGTACATGAAATTATTAACAAGGAGGCTGAAAAATTTGTTAAAACATTTGCTGGTGAAAGGAAAAAGATAGTTTAGAAAATGATTATATGAAATGACTTTTTACCGTACAGAAACATTTCCTGCTCCATAGAAGAAAAAAGAGACACTTGGTTTAACATTCAGACGCCATATTAGTACTCGGCGAGTTACTGACTGTATCATTAATGGATAACCTACAGTGATGGATGATTACCTTGATTAACAGTTACTATCAAAAGATTACGTTACTTTAGTATGCTCGTTTACATACAATCTGTCACTGATTAGAGACGAAAATCCCTAAACGGAATGCAAATGTACAAGGTTTATTCCCAATGAACCATCAATCGATCGAGAACCTACCGTTTTCTTCTCGAACAGCAAACTTTTTATTTATCTTACCTTAAGTGATGACTTCTTTCTTCTTCTTCAACCAACGTGTGGCACTTCAGATGAGTACTTAAAAGCAAACGAAACTACTATGGAGTAGAGAAGCCCCTTAAGAAATTAACTTCATCCGCTATGAGGTCATAAAAGAAAAATTTCCTGTTTGTTCACGTGACCTGGGGCAGTGGTCAACAACATAAAATGGAAATTCCGCCAACAGTTTATCGACGCAGGCTAGAGATTTCCGTTCCAATTGAGTTAATATGCCTGAAACTCTAATTTTAATTTTTTTTTCTTTGTTACTATTTGAAATTGATCTCTTTTTATCAAACATTGTAAAATAGAAATGAGACATGAGGGAACTTTGATCTTTGGACCCACGGGCTGAAATTAGTCCCAGAGTGGGCTGAAATAGTCCTTTAACACGGCTGTTTTGGTCTGCATTGTACTCAAATGGCTCCCGGCCACACAATGCTGAATCAGGTCTTGAGTCTCTAGGGTTATATTTTCACTTTGGGGCTGGAACAGATTTGGTTAGTTTACGGTGTTGTGGGATAAATTTTACACCTCAAAAAGACGGAGTTACAGACTTTTCAACACGATGCTTAAACGACTTTCGTTTCTTATTTCTCTGTGGGTCTGGATGGGGTTAACTGACAACTGACAAATGGCAAAAAAAATAACTGACAACTACCCAAACATTTAACTGGCAACTGACATTTGTAGTCAGATCTGCTAACACCAGACCAAAGGTTTTTAGCCCTTGATATTCGTTTGAAATTCATTAAAATACTATTACTTTATAAGTCTGTTATTGTAAATCATTTTTAATTTGACCCTCATACTATCTGATACATGATCATCGATTGAAGGCCATGCGCTTCAGGCCTCAGGGAGAATAGAAATGTCTGCGGTTATTTTGTACTCCCGGAATTCCGTTTAATGGTTCGCTTTTCAAAATTTCAACAATTTCCGGATTTTCTGCAAACTGTCCCCCGAAATTTCCTTACCCGGTATTTATTTGTCACCGTTTCGAGATTTTCGGAATTTTTGGTTGAATTAAAAGTGCCCCAGGAGAGGGTTTAGGACTTCAGTTAATTATTAATTTACAGCCACTCAACTGATCATGACAACTGACAAATGGCCCAAAATTCCACTGACAACTGACAATTGGACAAAATGTTAACTGTTAACTGACATTTGCACCCCGTCTCCATCCAGGCCATCTTCTATGGCACAAATTGTAAAGGGCTTGCAATCAAGCGCGATCCCGTTTTCACTGTCTTCCGCACCGGGCAGGACATCACCAGGTGGGCACTCAAATTTGAATCGGCACAGTAATCGAGCAGCCGTACGTGAAAACGGTTTTCAGGATTTTCCTGGGCACGAACGCTTTTCTAACAACAAACTCGTTCCCAGGGCTTTTCCAAATCTCTAAGGTAAAAGCCCTGGAGAAGAGTTTGTTCTAATGAGTACCAACCCTACTGGTACAAGAACCGCTCTGGTCGGAGAGAAGGAAGATTGCGTGGCAAGACCAAAAACCGTCTGCATAGGAGGCTAACACAGATGCTCTTTGGAGTCGTCGTACTCGTACGCATCTCTTGTAGCTTTGAAAGAAATCTTTCTTACAATAACTGTCTAATTTCTCGCGCGCTGATTGGCTCATTTTTATCATCAATAAGAGTACAGACGAATAAAATTTTGATCTGAAAATACGGCCAACGCAGCCAACACATTCAGTGCAACTTACGCGCGGGGCATGATGGTCTGCTAAGTGGTTTGGTTATATAATGATCAATCTAACTGTATGGGAGAATCTTTGCTGACGTCATTGTTTACATTTGTTCTCATTAACAGACGATTTTGCGCAGAGAAGGCATCACACTAGACACTGATTGACTACAAACATTTAAAGAGCTTCTGAAACTTTATTACAGGTGGAAATTTTGGCTCTTTGCGTGTAATATTCGAGGAGAAACTGGCTTACAAAACTGCACAATTTCTGGGCGGCAAAAGCGCCTAATGAGTTATATATTCTTTGTAAAATTTTAAGTTTTTAAACCCGCGTCGCACAAAAAGTGTTCAATACAACGGGCTCAAATTCCTTGAGACAGATAATCTGCTGTGCCCTTTCAATATTCACAACTAATGCTTTTGTACTTCCACAAGAAACTGCATTGATTATGCTAATGAGGCAAATATTGTAAATAGTTAGGTGTTTTGCATTGGACTGTTGTACGATTGTAAACAGCCATGATGTCACATAGCATTTCTTGTATGATATTATACATTTGTAAGAGATATATAATTGTCCCCGAGTTTGGAGACATACAAAGCACACCGTGATGGAAATTTCAGTTTCTTCTAGCTTGTCTGTCTCCATTTTCAGATTAGTTTTCGTTTTTTAAATGAATACATTTTAATCGAAAGAATTGTTCTATTACATCAGGAGCCATAATCAGGGACGGAGACCGTAAGCGCGCGCCATTTCTAGTATTGGGGTTGTCCCCATGATATGGGACAATAATTCTATTTTTAGAACAAATTGCGCCATCACCTGCGGCACACGCGCGTACATGCTGCGAGGATTTTTGCGGATGTCGCGCGGGGGAAGTGGCGTCCGAAATTCCCGAAATGTTTCATGTTTTTGCCCCACAACTCAACGCGTTTACGTCTGTTGGAATTTTGCTTAAGTATTTTCGTCGTAAGCTGCTCCAGTTTGAGTGAAGTAAGACAGTGTCGAATTTAGGTATGTTCCGCTGTAAGCTTATATATATCGCTGACCAAGTTGTGTTCCGACTGATGCTTCTTTTACATGAGTTGTACATTACTCCACTTTAAATTTCACTTATGTTGAAGATTAACAGCTTTTCCATTACACAGCAAAAAACTAGGTGGATATATTTAGATATAGCAGAGCTTCAGGATTTCATAGTTTCATAGCTCCTCTTGCCACACGCTTGCGAGGAATTTGTCAGTCTCTCGCGACCGAAAAGTAAAACACAATAATTGCTAGTTTGAGTTTCGCTTGAATTGTAAGCAACGCTTGATGTTTCATCGAGGCTTAATAACTGTACGTCCGTAGATAGTGCTCAGTTTTATTCGTGTAAAAATCCAGTAAATTCTCTGTTGTCGATGAATGAGAGCGCCCGCCGATGCGTGTTTTGTACAGTCACTAAACATGACAAATTGTACTTCCGCCGCACTTTCGTGTGAAAGCGTACATCGAACTCAAACAATAGCTCTATGGTTTTTAAATACGTTTAAGATTGATAAATGTTTCAGAACATATTAAAAGCTAAGCTGAAAATCTGTGAATAAAGCAGAAACAATCAGCAAAGTTACGATGACGCTTTCTTTAATCAACTTGGAATAACGATTTCGATTTTGTTGATCGAGTTATCAAAACTCCTTGTCTATTTTCATTTTCGCAGTGTAAAACTTCACTATGCTTATGTTGAAGAAACACACATGATGTTAGTAGCCTTTTTTGCATTCGTGAAATTTGTTGCAGCATCTCAGCGCAAAAGATAACGAAAGAAATCTTTGTCAAGATTTGTTGACAATTGAAAACACCGACTCGGACTTGAAAGTGCACGAGCTGCACTATGCAAATGAGCTAATTGTACGCGTCAGACTTTCCTTTCAAAAACTTTTGCAAACTCACCAAACAAGCAGAGACAATAAGAAACCATCAAAACAGGTTTTGGTTATGATTAAACATTGTCTGAGAAACTCACAAATTAACTCGATACCAGAGTAGAGAGTTTTCTTGCTATATTCTTAAGCATACGCGTAAGCTTACAACTAGCGAGAGCAGATCTTATTATTCATTCCCAGCGCGAGATTGAAGTCTTGTTTTCGACCTTGAAAAACCCACCTTTTCCGTTAGCTCAGAGCATAAAACTACATATAAGCGCCCTGGTTCGTATTCCCTGCCTTATTCCCTGCCATCGCTGTGAAAAATACGCAAGAGAATCTCTCAACTCTCACCATTTGATCACGCAACGTGACAACATCCACGCGAGAGCCCCTGACATGTGCGTGAATCCGCGCGGATATATGACGTCAGGATGGCGCAATTTGTTCTAAAAATAGAAAAATTGTCCCATATCATAGGTGCGCGCGAATCCCGAGACTTACGGTCTCCGTCCCTGATTATGGCTCCTGATTACATAACATATTCCTAAAAATGACCTCTCTTCTACTGGCAAAATTCATAAAGTTAAAAAAAGAGCAACCCTCTTTCCTGTAAGCTAAGGTTATTGTCGGTAACAGCATTAATTATTTCAGACCTTCGAGACCTATCTCGGTTCTTCATATAAACGAAAAGAATAAATACATGTACGCATGGTGAACCTCTTTGTTAACTACAGTTAAATAACACCTTGTAAGAAAAATCGCGCTAAAAACAGTGCCTCTATCACTCAATAGGAAAACAGCGCCAGTCAAAGGCTGTTAACGTAATGAGGGCGCCAGCAAAAATATAAAAATATTTACATTTTCAGAATCAAAATAAACGAGTGATTTTCCGTTCGTTTTCTTACATTGGCTTCCAAAAGAAATAAAAAGCATTTTCTCCGTGTTTCTTGCAAGTTATAAAGACCATCGCGAAAGTTTGGGAGAATTCAAAAAAGCGGTAGAAACATTCGCCTGTGGCTTGTGTTTCTGCAGCATTTCTTGTTCTTCCAAATTTCCACTCCAGTTCCTATTTAACAATTAGACTACGAGCCCAGGTTCTATGAGCGAATCGTCAACGAGGCGTGGCCGAGATTGTGTGCTCCCTGTGTTCACAACAGAAAACTAAAACGATCTATTGAGAAATTTTGATTTTGCAGCACGCTACAGCTTAATTAGCCTGCAAGCTTATTCGTACGGATAAAGTCCCACATTTATTCCTGTAATGCTTCTTCGACAAACTTTTTTGCTCGTTCTTCAAGTTTCCGCACCTCGTGACGCATTTGAGGCGTTTTACGACGTGCGCCGCGAAAAAATCGCACTGCTCCTGTTCCATCACAATTTGTCATCTCCACACTTGTTTCATCTTCGTCTTCATTTCTATCTCCTGGCTCTTCTTCTCCTTCTTCTTCTGTTCTAAGAAGAGGTGACCCCTCTGACGATGAGGCTTCTGCAGAGCTCGTGGTCCTCGTGGTCTCATTCTTTTCAAACATTGCTAACTTCTGCGACAAAACGTCTCTATCGACCGTTTGGTTGGCGGCTTGGTAAGACATCTTGCTAAGCTGTTTGCATTGAGCACAAGATGGGCCATGGGTTGCTGCAAGCTTCATATAAGTCTTGTCAATCCTTTGAGGCTGGTCGTCCGTAAAGTTGGCAAAATACTCGATCAGTTCCTCTCGACATCTCTTCTTTCTCTCTCGGTTCCGCTTGAATAGCCATTTAACATTAGCGCGCAGTTTAGCACAGGCCTCGGATGTATATTCCTTTATGGTCGGTGAATAACTGCACGGGTTTATGGCTTTTTTCGGTACGAGTTGTTGATCCCAGCTGACAAAGAACTTACTGCCGCCCAGATCTCCTCCGCAGCGCTCGAACGCGTGGTTCTTTCCTGGTAGCACCAGACAGTCCTTCAAGTTCTCGTATCCAAGCTTCCCGTGGGACAACTTCAAAATTTGTATGTCTCCAGGATGGTAGCATGGGTAGCGGGCGACCACGATCTGTTCTTCAGAGGAAAATTCTCCGGCTTCGTCATCTAGCAGTGTAGGTTTGAAGTAGCACTGACCCTTCTCTAGTCTGTCGTGAGGATCACAAACACCAAACACTACTCTAGCTTTGGGGACCAAAATTCTGACACGTACCATGGGACTTCTTGGTGGCTCGTCGTCTTCGGCAGGAAGAACATAGCTACGATCGATCATCTCTTCTATCTCATTACGCTTTATGGTCGTCAAAACTTCTCTCGTAAGTCTATCAATTCCACTTCTGATATTTCCTGCATCTCTCCCAGTCAGGCGTAAGAGATATTGAGCGGACGCGTAGTCATCGGGTATTTTCCTCAACAAGTCTAGATAACCCTCATGCAGGGCTTGGAGATAACTGATTGGCACCCCTCTGGACTGAAGAAGTATGATCAATCGAGTATCAAGGTACCCATTTATGTGAGGCTTGGAATAATCCAAGATTCCTATGAAAGGAATATGTTGACGCACCTCGTTGTTCGGAATGTTGAATTTCTGCATGGACTGGCGGAGCTGCACCTGAGGGGCGTTTGTGGGGACATCTTTCAGCACCAACGTACCCTGAAAACCTTGGTAATTTACTTGGACGGCGCTAGGTTCGGGATAGCTAAGGCCAAGTTGGCGTCGCACCTCAGTAGTAAACCTCAGTAGTGCCGTCCTTCGCAAAATATGTTCCTCTTCAAAATGCCTACACAAAAGTTGTTACTCCCGTTTTGCACAATTGGTTCACTGAAAGAGACAGACATCAGGTTACCGGGGAAAGAACCATTCCCATTAGTACGTCTTAAGTACTCGAACAACAGACTTCTTTCCAGTTTCCTGTACTCGAATCGGTAATCGTTATCGTTTTCCCCCAAATAATCCACATGTTTTATGTAGTCGGCTTCGCAATCGGTGGGCGGAGCAGCGTTTTCAGGAACAGTGATACAAACAGGATAAGCCATAAGACCTTTGTTACTGTTACAATCGACTCTTGGTGGCTGCAGAGAGACAAAAAGCCACTCAGTATAGTAAATCAAGTTGTGTGATTGTGAGGTTTTGGTTAGTCAACCTTGGAAACTGCTTTTAATTCTGATCACACTCCTTCTGGGTGCCGGGGCTTAAGGAGCTTCCTTGGTTAATGCGCACACGTTCTGCGCATTACAAGATGGTCCCACAGGAATCTCGGATTCTAATTTATTCGCCTTGGCAGATTACTGTTAGAACATTCCATGAAAGAGCGTATTAAATGGTGGTGATATGTTTGTATGAAAGCGAATAAAAACAAGCAAAGTCGATCAGACGAATTACTCCACCGGGGCGAGAAATTCTCGATGCTCAGAGTGTGTAGCGTAAAGGAAGTTTGCGTCTGGAGACGTTTAGGTAGATATAAGAATACCGAACTACCGAACTGAAAAACTCACTTACGTTCGGCGTAGAAGAGGTATTAATAAAATATGAGAGGATAGGGTATTCTTAAGAGAAAGATTTGTTTGTTTTTTTTTTCAGTGTGCACGTTCACTGTATATTATGGCATCAGAACCTCCCTATGTAATTCGATACCATATTTTCGTCTTTAGCTTTTTTCCAAGCTGTTTTCGCATGATATATCTGTTCCGACACCAGGTATCGCACAAGAGACTTGTAACGCTTTGGCATCAGTAACAGTAGTCTTTCTTATTAGCTAGTCGATATAAAGCGCTATTGAAGTCTCGCTATCAAACTTAGTGTACGTAAAGGTGCATCATAACAATATGATGCGACGCTCATGTCGTCAGCAAAGTTAAATTTGCTTCGCCATTTTCATTGGCAATATTATAAAACAATTGATTCATGCTTTTAGCTGTGCATTGTCAAGTTCTGATGCACTTGGGAAGTTTGGAGTGGCCTCGACCAACTCTTACGCTTCTCTTCGTCCTCACTCGGAAGCTCATAAGAACCATAAGAGTTACAGTGCCTTGTAAACAATGGAAATTTTGAAATGCCTGCGTAGTTCTGTTCGCAGTCAAATCGAAAGGAGAGCTAAAGAACGCTTATAATGAAACGACCTCTTGTTCATTACTTCTATCATTTGTTCTAGAATGACTTGAAAGTTCGATTTTAAAGTTTTTCTTCTTGGTGTTCAGAGTTCATTAGCTATGACGTCGATAATCCGACTTGACTGACAGATAGTGCATTATTTTTCATATCAACCTACTGTTATCTGTGGCCTGTGTCTTCGTTTTCTCCACATGCCTTCTTCTCTCAGTACTTCATATAAACACAGATAATGACAGCAGCTGACGGCTTCCTAGAATGCAGCAAACTATGAGCGTTGACAGCGTTCACGGCACGGCGGCGCGCAAGATTCTTTCAACTCACTTGCATAGTTCGTGAGCCGTATCCAGGAATGCATGAGCTACAATTAGGGGAATCCCCGAACTAGATTTAGAAATTCCTTGATCTATTATTTTCGTCCTTTTCATAACCAATATCGTTCCTTCCTTTGGCTATTTGGTACTGTTGTTAGGAGGGCATAGTTTGGAACATATTCCTGTATAAATCGTTTCAATCCCGCGATTGAAGCTTCTTACAAAATAACACATTGTTATGACGTGTAACAGACTGGATTCCTAGAAAACGTGAGCACATTTCTAGGAAAGAAAGTAACCTCCCACGCAGACGCTCTTTGTATTCGTTGTGCGTTGCTTTCCCCACCCCTCCCCGTCACCCTCCCTCTCAGACACTCATAGAGGAAGGAGAGATTGCGTGACGACTCAATGCATAACTAGCACCATAGCAACAGAGCTGTTGCATAAACATACGTTGTAAGTTTGCTAGGTCACTACAGAGAGGAAATGTCTTAGATCCAGTCTCGAGTCCCTATACTCGCGAGGGTTTTTGAGATTGGTAAGAAATGTGAAAAAGTCTTTATTGGACGACGGCTGGAACAAACAATGCAATTGACACATGTATATTTTCGCAGGATCAAACTAGCGATCGCTTGATTTGGTTTGAAGTTCGAGTAACCCAGCTTGGATATTATTTGGCAAGTGCCGAAGTTGTAGGCGCCTCCAGAAGAATGAAAACAACTCTGAAGAGATTTGGCGCGCTTCAAGCAAGACCTAAACATTGTGAACATTCGCTCCTCCTACACATACTGTAGAGGGAAATGAGGTAAGGAAGTTAAACCATAACAAAACTTTAGAAAGATCTTTCGTCCTTTTTACAAATGAAATACTTTTAATAAACAGTTTTGTTGATTATGACTTTAATAGAAATCTTCTAATAACATATACAATGGTATATTGGTAAAGGTTATAGTTTCAAGCGCAAGTACAACTTTAATTTGTACTCGAGATTTACACTGAGTCTTAACAGCCAGCTTCCTCAGAAGCTGGTGCTGTACTCGTAACTGTAAGATAAACTGGCAAAAAAGCAAATATTGTTGCTAACTAAAATCGGATTGTTTTTCTTTAAGCAAATCAACACTTCAAATAAACAGCTTTGCTGCTTGTAGCTTAGCGTATTGTTTCAGCGTATAATTTCAAGGGCCACTCTAGATATACACTAGTCTTAAAAAAGCTACCTTCAGTTCTACAAATAGTATTTGAAAAAATAAGGTTATGACTGTTCTTGTGCCTATAAGATTTACTGGATTTTTTTGTACATTTAATTACGGGGAAAAATAGGCAAATATGACCGTTAACCATGGCCAGACTTACTTAAGCTTAAGGTAGTATGTCTATTGTGAACGTTCGACTAAGAGTCACCAAAAACATTCCTTTTGAGGACTGCCCTCAACCAGACGATCACTCTATTTGCTGTAATACAACTTAGTTGATTGGATGGCCAAGTGATTTGATTATATAACGAGCAATCTAATTGGTCGGCTAAGTGCTTTGGTTACATAATGAACTGTATAGCTAAGTGTTTTGTATTAAATTGTGGTTTGACTGTAAACATAGTCATGACGTCACATTCGGTTTCTTAAGGGATATTATACGTTTGTAAAAGATATATAATTGCCACTGAGTTTGGAGACATACAAAGCACGTCATGATGGAAATTTCAGTTTCTTCTAGCTCTTCTATCTCCATTTTCAGTTACGTTTTCTCTTTTTTTTTAACTGAATACATTTTGATCGAATGAATTGTTCTACTGCATAACAAATTCCTAAAAATGGCTTCTCTTCATTCAACTGGCATATTTCATAATGTTTGAAAAAGAGCAACCCTCTTTCTTGTAAGCTAAGATTATTGTTGATAACAGCATCAATTATTTAAGTCTGTCACATAAACGAAAAGAGTTAATGCGTGTACGCATACTCAGCCTATTTTTTAAACTACTGTTAGATAACACTCTGAAAAAAATGCGCCCAAAAACGACACTTAAATAGATTATGAGCTCGAGATTTCTATGAGGTGATAGTTGATGAGGCCGAAAGTAGATTTAACTATGACCTCAGAGAAACCGAGGGGGAATAATCTAATTGTTTTAGTGAAATCCTCACTAAATTTCCTTCAAAACAAGATCTCCAATCATTTCCCGAAGTTATAGCTCATTATTTAGCAAAATTGCGCGAATTAAATTGTTATTTGGAGCCTGTGCAAATGCGCTCATCGGTTGAGTATTGGCAAATTGTGAGGTTTTAAGTTGGATAACGGTCAGTTTCCTTTCGTTAGTGTTCTTGAGAATTTAATTATGCAATAATATTTCTAAATCCTCCTCGAAACATTAAAAAAAAATACTAGCAAATGTTGTCATTATGTGGACGACCTCTACCACTGCACTCTACTGTCTGATAGTATATGAGTAGCTCGAATTTCTCGTTCTCCCAAATTTCCACTCGAGTTTCTATTAAACAATTAGATTATGAGGTCGAGATTTCTATCGCGTGATAGTTGACAAGGGCGCATAGAAATCGAGAGCGAATAATCTAATTGTTTTAGTATAAATCTACTAGTCGTTCAAAACTTTATCTAAATTCTCTTCACAGACACTTCGAAAACGCCAAGAGGCGGCCTTCATTTTGTTAACAAGGGGACACTGCTACGCTACTCACTATCTATCAGAGAATAGTCAGTGAGTAGCATAGCCAATCAGAGAATGGCATTCGTGATAGAACGCTAGTAGATTTATACTAACACGCGATAGAAACACAGAAAAAATTTCTATTTCCAAACTGATGAGATCCGACATGCCCCCACCACTGCAGAACCTCTGTTTTCATTTGTTCATTATAAATGCTGCCTCTGTTGTTTCTTTTAGCTGGTGTTCATTTTTGTCTGTTTGTTTTCTTTGCTTTTTGTTGTTGTTTTTGTTGTTGTTGTCTCTTGTGGCTGTTGGCATTGTCAACTCTTGTTTATTACTTACTACTAAAGAAGTGCTTCGCTCAAAGAGGCAGTGAGCAACTCGTGACATTTCTCGACAGCACTTTGTACAGAACCGCGTTGGAAATCTTTGTAAATACTACAAAAATCCATTCTGCTGGGCGCACGGCGCAATAAAAGCATTCAAAATTGCAGTCATTTCTTTCCAAACTGGCTGTGGAGTAGAAGACTGAGTTGCAGAATCTTGAGCTTCTTCCAGGTAGGAGCTGAGCTTCTCTAATTTCTTGTTAAGCTTTGCGAGATATTTTTCAACAACATCGTAGCTCGTAGCATTCCAGGCAAAATCCGGCGACAGGTACTCCCCGAGCTTTTGACATTCGGAGCACGATGGCCCATGCCCAGGATGAGACACAAACTTCTCAAAAAGTGACTTTGCTTGGGAAACTAGGCCGTCATTGCTTTTGAAGGTAGAGAAATACTCTCTTAGATCACTCTGAAATTTGGCATTTTCCTGAAGCTTGCTTTTGGTCGAAGGCTCATCTGTTTTCACCTCTGTATTACAAGATTCCATTTCTTCAAACCTTTGCCTCGTCGGAGGTGGTTCCCTCGAGCAAGGAAGGGCAGTGAATATCTTCCGAACCTGACTCCAATTAGAACGCAAAGCGCTGGTCATGTGCTCGCGAACGGACTTTGATTTATGGAGCATGAGATTTGCATCCCAGCAAACGAAGTACTTGTTGGCAACAACTTGCTCCTCTGTTGGTAACGGTAAAACGAGGCAGTCTTTGAGGTTGTCATACTCTCCTTTATCGCGGACAAGTTTGAGTACTCGAATACCTGAAGATGTGTAACACGGTAGTGGAATCACAAGGACCTGAACTGCTTTTTCAAACTCTTCTCGTTCTTGAGGATTCAAACAGTCCAAGTTAGGAATAAAAACGCACTCATCTGACTTAAGGGCGTCGTCTTTATCGTCGTAAGGATCCACAATTCCAAAAACCTCTCTTGATTTAGTAACAAGAACTCTGAGGTTAGTGCCATCATGGTCTTGCATCTCTTTGACTTCGTCGCTTTTTATCTTGCAGATCTTTTCCCGTGCCTCAGGCGTCATCCCGTTTTTTATTTTACTTAAAAGTTCCGTTTTTCCATTTAGTCGAAGAAAGTGCTTGGCATGGGTCAAATCGGCTTTTCCAAGGTTTTCCAGCAGTTGATGGTAAAAGCTCTGCAGTGCCAGTAGATAATCACGCTTTACACCCCGTTCGTCCAAAAACATCACAGAGAAAACGTCCAAGTATCCCATCTTGTAAGGTTTGGTGTAGTCAGCAATACCTATTGTTAGGGAGTTACGACAGTTGTCTGCTGCATCTGGAATTCTTAACAGTGCCTTAATTCCACTCGAAGGAGTAATCTCTTCACTAGCCGCAGACGTTATCTCATCGCAACGCACTAATTTGCCAGAAAATGCTGGGCAGATGACTTGAATGACGCTGGGTGCGTTAGCTAGACTGCATGCTGTCTTGATCGTTTCAGCAAGTTCGGGCGACATCAACCCACTTGGCACATTGGAGCTAGCGCTGCGCTCGCATTCGAACTCGTTTTTCTTTAACTCCAAGCTTCTTTCGAATGGTTCAAACATGTGCTGAATCTTAGCTGCTCTGTCAGCAAATGAGATGTCATTGCTTAAGATGCCAGACTTTCCGCGCCTGTCGCTAACTTGCGTGTCAGTTTCCTTGATCAAAAAGCATGTTTTGGCCCTCAATTGAGACGCAGAAAACCCCAGAAAGCAATATAGCGAACCGTCGTGTTCGATGCCCCTGCTTAATAAGCTATTTATTTCATCTTCAGAATAAGATGAAAACTCAACTATGAGAAGTTTGTCCCACACGTTTCGTTTTCCTCCGGCTTCGGAAAGCAGCTGATTGATCATTAAACAGCTTTTCACCTCTCTCGGTTGTGTTGGAGGATTCGGAATGCCTTTTCGAAGAACGATGTGCTTGACGTAAAGTTTGTCATCGGATGGACATTTCAGTGGCTTGTTACACGACACAAGGAAAGGTCCGGCCATGTCGATCTGGTCAGCTTAACCACTTCAGGTAAAATCTAATGAAAGAGCATCAAATGTAACCATCATGACCATTGCTCGAAAAATTATCGCCATATCTTGGTTTGAAAACCTTACCTATAACAGTCTTAATTAAGTTATCAATATCAACTTTCCGTGCTGATTGTCATTAATTTTCATCCATCTCTACCCCAAACAAACACCAGCTAATTTTACATGCCAGAAGTCAGTGAAAAGTCTTATTTTAAGTACTTTTTTTGTAATGTGCAGAACCTTGAACAATTTTTGTTGTCTTATGTAGCTTGAGGATAGTTCCGCTTGAAGCGGCTTTGATATTGCAATGGTAATGGGACTCGAAAATGGTCTACACGTTGTATTCAAGTTCATTTTCGAGTCCCCATACCCTCAGTTTTAAAACGAGACTGGTGCAAACCCATTGGAATTAATAAACCAAATCATTTACGTAAATATGCAAATAAAACAAAGGTTTTTGCACCAAGCCTTATTTTCAAATACAGTAAAATTGCCTGTTCGCAAATTCCTCGTCTTGACTGGATGACTTCTCAAGAATCGCTCATTCGATTTTTTTCTCATCTGTCGAAGAAATGCTAGTTTCAACTTTAAAGTTTATTGTGCCGTTGGGTGCTAGAAGAGAACTTATAGTTGCATCTTGTTAATCCTAACAAAAATACATTTATTGATGCAGACTGATCGTTGTAAAAGCATTTAGAATTTGCTTGAGTTCCGCACTTGACAACTGATACAGGTCACTGTCATTTTCTTAGGAAATGAAATTAGTGTCACATCGTGTCAGCGAGGTATGTGCAGTGCTTTGAATTTAAAGAGAAATCACTAGCATGGATCTAATGTCTGTAGAAAAGAACACAATAGACCACTGATTCCATGGCCTTGATCCAAAGCCAAGAACATTACACCGAAACTAAATATACTTTAAATGACGTCAATGTTGGCATGGCAATTAAACCGCAGCCAATCAAATTGAGGAACTTATCGGTCGGCTATAGTTAGGTAAAACAACTGCTCTTCAAAGAAGCAAACAAACACAATGATTGACAGTTGCCGTCGGAAAACTCGTAAGACTATTACGTATTCTTGTTTCAAAGAGGGCTTTAGGGGAATGAAACAAACTCTCGTCTCCTTCCAAAACGATTGTAGTGAAGTCAAGCTTAATCAGAAAAAGATTGTGAAAAGAACTGTTCTTCGAGAAACTTCTTGTAAAATTACGAAATAAAGAAAGGGTGCAACAACGTCCATTCAGTCAATTATATTGTAACTAAAGAGCTAACTTCAGCTACTTCGAACAGAATCGAGTCGGGGACTCGGCAAGTAACTAATTGTCTAAGCGAGAGCTCTTCAGAGATCAAAAATTTTAACTAAGGTAGGGGTAGGCAGAGGGAGCATTCATGAGACTCTGCGAGACTGTCTGCCATCTGGCCATTACGACAGATACCATCGGAATCCCGTTTACAACACCCCAACCTGATTACACGAAGCTCATTCTCCCGCTTATTATTCTTTCCCTCTCCTCTCAATTTACGTCTCCCTACATGACGTCTACAATTATTTCAATCTGCAAGAATTTTTAACTTCTAAATAAACATACATGACATGTTCGACTCATATAAATCAGAGAAAGCGTTCTAGAGAGGTGGCGGGAATCGATTAATTATGTCTGACGATCAATGTGGAGCCAGGAGCGTTCTAATACGTTTTAATGCTGCTGCAGTTTTGAATTCATCGAGTTGACTTTCGACGTAGTTACGCAGGCATTTTGCTTTATTGGAATTTTGGAATTGTGTACCATTAGCAATTTTCAACAGTTCATTTTGGGTAATCAGGAAATGGCAATGGAAAGAGTACTTATCACTGACGAATCACTGACTCTTTGATACCTATTGATAGAACAGACCAGGCCATGAAGAATAAAAAGAGGGCCCTGATCGGATCGAGACGATCACTTTTAAGTTTGCCGAAACGACTCCAATACCGACACAAGGAAGATGGCGTTGCGGTACATTTAAGTTTCCTCTGGCTTCTAAGGAATATAGAGTTATAATATTGGCAATGATATTTACCTGAAGGCTGACAGCGTTGTCTGTTAGGTATATCGTCCTTTCCAATTATACGAGGGAAACAGCTAGCTTTGGGTTAAAGCAGACAGAAAACTGCCAACAATGCACTTTATTGTGCGGCTTTCAGGAGAGTGCACTAGATTCTGTCACCTTATTTGGATATTTGTAGTTCTGAACTGAAACTGAAATGTGGGGAATCCCCGTATAAAAATAGATTAGAAAGGCTGGAAATATGCGAACGAAAATAAAACTCTTTCAATATAGTCGTTCTTTTCACACCTTTCTCCAATACTGCTCTGTCCTTTAGATTGTTGTTAATGCTGTTAGGACAATAGTATGGAAACGTTCTTTCGATAAAGCTATTGATTCTTGCGATTAACACTTCTTTTGAAGCGGAACAAGCAGGAAGTAGGGGTCTTGATTCCTAGAAAACACTAGCAAGTTTCTAGGAAATTGAGCCTATTGACATTGCATGACATTATAGGATCAGGTTATGTTGTGACACGCTCCCTGTTCTCCTGTTCACTTTGCAATTTGAACAAATGTGCAATATATCATGATTTAACTGTGAAATTGCCAGACTATGGCAGTCTTCTGGAATTCCGGAAAAAAGAAGCGCTTTCACTATTTTCTTGTATTCAGAAGAAAAGCAACAAACATCTGACAGTTGCAAGTCCGAGTGATGAGGGGAGAGGGGAGGAGCATGTCACAGTCAAAACAAAGCCTAATAAGATTGCTTCTAAAGAAACTGTTTACTCCGCACTTTCGATTTCCGAAAAGTTCGCTTGAACATCGAAAACTTTAATTTAGAGAAGACTCAGGCGCCTGTATACCGGTGAAGCTATACGATTTTATGCCCATATGTCAAGCCCAGCAAGGGGTTTTGGATATATTTCCGTTTTATGACCTCGTAAATGAAGTTAGTTTGGGCATCATAACAAAGCCGCACTCAACACACGGGGCTTCCCCAGTCTCTTATACTTTCGTTTACCGTCCCCATCTGTGTCGCCGACCTGGTTGAAGAAGAAAAACGATTCCATCACTTAAGGAAAGATTAATACAATAAACTGTTTGCTCTTCGAGAAATTAACCGGCAGGTTCTCAATCGATTAATTGTGCATTTGGTATAATAAGCCTTCCTTCCATATTTTTATTACCATATTTTTTTCACATTTGGCTGCGTTTACAAATGAATGTAAAAATTCATTCATTCCCATGTTTCGTTTTAGTTTTAGTCGTCAAAGGCTGCAGCCTGGTAGCCGAAAGCTCAATTTTTAGAAAAACTGTTAAACAGACAACGATTTTAGTTTTTGGTCGTGGAATGCGCGAAGCGTAATCAAGACTATCGTTAGGGCTCAGAAAATCACTCTCTCAGAAGTAAACAAATCGATGTATAAAAGCCGCAACGTAAGACACTCTTTTTTTTCATATAAGCATTTATCTTATTAGAATATCGAGGCTGAATAAACCAGAATTTTAGAATAAACCCGAGTTTGAGATTTTGAAAAGAATATAATTCTTTGTGTCAAAAATTTGTAAATACCATACAATTATTTGTTATTAAGTGAACCAATTCAAATAAAATTCTTCCTTTGTTCTCTAAACGACAAAACTAGCCAAAAAAAAACACTAGCCGTTTGTTCGATCATTATAACATTTCTGCAAGAACAATTGTGTGTCCTGATCTAAGAATATTTACAAAAATATTTTCAGCCAAAAATCGGCAGAGAACTAAGAATATTCAGCCTAGGCCGGAAAAACAATATTCTTGTGTAAAGAGTGAACGTTGAAATATACTTCGCCTTTGATACTATTGTCTTGTCTTTTGAATTAAGTCATCTATTTCACCACTGAAAATCATACACTTGATTTTATATTGATTACAGTTGAACATAAGGTGATTTAACACACCTTCCTAAGAACTAGTGCTATCATCATCAAAATACACTCTTTTTATACTCTCTAAACAGTACTCAATCCGATACTCAAAGATTGATTGGATTAATCAAACGTTGAATATTTAATCAGGTCTTATTTTGCATTTTACACTTTTCATTTGAAGAGCGAATTACTGAAACAAGTAATGAAGTGAAATTTGCAATAAGAAATTCATAAATTCATCGTTGAGAGGAGCATGCTGGTTATGTATCTTAGTTGCACATTTCATTTTATAAATATTATTTTCTCTTCCTTTTAGAAGTAAATTATGGCCATGTTTTAAATTTTATTTATTTACTTAGTTAGTTATTTATTTATCTCCACAATTATAACAATTACAATTCTTTTTTCAACAATTAAGTTACAGAAGAATGAATAAAGTTTGGTTCACAGAAGTTAACAATGACACCATATTGAATTAATTAAGACAAAAGATTTTGTCAATTCTTATCTACATACTTATTTAACTTAAGATTTAGCGTTGTCTACTTTAATTATCAGTTAAAAAATTGCTTCTTGAAAAATCTTCCATTTTTCTTTAAACAAATTCGTTTTATTCGATTTGAAATATATGTGTTTTTCAGTTTCATATTGAATTACCAAAATTCTTATGCATGAAGTGGCTCAAGGAAGGTAATGTTTCTCTACATCGAAAAGTGCACAAGAAAGATTTTCCTAAAATTACTATATAATTAAATAGATCCATCTCCTCCTCTTCCAAAAAAAAAAAACTGTGGCAATTTTTTTATTTGTAATCAAGACCTTTGCTCTGGTCAGTGTTTTCCTTCAATCAAGGTTGATACATATAAGTTATAGTTGTTAACAGAGATACGCTTGTAAGATGATAGGCATCGTTGGTTAAAGTCTACTAAAACGCTGCGAAATTTTAACTCTGTAACATAGTTTATTAAGAAGAAATCTTTTTTTAAGAAGATAATTATTATATGTGGATGGTCATTCTCGTGTGCAATAGTTGTGTTGACCAAAAAAAGTCTTAGATTTAGCAGTAAAGGTTGTTCCTTATTATAATCATGCGACAATGTGTTTATAAATTGGTGCGCAAAGGGAATTTGTAGATGCATGCATCAGAAGAAGAGTACATTCTCAGGGGATGTTGGTGCATGTATTCTCACGATGTGGGAATGTTATTTGTTAATAAAACTATCCTTCGTCTAGAGAAATATCCGACAGGGGAATCACGTGTGACAACCGTGAAATATCCGATAGGGGAATCCCATGTGGCACTTTACGAAACCGGAAAATGTAACGAAAAGCAACAATGACTTTGTAAAGATGAGAAGTACAATGCTCAACTTGATCGACTATTTTGCTTTCCTGCGGTGCGCCGTTATTTGTGACAAATCAGGAAGAATAGGAAAATTTCCGTGCCTTGACACCCCGAATCGGGAAAAATACTGTTCCTGGCACGCACTGGACACGTCGCGTTTCCTGGAAAACGGTACTCCTGGATTTGTCGGTATTCTCGAAGAATACGGGTCCGTATCGTGTGATTTCCGGCCACGACACCCGCTATTTTACGCAGTGATATCCTTTTCGTGCCTAAGTGGCACATAAGACTGCGACCAGATATTTCCACTGCTCTCTATCTGTGGCTGTCTTCTCGAGTTCTCTCGTTGTTTCAATTTCTGCCTCAATCGTAATCAGCACATGATATTATATTGCTACGGCAACTGATGATCAGAGAATATGCAACTACACATAGTCATTTATTATTGGATATACTTTTTTATCATCGGTTTGCGGCATTCAGTCTGTCAAACACCTCTAAAATACAAAAAAACACAACTTTTGAAGAGAAGATTTTGTCCCTGTGGGGATAAGGACCGAGGTGCTCGTCGGAAATTTTGAAAAGAACCCCTAAGAGGTACCAAGATCCTGTTTTGTGGGCGTGGCTTTAAATTTTGATTCACCTTAAGAGGCCGGTACCAATTCTGAAACAACACATTTTATCATCTGTCATATTTTTTCCGGCTCAATACCCTAAAAGGTACCGCAAAAGCTCCTGCTGTGGACCTTTCGAGGCTGAACACCTTAAGAGTGATGATCCAAATGCGCGTTTCTCGTTTAAAAAAAATAAATGTCTGTAAAAAACAAAATAAATGTTTATATTTTCTTGATTTGTATGAATTGCTTATTTCATCATCAGGATGTGATTGAAGAATATGTAAAAATGTGTGGGGTGCTTGTGGGGGGTAAGACACATCTCCAAATTTACAAAGTTGGTACCTTAAGTATTTAAGCCACAATTCCAGATTCCACAATTAGGTTCTTAAGTATTCAAGAAACATTTCTACATTTTTACACTTCCACGGTTGGTAACTAAAGTATTGGAGACATTTCCACAATTTCACCACATTTCCACACTTCCATATTTGGTACCTTATGTAGTCAAGAAACATTTTCAGATTTTCACGCTTCCACAGTTAGTTACTTAAGTATTCAAGAAACATTTCCAGATTTCTATACTTCCACAGTTAGTTCACTTCCATGATTGGTACCTTAAATATTCAAGACACATTTCCAGCTTTCCACAGTTCCACAGTTAGTTGCTGAAGTATTCAAGAACCATTTCTACATTTTTATACTTCCACAGCTGGTCACTTAAGTATTCAAGACACATTTCCAAATTTTCACTCTTCCACAGTTGGTAACTTAAGAATAAAGACATATTTCCACTTTTTCCAAAAAAGCACAGTGCACAGTTCTAGAAGGGTGGCGGAAATCAATAAACTATGTCTGACGATCAATGTGGAGCCAGAAGCGTTCTAATACGTTTTAATGCTGTGCCTGGTCTGTCATGTAAATAGGTCTCAAAGGGTCAGCGATTCGTCAGTGAAAAGTATTCTTTCCATTACGATTTCCTGATTACCCAAAATGAAGTGCTAAAATATCGCTTATGGTGCGCAATTCCAAAATTCCAGTGAAGCGAAATGCTCGCGTAGCCAAGTCGAAAGTCAAACCGATGAATTCAAGACTGCAGTGAAGAATAAAAGAGGGCCCTGATCGAGACGATCACTTTTAAGTCTGCCGAAACGACTCCAATTCCGACACAAGAAAGATGGCGTCGTACGTTTAGGTGTCTTCCGGCGGCTTCTAAGGAATATAGAGTTCTAATATTGGCCGTGATATTTATCTGAGGGCTCTCGCCCTTGTCGTTTATGTATATCCTCCTTTGTAATTAGACGAGGGAAACAGCTAGCTTTGGGTTAATAACACAGGCAGAAGAATGCCGGGAATGCACTTCATTGTGCGGCGTTCAGGAGAGTGCACTAGATTCTGACACCTTATTTGGATATTTGTAGTTCTGAACTGAAACTGAAATGTGGGGAATCCCCGTATAAAAATAAATTAGAAAGACTGGAAATCTTGAAATGAAAATTAAACTCTTGCAATGTAATCGTTCTTTTCACGCCTTTCTCCAATACTGCTTTGTCCTTTAGCTTGTTGTTACTGCTGTTAGGATATTACGCTAGAAATGTTTTTTTCGATAAAGCTATCGATTCCCCCCGAGGAACAAGTAGGAAGTAGCAGTCTCGATTCCTAGAAAATACGAGCAAGTTTCTAGGAAATAGTCTTTTGACATTGCATCTGATATTATGAGGTCAGGTTATGACATGCTTCCTGTTCTGTCTGTTCTCCTGTTCACTTTGCAATTGAACGCATGTGCAAGATATCATAATTTAACTGAGAAATACGCAGCAGTCTCGATTTCTAGGAATCGAGACTGCTACTGCAAGAGTAAACCAACAAACATCTGACAGTTGCAAGTCAAGTACGTTGGCTATGATGGGGGGAGGAGCCCGTAAAGCCATTTTTAGTTCGTCTGTATCTAAAAACGGAGAAGTTTATACTTCTGAAACTTCTTGTATGCACCGAACCTCTAGTCACATTAAGAATTTCTGAATAAAACAGCTCTGTAATCATAAGGTTCGAGATTTTGTTATGGCTTTTCGGGTGCGAAAACTCTTCGGGACCTTCGAGAAACGGGCCCCTGGGATAATTTGCGGTACAATTTGGGGATCATCTGCAGTAAGGGGATCATTTGCGGGCCTGTACAGCTCTGTCCTTTAGCTTGTTGTTACTGCTGTTAGGATATTATGCTGGAAAGTGTTCTTTCGATTTAACAAATTGACGTCAGTTTTTTATGCGTCTGTCATCTCATTGGCAGGTGATAAATTGCGTCATAACATTGTCAAAGTGGCTGTGGAACCACGAGCCGCAAGTGAGCGGTTCCGCAGTAAACTTTGACAATGTTATGACGAAATTTATCATCAATAAGAGGACAGACGCACAAAAAAAAACTGACGTTAATTTGTTTTTTACAATAACAAGACCCCAAAATGGTCAAATGCCAGGAATAAATGAGGGGAAAAGACGCCGTAAACTTGCCGTAAACAAAGATAAGCGAATTTTATTCAAAATGACGGGAGCATTGTCAATAGCTTTTCTCGCTTTTTGATTGCCTACTTAAAAAAGTCCATAAAATCTCATTGGTTAAAAAGTTGACAGTTTGACAGCTGAAAGTTGAACTTGAAAGCTTGCATAAATTAAAATTTTATCCGTCTGTACTCTTATTGATGATAAAAATGAGCCAATCAGCGCGCGAGACATTAGACAGTTATTGTGAAAAAAGCTATCGATTCTTGCGATTAAAGTTTTTTTTCGACGAGGAACAAGTAGGAAGTAGCAGTCTCGATTCCTAGAAAACACGAGCAAGTTTCTAGGAAAGAGAGTCTATTGACATTGCATCTGCTATTATGAGGTCAGGTTATGACATGCTGTCTGTTGTCCTGTTCACTTTGCAACTGAACACATGTGCAAGAAATCATAATTTAACTGAGAAAGGCCAGACCATGGCGGTCTTCTTGAATTTAAAAAAAGCGCTTTCACAATTTTTTGCAAGAGAAAAACAACAAACATCTGCCAGCTGTAAGTCAAGTACTTTGGCTATGATGGGGGGGAGGAGCATGTGTCTACAGGATCACCTATAAGGTAGCCTATAAGGTAACTTCTATAAAGAAACTGTTTACTACGCACTTTCGATTTCCGAGAATTTCGCTTGAACATCGAAAGCTTAAGATTTAGCGAAAAAACTCAGACATCTCTATACCGGGCATCAAAACAAAACTGCACTGAACAGACGGGCTTCCCTAGTCTCTAATACTTTCGTTGCCGACTTGATTGAAGAAGAGGAGCGATTTCATCACTTAAGGTAAGATTAATACAGTAAACTGTTTCCTATTCGAAAAATAAACCGGCAGGTTCTCAATCGATTGATTGTACATCGGAAATAAGTCTTTCTTCCACATTTGTATTCCGTTTGGGTTATTTTTTCACACTTGGCTGTGTTAACAAATGAATGTAAATATTCATTCATTCGCAGGTTTCGATTTAGTTTTACTCGTCAAAGGCTGCATCCTGGTAGCCGAAAGCTCAGTTGTTAAATAGACAACGATTTTAGTTTTTAGTCGTGGATACGCGAAGCATAATCAAGACTATCGTTAGGGAGTCAGAAAATGCGACTTTGTCACTCTCTCAGAAATAAACAAATCGACGTAATGGCGCAACATAATACAGATCAATACACTCTTTTTCGTTCGACAGAATGCAGTTCTAACCGCGTAATGCATAAAAAGTTCGAGAT
This sequence comes from Orbicella franksi, assembly GCF_964199315.1. Lineage (NCBI taxonomy): Eukaryota > Metazoa > Cnidaria > Anthozoa > Scleractinia > Merulinidae > Orbicella > Orbicella franksi. The sequence continues at coordinate 20,064,165 of NC_138156.1, read as the reverse complement.
TTGTGAATCTATCTATCTATCCACCCACCCACCCACCCACCAGAATAAGAATAATTGTCCTAGTTTTGGTACTAAAAGCACGTCGTCTCGCATACCCACGGAACAAACATGGTTGGTGTCGATTTACACAGTCAGTATAAAACACACACTGTGGACTGCGGACTGCTGACTGCGGACTGCAGACTACGCACTAGGGACTGGGTATAAAACACAGATTTATGCATAATATTACACAATACATGTATAAACGAGAACAAACCCTCTCGTATGCACGTGCTTTGCGATCAATTCATTTGTTTTGGCTCCTGCTGAAGGGAGACCAATTTCACGCCTACCTAACAGCTCAGGCACAAAATGCTTTCCCTAGAATTCTTGTTTTTTTTTTTTAACATACCAAGCCTACCAAAACTCGAACGCACTCTTTAATCTACGATTACTACTAGTTTATAAGAATTTATCAGAATTTCAGAATAAATGCGAGGATGAGATTTTGAAAAGAATATAATTTTTTGTGTCAAAAATTTGTAAATGCCATACAATTATTATATGTTATTAGCTAAACCAGATAAAATTCTTCTTTTCTCTAAACGACAAAACTAGCCAAAAACAACACTAGCCGTATGCTCGATTATAATAACATCTCAGCAATAACAATTGTGTATCTTAATCTAAGAATATTCCCAAAAATATTTTCAGCAAAAAATCGGCAGAGATATAAGAATATTCAGCCTAGGCCGGAAAAACAATATCCTTGTGTAAAGAGTGAGCGTTGAAATATACTTCGACTTTCCTTCCTTTGATACTACTGTCTTGTCTTTTGAATTAAGTCATATATTTCACCTCTGAAAATCATACACTTGATTTTATATAGATTAAAGCTGAACATAAGGTGATTTAACACACCTTTCTAAGAACTAGTGCTATCATCATCAAAATACACTCTTTTTACACTCTCTAAACAGTATATATACTCAATCCAATACTCAAAGATTCATTGGATTAATCAAAAGTTGAGTATTTAATCAGGTCTTAATTTGTATTTTAAACTTTTCATTTGAAGAGCGAATTACTGAAAGAAGTAATGAAGTGAAATTTTCAGTAAGAAATTCATAAATTCATCGTTGAAAGGAGCATGCTGAGTACCTGTATTTCAGTTGCACATTTTATTTTATAAATATTTTTTTTCTCTTACCTTAAGAAGTAAATTATGGCTATTTTTAATTTTTTTTTTTTATTTAGTTAGTTATTTATTGATTTATTTATTTATCTCCACAATTACAACGATTACGATTCTTTTTTCAACAATTAAGTTACAGAAGAATGAATAAAGTTTGGTTTACAGTAGTTAACGATGACACCATATTGAATTAATTAAGAAAAAGATTTTGTCAATTCTTATCTACATTCTTATTTAACTTAACGATTTTCCTTAACGATTTTCCTTAATAATAGCGTTGTCTTATAATTCGTTTTATTCAATTTGAAATATATGTGTTTTTCAGTTTCATATTTAATTACCAAAATTCTTATGAAGTGGCTCAAGGAAGGCAGTGTTTCTCTACGTCGACAAGTCCACAAGAAAGATTTTCCTAAAATTACTGTATAACTAAATAGATCCATCCCCTCCTCAAAAAAAAAAAATTATGACTATTTTTTTTTATTTTTAATCAAGGTCTTTGCTCCGATCAGTGTTTCCCTTCAATCAAGGTTGATACGTATAAGTTATAGTTGCGTTAACAGAGATACGCTTGTAAGATGATAGGCATCGTTAGTTATAGTCTACTAAAATGCTGCGAAATTTCAACTCTGTAAAATAGTTTATTAAGAAGAAATCTTTTTTTAAGAAGATAGTTATTATATGGTCATTCTGGTCATTCTCGTGTGCAATAGTTGTTTTGTCAAATAAAAGTCTTACATTCAGCAGTAAAGGTTGTTCCTTGTTATAATCACGCGACAACGTGTTTATAAATTGGCGTGCGAAGGAAATTGTGTGACACTTCACGAGACCGAAAAATATAACGAAAGGCAATAATGACAGTTGGTACCTTAAGTATTTAAGCCACATTTCCAGATTCCACAATTAGGAACGAAAGTATTCAAGAAACATTTCTACATTTTTACACTTCCACGGTTGGTGACTTAAGTATTGGAGACATTTCCACAATTTCACCACATTTCCACACTTCTTTATTAGGTACCTTAAGTATTCAAGAAACATTTCCAGATTTCCACACTTCCACAGTTAGTTACTTAAGTATCAAAGACACATTTCCAGATTTCCACACTTCCACAGTTAGTTCCTTAAGTATTCAAGAAACATTTCTACATTATTACACTTCCATGGTTGGTACCTTAAATATTCAAGACACATTTCCAGATTTCCAGATTTCCACAGTTAGTTACTTAAGTATTCAACAGCCATTTCTAGATTTTTACACTTCCACACTTGGTAACTTAAGTATTCAAGACACATTTCCAAATTTCCACACTTCCACAGTTGTTAACTTAAGAATAAAGACATATTTCCACTTTTTCCAAAAGAAAAGCAAAGAGAACTTTTTTTAATATTTGCATGCATGAATTTGCTCGTCAATACCTTAATTATGAATAATTTTGGTGACTGTGCGTTCCATTCCGACGACGCACAGTGCTCTTCTACCCGAAGTAAAAGCCTTACTTGCGAACCCTAAATCTGATTCTAAATCTCTTTTCTTACAGGAGATAAAGTCTACGATTTCCAATGTCCTGGCATTTGCGCATAGACCTATTAGCCGCCACGATCCCACCAAAGACCGAAGAAGGTGAAACCTACATAATAAATGTGCAGTGTCATGGCACTGGTCGAAATGACTACAAAGTGGATCATGAAAAGCTCGAAAGCACTTTACTGACAGAGTACCTGAGAAAAAGTGAGGTGCCAGACCTCAACCAGAAGCTAATGAAGTTGACGTTTGATATCACGCCAGCTGACAAAGCGAACAGCTTCTGCAAAAGTGTTCTAGAAAGAGGGGTATTTTGTCGTCAACATACGTACCTCTTCCTTGGCCACTCGAATGAACAACTGAAGACAAAATCCTGCTACTTGATGAGAGCCACCCAGGACGAAATTCACAAGCATTTGGCGAAGTTTGGCGACTTTCTTGAAGAGAAAAACCTAGGAAAGCGGGCAAGAAATATTGCAATGCTTTTCACGCCGCTAAACAAAGTCGTGCCATTGACTACAAAGGAGTACAAAATGCAAGCAGACATTACGGGCGGTATTACCAGAACGTACTCTTTCACTGATGGATGTGGATTTATGTCTCCTGAATTCTCTTCCGAAGTACAGCGAATCTTCGAGCTTGATTATCAGCCCAGCGCTGTCCACGTCCGCTATCGAGGCATCCAGGGTATGCTGGTACTCAAAGAAGATTTGGCAGACGTTAAAGTGCTGTTCCATAACTCAATGCAGAAGTTTGTTACCCCAGATGAGAACATGCCTGAAGGGTTCAGCTTCGCTGATGTTGTGGATTATTCCCGCCCTTACGTCAACGGATACCTCGACACTCGAATGGTCATGCTTCTTGCTGATAGAGGAGTATCAGCTAAGAATCTACACGACTTGCAGACAGGCTACTATGAATTGTTAGAAGACATGTGCAGGAAGACTGCCGAGGCCGAGTATTTCCTGCGTTGCAAAGGAGAATTCCGTCTTCTGCAAGATATTCAACACAAAGGCATTGATAGCACCACAAAAAAGCACTTGAAAGGTCTGAGAAAACAAGAACTGGATGAGACGGAAAAAGCTGCATACACGAGAATTCTGGTTCCCAAGTCTCGACTGGTGTTTGCTGTTTCCGATCCTTACCAGAAACTGGGGTACGGAGAGTGCTACTTCTACCCCACGATGTTAGAGGACGAAACGGAAGGTTTTATCCCTGGCCAGGAGTTTGTGGTGATGCGAGACCCATGTTACCATCCTGGAGACGTGCGTGTGCTGAGAATGACCAAGGAAAAGCAAGGGTACGAGAACCTGAGGGATTGTCTAGTTCTGCCCGTCAAAGGCCCACGCCCTCACGCGTTTGAATGTTCCGGTGGAGACTTGAGTGGAAACAAGTTCTTTGTCAGCTGGGATGAGAAACTCATTCCAAATAAAATAACAAGCCCCTGTGCTTATCCCCCAAAGAGGACGCCTGGATGTCGCAAAGCCGCGGCATTTGTACCCTGTTGTCAACTACCCAAGACCAAACTGAGCCCTGCTTGGCGAAATAGAGAAGGCCGACAAGAAATACGCGAATACTTTGCCTCCTACGAAGATGATTTAACAGACAAGATTGACGCGACCTACATGAAGTATGCAGCTGCCTTTGGCCCATCATCAAACGAGTGCCGAGAGCTCAGTAAGATGCTTTACCAAGCAAATGATTTGACCCAAGATAGAATTGCACTGGAAAAGAAGTGGCTGAAGTGGAAGAAAGCGGAACCTCGCGCAAAATGTGAAGTGCCTCCTCGTGATACATTTATGCTTAGTGAAACATCTCCTCTTATTAACGACAAAAGAAACGAAAATGAAGATGATCAAGTTCCACTCATCAGACAGCGCCGCCTTTTCTGGCGTCGAGACAGGCCACAGTGTTGTCATGGAGACAAGGTACATGAAATTATTAACAAGGAGGCTGAAAAATTTGTTAAAACATTTGCTGGTGAAAGGAAAAAGATAGTTTAGAAAATGATTATATGAAATGACTTTTTACCGTACAGAAACATTTCCTGCTCCATAGAAGAAAAAAGAGACACTTGGTTTAACATTCAGACGCCATATTAGTACTCGGCGAGTTACTGACTGTATCATTAATGGATAACCTACAGTGATGGATGATTACCTTGATTAACAGTTACTATCAAAAGATTACGTTACTTAAGTATGCTCGTTTACATACAATCTGTCACTGATTAGAGACGAAAATCCCTAAACGGAATGCAAATGTACAAGGTTTATTCCCAATGAACCATCAATCGATCGAGAACCTACCGTTTTCTTCTCGAACAGCAAACTTTTTATTTATCTTACCTTAAGTGATGACTTCTTTCTTCTTCTTTAACCAACGTGTGGCACTTCAGATGAGTACTTAAAAGCAAACGAAACTACTATGGAGTAGAGAAGCCCCTTAAGAAATTAACTTCATCCGCTATGAGGTCATAAAAGAAAAATTTCCTGTTTGTTCACGTGACCTGGGGCAGTGGTCAACAACATAAAATGGAAATTCCGCCAACAGTTTATCGACGCAGGCTAGAGATTTCCGTTCCAATTGAGTTAATATGCCTGAAACTCTAATTTTAATTTTTTTTTTTCTTTGTTACTATTTGAAATTGATCTCTTTTTATCAAACATTGTAAAATAGAAATGAGACATGAGAGAACTTTGATCTTTGGACCCACGGGCTGAAATTAGTCCCAGAGTGGGCTGAAATAGTCCTTTAACACGGCTGTTTTGGTCTGCATTGTACTCAAATGGCTCCCGGCCACACAATGCTGAATCAGGTCTTGAGTCTCTAGGGTTATATTTTCACTTTGGGGCTGGAACAGATTTGGTTAGTTTACGGTGTTGTGGGATAAATTTTGCACCTCAAAAAGACGGAGTTACAGACTTTTCAACACGATGCTTAAACGACTTTCGTTTCTTATTTCTCTGTGGGTCTGGATGGGGTTAACTGACAAGTGACAAATGGCAAAAAAAATAACTGACAACTACCCAAACATTTAACTGGCAACTGACATTTGTAGTCAGATTTGCTAACACCAGACCAAAGGTTTTTAGCCCTTGATATTCGTTTGAAATTCATTAAAATACTATTACTTTATAAGTCTGTTATTGTAAATCATTTTTAATTTGACCCTCATACTATCTGATACATGATCATCGATTGAAGGCCATGCGCTTCAGGCCTCAGGGAGAATAGAAATGTCTGCGGTTATTTTGTACTCCCGGAATTCCGTTTAATGGTTCGCTTTTCAAAATTTCAACAATTTCCGGATTTTCTGCAAACTGTCCCCCGAAATTTCCTTACCCGGTATTTATTTGTCACCGTTTCGAGATTTTCGGAATTTTTGGTTGAATTAAAAGTGCCCCAGGAGAGGTTTTAGGACTTCAGTTAATTATTAATTAACAGCCACTCAACTGATCATGACAACTGACAAATGGCCCAAAATTCCACTGACAACTGACAATTGGACAAAATGTTAACTGTTAACTGACATTTGCACCCCGTCTCCATCCAGGCCATCTTCTATGGCACAAATTGTAAAGGGCTTGCAATCAAGCGCGATCCCGTTTTCACTGTCTTCCGCACCGGACAGGACATCACCAGGTGGGCACTCAAATTTGAATCGGCACAGTAATCGAGTAGCCGTACGTGAAAACGGTTTTCAGGATTTTCCTGGGCACGAACGCTTTTCTAACAACAAACTCATTCCCAGGGCTTTTCCAAATCTCTAAGGTAAAAGCCCTGGAGAAGAGTTTGTTCTAATGAGTACCAACCCTACTGGTACAAGAACCGCTCTGGTCGGAGAGAAAGAAGATTGCGTGGCAAGACCAAAAACCGTCTGCATAGGAGGCTAACACAGACGCTCTTTGGAGTCGTCGTACTCGTACGCATCTCTTGTAGCTTTGAGAGAAATCTTTCTTACAATAACTGTCTAATTTCTCGCGCGCTGATTGGCTCATTTTTATCATCAATAAGAGTACAGACGAATAAAATTTTGATCTGAAAATACGGCCAACGCAGCCAACACATTCAGTGCAACTTACGCGCGGGGCATGATGGTCTGCTAAGTGGTTTGGTTATATAATGATCAATCTAACTGTATGTGAGAATCTTTGCTGACGTCATTGTTTACATTTGTTCTCATTAACAGACGATTTTGCGCAGAGAAGGCATCACACTAGACACTAATTGACTACAAACATTTAAAGAGCTTCTGAAACTTTATTACAGGTGGAAATTTTGGCTCTTTGCGTGTGATATTCGAGGAGAAACTGGCTTAAAAAACTGCACAATTTCTGGGCGGCAAAAGCGCCTAATGAGTTATATATTCTTTGTAAAATTTTAAGTTTTTAAACCCGCGTCGCACAAAAAGTGTTCAATACAACGGGCTCAAATTCCTTGAGACAGATAATCTGCTGTGCCCTTTCAATATTCAGAACTAATGCTTTTGTACTTCCACAAGAAACTGCATTGATTATGCTAATGAGGCAAATATTGTAAATAGTTAGGTGTTTTGCATTGGACTGTTGTACGATTGTAAACAGCCATGATGTCACATAGCATTTCTTGTATGATATTATACATTTGTAAGAGATATATAATTGTCCCCGAGTTTGGAGACATACAAAGCACACCGTGATGGAAATTTCAGTTTCTTCTAGATTGTCTGTCTCCATTTTCAGATTAGTTTTCGTTTTTTAAATGAATACATTTTAATCGAAAGAATTGTTCTATTACATAACATATTCCTAAAAATGACCTCTCTTCTACTGGCAAAATTCATAAAGTTAAAAAAAGAGCAACCCTCTTTCCTGTAAGCTAAGGTTATTGTCGGTAACAGCATTAATTATTTCAGACCTTCGAGACCTATCTCGGTTCTTCATATAAACGAAAAGAATAAATACATGTACGCATGGTGAACCTCTTTGTTAACTACAGTTAAATAACACCTTGTAAGAAAAATCGCGCTAAAAACAGTGCCTCTATCACTCAATAGGAAAACAGCGCCAGTCAAAGGCTGTTAACGTAATGAGGGCGCCAGCAAAAATATAAAAAAATTTACATTTTCAGAATCAAAATAAACGAGTGATTTTCCGTTCGTTTTCTTACATTGGCTTCCAAAAGAAATAAAAAGCATTTTCTCCGTGTTTCTTGCAAGTTATAAAGACCATCGCGAAAGTTTGGGAGAATTCAAAAAAGCGGTAGAAACATTCGCCTGTGGCTTGTGTTTCTGCAGCATTTCTTGTTCTTCCAAATTTCCACTCCAGTTCCTATTTAACAATTAGACTACGAGCCCAGGTTCTATGAGCGAATCGTCAACGAGGCGTGGCCGAGATTGTGTGCTCCCTGTGTTCACAACAGAAAACTAAAACGATCTATTGAGAAATTTTGATTTTGCAGCACGCTACAGCTTAATTAGCCTGCAAGCTTATTCGTACGGATAAAGTCCCACATTTATTCCTGTAATGCTTCTTCGACAAACTTTTTTGCTCGTTCTTCAAATTTCCGCACCTCGTGACGCATTTGAGGCGTTTTACGACGTGCGCCGCGAAAAAATCGCACTGCTCCTGTTCCATCACAATTTGTCATCTCCACACTTGTTTCATCTTCGTCTTCATTTCTATCTCCTGGCTCTTCTTCTCCTTCTTCTTCTGTTCTAAGAAGAGGTGACCCCTCTGACGATGAGGCTTCTGCAGAGCTCGTGGTCCTCGTGGTCTCATTCTTTTCAAACATTGCTAACTTCTGCGACAAAACGTCTCTATCGACCGTTTGGTTGGCGGCTTGGTAAGACATCTTGCTAAGCTGTTTGCATTGTTTGGAAGATGGGCCATGGGTTGCTGCAAGCTTCATATAAGTCTTCTCAATCCTTTGAGGCAGGTCATCCGTAAAGTTGGCAAAATACTCGATCAGTTCCTCTCGACATCTCTTCTTTCTCTCTCGGTTCCGCTTGAATAGCCATTTAACATTAGTGCGCAGTTTAGCCCAGGCCTCGGATGTATATTCCTTTATGGTCGGTGAATAACTGCACGGGTTTATGGCTTTTTTTGGTACGAGTTGTTGATCCCAGCTGACAAAGAACTTACTTCCACCCAGATCTCCTCCGCAGCTCTCGAACGCGTGGTCCTTTCCTGGTAACACCAGACAGTCCTTCAAGTTCTCGTATCCAAGCTTCCCGTGAGTCAAATTCAAAACTTGTATGTCTCCAGGATGGTAGCATGGGTAGCGGGCAACCACGATCTGTTCTTCAGAGGAAAATTCTCCGGCTTCGTCATCTAGCAGTGTAGGTTTGAAGTAGCACTGACCCTTTTGCAGTCTGTCGTGAGGATCACAAACACCAAACACTACTCTAGCTTTGGGAACCAAAATCCTGACACGTACCACAGGACTTCTTGGCGGTTCGTCGTCTTCGGCAGGGAGAACATAGCTACGATCGATCATCTCTTTTATCTCGTTACGCTTTATGGTCGTCAAAACTTCTCTCGTAGGTCTATCAATTCCACTTCTGATATTTCCTGCATCTCTCCCAGTCAGGCGTAAGAAATATTGAGCGGACGCGGAGTCATCGGGTATTTTCCTCAACAAATCTAGATAGCTCTCATACAGGGCTTGGAGATAACTGATTGGCACCCCTCTGGACTGAAGAAGTATGATCAATCGAGTATCAAGGTACCCGTTTATGTAAGGCTTGGAATAATCCAAGATTCCTATGAAAGGAATATGTTGACGCACCTCGTTGTTCGGAATGTTGAATTTCTGCATGGACTGGCGGAGCTGCACCTGAGGGGCGTTTGTGGGGTCATCTTTCAGCACCAACGTACCTTGAAAACCTTGGTAATTTACTAGGACGGCGCTAGGTTCGGGATAGCTAAGGCCAAGCTGGCGTCGCACCTCAGTAGTAAACCCATTTGACATAAAACCACAGCTATTAGTAAAAGCGTGCGGTTTTGTTCCAAAAAGTCCACTCTTGACGTCTGGCTCGACTTTGTAATCCTCTCTAGCAAGTTTTAGCATATGGTCAAATCCAACGAATAACAAGCTGATTCTTTTGGCCCGCTTTCTCACATCTGTTATCTTAACGAAGTTATCAAACCGTGCCAACAGATCATGAATTTCATCTTCCGACGCGTTCATTAAGTAGCACTTTTTCTCCCTGAACTGACTGTCGGAATGACCAAGGTAACGATAGTGCCGTCCTTCGCAAAATATGTTCCTCTTCAAAATGCCTACACAAAAGTTGTTACTCCCGTTTTGCACAATTGGTTCACTGAAAGAGACAGACATCAGGTTACCGGGGAAAGAACCATTCCCATTAGTACGTCTTAAGTACTCGAACAACAGACTTCTTTCCAGTTTCCTGTACTCGAATCGGTAATCGTTATCGTTTTCCCCCAAATAATCCACATGTTTTATGTAGTCGGCTTCGCAATCGGTGGGCGGAGCAGCGTTTTCAGGAACAGTGATACAAACAGGATAAGCCATAAGACCTTTGTTACTGTTACAATCGACTCTTGGTGGCTGCAGAGAGACAAAAAGCCACTCAGTATAGTAAATCAAGTTGTGTGATTGTGAGGTTTTGGTTAGTCAACCTTGGAAACTGCTTTTAATTCTGATCACACTCCTTCTGGGTGCCGGGGCTTAAGGAGCTTCCTTGGTTAATGCGCACACGTTCTGCGCATTACAAGATGGTCCCACAGGAATCTCGGATTCTAATTTATTCGCCTTGGCAGATTACTGTTAGAACATTCCATGAAAGAGCGTATTAAATGGTGGTGATATGTTTGTATGAAAGCGAATAAAAACAAGCAGAGTCGATCCTGAAAGAGCATCAAATGTAACCATCATGACCATTGTTCGAAAAATTATCGCCATATCTTGGGTTGAAAACCTTACCTATAACAGTCTTAATTAAGTTATCAATATCAACTTTCCGTGCTGATTGTCATTAATTTTCATCCATCTCTACCCCAAACAAACACCAGCTAATTTTACATGCCAGAAGTCAGTGAAAAGTCTTATTTTAAGTACTTTTCTTGCAATGTGCAGAACCTTGAACAATTTTTGTTGTCTTATGTAGCTTGAGGATAGTTCCGCTTGAAGCGGCTTTGATATTGCAATGGTAATGGGACTCGAAAATGATCTACACGTTGTATTCAAGTAGTTCATTTTCGAGTCCCCATACCCTCAGTTTTAAAACGAGACTGGTGCAAACCCATTGGAATTAATAAACCAAATCATTTACGTAAATATGCAAATAAAACAAAGGTTTTTGCACCAAGCCTTATTTTCAAATACAGTAAAATTGCCTGTTCGCAAATTCCTCGTCTTGACTGGATAACTTCTCAAGAATCGCTCATTCGATTTTTTTCTCATCTGTCGAAGAAATGCTAGTTTCAACTTTAAAGTTTATTGTGCCGTTGGGTGCTAGAAGAGAACTTATAGTTGCATCTTGTTAATCCTAACAAAAATACATTTATTGATGTAGACTGATCGTTGTAAAAGCATTTAGAATTTGCTTGAGTTCCTTACTTGACAACTGATACAGGTCACTGTCATTTTCTTAGGAAATGAAATTAGTGTCACATCGTGTCAGCGAGGTATGTGCAGTGCTTTGAATTTTAAAGAGAAAATCACTAGCATGGATCTAATGTCTGTAGAAAAGAACACGATAGACCACTGATTCCATGGCCTTGATCCAAAGCCAAGAACATTACACCGAAACTAAATATACTTTAAATGACGTCAATGTTGGCATGGCAATTAAACCGCAGCCAATCAAATTGAGGAACTTATCGGTCGGCTATAGTTAGGTAAAACAACTGCTCTTCAAAGAAGCAAACAAACACAATGATTGACAGTTGCCGTCGGAAAACTCGTAAGACTATTACGTATTCTTGTTTCAAAGAGGGCTTTAGGGGAATGAAACAAACTCTCGTCTCCTTCCAAAACGATTGTAGTGAAGTCAAGCTTAATCAGAAAAAGATTGTGAAAAGAACTGTTCTTCGAGAAACTTCTTGTAAAATTACGAAATAAAGAAAGGGTGCAACAACGTCCATTCAGTCAATTATATTGTAACTAAAGAGCTAACTTCAGCTACTTCGAACAGAATCGAGTCGGGGACTCGGCAAGTAACTAATTGTCTAAGCGAGAGCTCTTCAGAGATCAAAAATTTTAACTAAGGTAGGGGTAGGCAGAGGGAGCATTCACGAGACTCTGCGAGACTGTCTGCCATCTGGCCATTACGACAGATACCATCGGAATCCCGTTTACAACACCCCAACCTGATTACACGAAGCTCATTCTCCCGCTTATTATTCTTTCCCTCTCCTCTCAATTTACGTCTCTCTACATGACGTCTACTATTATTTCAATCTGCAAGAATTTTTAACTTCTAAATAAATATACATGACATGTTCGACTCATATAAATCAGAGAAAGCGTTCTAGAGAGGTGGCGGGAATCGATCAATTATGTCTGACGATCAATGTGGAGCCAGGAGCGTTCTAATACGTTTTAATGCTGCTGCAGTTTTGAATTCATCGAGTTGACTTTCGACGTAGTTACGCAGGCATTTTGCTTTATTGGAATTTTGGAATTGTGTACCATTAGCAATTTTCAACAGTTCATTTTGGGTAATCAGGAAATGGCAATGGAAAGAGTACTTATCACTGACGAATCACTTACTCTTTGATACCTATTGATAGAACAGACCAGGCCATGAAGAATAAAAAGAGGGCCCTGATCGGATCGAGACGATCACTTTTAAGTTTGGAGAAACGACTCCAATACCGACACAAGGAAGATGGCGTCGCGGTACATTTAAGTTTCCTCTGGCTTCTAAGGAATATAGAGTTATCACATTGGCAATGATATTTACCTGAAGGCTGACAGCGTTGTCTTTTAGGTATATCGTCCTTTCCAATTAGACGAGGGAAACAGCTAGCTTTGGGTTAATAGCAGACAGAAAACTGCCAACAATGCACTTTATTGTGCGGCTTTCAGGAGAGTGCACTAGATTCTGTCCCCTTATTTGGATATTTGTAGTTCTGAACTGAAACTGAAATGTGGGGAATCCCCGTATAAAAATAGATTAGAAAGACTGGAAATATGAAAACAAAAATAAAACTCTTTCAATATAGTCGTTCTTTTCACACCTTTCCCCAATACTGCTCTGTCCTTTAGATTGTTGTTAATGCTGTTAGGATAATAGTATGGAAATGTTCTTTCGATAAAGCTATTGATTCTTGCGATTAACGCTTCTTTTGAAGCGGAACAAGCAGGAAGTAGCAGTCTCGATTCCTAGAAAACACTAGCAAGGTTCTAGGAAATTGAGCCTATTGACATTGCATAACATTATAGGATCAGGTTATGTTGTGACACGCTCCCTGTTCTCCTGTTCACTTTGCAAATTGAACAAATGTGCAATATATCATGATTTAACTGTGAAATTGCCAGACTATGGCAGTCTTCTGGAATTCAAAAAAAAAGAAGCGCTTTCACTATTTTCTTGTATTAAAGAAAAGCAACAAACATCTGACAGTTGTAAGTCCGAGTGATGAGGGGAGAGGAGAGGAGCATGTCACAGTCAAAACAAAGCCTAATAAGATTACTTCTAAAGAAACTGTTTACTCCGCACTTTCGATTTCCGAAAAGTTCGCTTGAACATCGAAAGCTTTAATTTAGAGAAGACTCAGGCGCCTGTATACCGGTGAAGCTATACGATTTTATGCCCATATGTCAAGCCCAGCGAGGGGTTTTGGATATATTTCCGTTTTATGACCTCGTAAATGAAGTTAGTTTGGGCATCATAACAAAGCCGCACTCAACACACGGGGCTTCCCCAGTCTCTTATACTTTCGTTTACCGTCCTCATCTGTGTTGCCGACCTGGTTGAAGAAGAAGAACGATTCCATCACTTAAGGAAAGATTAATACAGTAAACTGTTTGCTCTTCGAGAAATTAACCGGCAGGTTCTCAATCGATTAATTGTGCATTTGGGATAATAAGCCTTCCTTCCATATTTTTATTACCATATTTTTTTCACATTTGGCTGCGTTTACAAATGAATGCAAAAATTCATTCATTCCCACGTTTCGTTTTAGTTTTAGTCGTCAAAGGCTGCAGCCTGGTAGCCGAAAGCTCAATTTTTAGAAAAACTGTTAAACAGACAACGATTTTAGTTTTTGGTCGTGGAATGTGCGAAGCGTAATCAAGACTATCGTTAGGGCTCAGAAAATCACTCTCTCAGAAGTAAACAAATCGATGTATAAATGCCGCAACGTAAGACACTCTTTTTTTTCATATAAGCATTTATCTTATTAGAATATCGAGGCTGAATAAACCAGAATTTTAGAATAAACCCGAGTTTGAGATTTTGAAAAGAATATAATTCTTTGTGTTAAAAATTTGTAAATACCATACAATTATTTGTTATTAAGTGAACCAATTCAAATAAAATTCTCCCTTTGTTCTCTAAACGACAAAACTAGCCAAAAAAAAAACACTAGCCGTTTGTTCGATCATTATAACATTTCTGCAAGAACAATTGTGTGTCCTAATCTAAGAATATTTACAAAAATATTTTCAGCCAAAAATCGGCAGAGAACTAAGAATATTCAGCCTAGGCCGGAAAAACAATATTCTTGTGTAAAGAGTGAACGTTGAAATATACTTCGCCTTTTCTTCGTTTGATACTACTGTCTTGTCTTTTGAATTAAGTCATCTATTTCACCACTGAAAATCATACACTTGATTTTATATTGGTTACAGTTGAACATAAGGTGATTTAACACACCTTCCTAAGAACTAGTGCTATCATCATCAAAATACACTCTTTTTATACTCTCTAAACAGTACTCAATCCAATACTCAAAGATTGATTGGATTAATCAAACGTTAAATATTTAATCAGGTCTTATTTTGCATTTTAAACTTTTCATTTGAAGAGCGAATTATTGAAACAAGTAATGAAGTGAAATTTGCAATAAGAAATTCATAAATTCATCGTTGAGAGGAGCATGCTGGTTATGTATCTTAGTTGCACATTTCATTTTATAAATATTATTTTCTCTTCCTTTTAGAAGTAAATTATGGCCATGTTTTAAATTTTATTTATTTACTTAGTTATTTATTTATTTATCTCCACAATTATAACAATTACAATTCTTTTTTCAACAATTAAGTTACAGAAGAATGAATAAAGTTTGGTTCACAGAAGTTAACAATGACACCATATTGAATTAATTAAGACAAAAGATTTTGTCAATTCTTATCTACATACTTATTTAACTTAAGATTTAGCGTTGTCTACTTTAATTATCAGTTAAAAAATTGCTTCTTGAAAAATCTTCCATTTTTCTTTAAACAAATTCGTTTTATTCGATTTGAAATATATGTGTTTTTCAGTTTCATATTGAATTACCAAAATTCTTATGCATGAAGTGGCTCAAGGAAGGTAATGTTTCTCTACATCGAAAAGTGCACAAGAAAGATTTTCCTAAAATTACTATATAATTAAATAGATCCATCTCCTCCTCTTCCAAAAAAAAAAAACTGTGGCAATTTTTTTATTTGTAATCAAGACCTTTGCTCTGGTCAGTGTTTTCCTTCAATCAAGGTTGATACATATAAGTTATAGTTGTTAACAGAGATACGCTTGTAAGATGATAGGCATCGTTGGTTAAAGTCTACTAAAACGCTGCGAAATTTTAACTCTGTAACATAGTTTATTAAGAAGAAATCTTTTTTTAAGAAGATAATTATTATATATGGATGGTCATTCTCGTGTGCAATAGTTGTGTTGACCAAAAAAAGTCTTAGATTTAGCAGTAAAGGTTGTTCCTTATTATAATCATGCGACAATGTGTTTATAAATTGGTGTGCAAAGGGAATTTGTAGGTGCATGCATCAGAAGAAGAGTACATTCTCAGGGGATGTTGGTGCATGTATTCTCACGATGTGGGAATGTTATTTTTTAATAAAACTATCCTTCGTGTAGAGAAATATCCGACAGGGGAATCACGTGTGACAACCGTGAAATATCCGATAGGGGAATCCCATGTGGCACTTTACGAAACCGGAAAACGTAACGAAAAGCAACAATGACTTTGTGCAGATGAGAAGTACAATGCTCAACTTGATCGACTATTTTGCTTTCCTGCGGTGCGTCGTTATTCGTGGCAAATCAGGAAGAATGGGAAAATTTCCGTGCCTTGACACCCCGAATCGGGAAAAATACTGTTCCTGGCACGCACTGGACACGTCGCGTTTCCTGGAAAACGGTACTCCTAAATTTGTCGGTATTCTCGAAGAATACGGGTCCGTATCGTGTGATTTCCGGCCACGTCACTCGCTATTTTACGCAGTGATATCCTTTTCGTGCCTAAGTGGCACATAAGACTGCGACCAGATATTTCCACTGCTCTCTATCTGTGGCTGTCTTCTCGAGTTCTCTCTTGTTTCAATTTCTGCCTCAATCGTAATCAGCACATGATATTATATTGCTACGGCAACTGATGATCAGAGAAAATGCAACCACACATAGTCATTTGTTATTAGATATACTTTTTTATCATCGGAAAAGGGAGTTATTCTATCAAGGGGTTTGCGGCATTCAGTCTATCAAACAACTCTAAAATACAAAAAAACACAACTTTCGAAGAGAAGATTTTATCCCTGTGGGGATAAGGACCGAGGTGCTCGTCGGAAATTTTGAAAAGAACCCCTAAGAGATACCAAGATCCTGTTTTGTGGGCGTGGCTTGAAATTTTAATTCACCTTAAGAGGTACCAATTCTGAAACAACACATTTTATCTCCTGCCTCTCCTGTCATATTTTTTTCAGCTCAATACCCTAAAAGGTACCGCAAAAGCTCCTGCTGTGGACCTTTCGAGGCTAAACACTCTAAGAGTGATGATCCAAATGCGCGTTTCTCGTTTAAAAAAAATAAATGTCTGTAAAAAAAACCAAAATAAATGTTTATATTTTCTTGATTTGTATGAATTGCTTATTTCATCATCAGGATGTCATTGAAGAATACGTAAACTGTGTGGGGTGCTTGTGGGGGGTAAGACACACCTCCAAATTTACACAGTTGGTTCCTTAAGTATTTAAGCCACAATTCCAGGTTCCACAATTAGGTTCTAAAGTATTCACGAAACATTTCTACATTTTTACACTTCCACGGTTGGTAACTAGAGTATTGGAGACATTTCCACAATTTCACCACATTTCCACACTTCCATATTTGGTTCCTTATGTCGTCAAGAAACATTTTCAGATTTCCACGCTTCCACAGTTAGTTACTTAAGTATTCAAGAAACATTTCCAGATTTCCATACTTCCACAGTTAGTTCACTTCCGTGATTGGTACCTTAAATATTCAAGACACATTTCCAGATTTCCAGATTTCCTCAGTTAGTTGCTTAAGTATTCAAGAACCATTTCTACATTTTTATACTTCCACAGCTGGTAACTTAAGTATTCAAGACACATTTCCAAATTTTCACTCTTCCACAGTTGGTAACTTAAGAATAAAGACATATTTCCACTTTTTCCAAAAAAGCACAGTGCACAGTTCTAGAAGGGTGGCGGAAATCAATAAACTATGTCTGACGATCAATGTGGAGCCAGAAGCGTTCTAATACGTTTTAATGCTGTGCCTGGTCTGTCCTGTAAATAGGTCTCAAAGGGTCAGCGATTCCTCAGTGAAAAGTATTCTTTCCATTACGATTTCCTGATTACCCAAGATGAAGTGCTGAAATATCGCTTATGGTGCACAGTTCCAAAATTCCAGTGAAGCGAAATGCTCGCGTAGCCAAGTCGAAAGTCAACCCGATGAATTCAAACCTGCAATGAAGAATAACAGAGGGCCTTGATCGAGACAATCACTTTTAAGTCTGCCGAAACGACTCCAATTCCGACACAAGGAAGATGGCGTCGTACATTTAGGTGTCTTCCGGCGGCTTCTAAGGAATATAGAGTTCTAATATTGGCCGTGATATTTATCTGAGGGCTCTCGCCCTTGTCGTTTATGTATATCCTCCTTTGTAAATAGACGAGGGAAACAGTTAGCGTTGGGTTAATAACACAGGCAGAAGAATGCCAGGAATGCACTTCACTGTGTGTTTTCAAGACAGTGCACTAGATTCTGACACCTTCTTTGAATATTTGTAGTTCTGAACTGAAACTGAAATGTGGGGAATCCCCGTATAAAAATAAATTTGAAAGACTGGAAATCTTGAAACGAAAATTAAACTCTTGCAATGTAAGCGTTCTTTTCACGCCTTTCTCCAATACTGCTTTGTCCTTTAGCTTGTTGTTACTGTTGTTAGGATATTATGCTAGAAATGTTTTTTCGATAAAGCTATCGATTCCCCCCGAAGAGGAACAAGTAGGAAGTAGCAGTCTCGATTCCTAGAAAATACGAGCAAGTTTCTAGGAAATAGTCTTTTGACATTGCATCTGATATTATGAGGTCAGCTTATGACATGCTTCTTGTTCTGTCTGTTCTCCTGTTCACTTTGCAATTGAACACATGTGCAAGATATCATAATTTAACTGAGAAATACCCAGCAGTCTCGATTTCTAGGAATCGAGACTGCTACTGCAAGAGTAAACCAACAAACATCTGACAGTTGCAAGTCAAGTACGTTGGCTATGATGGGGGAAGGAGCATGTGTCTGCAGGGTCACAGCCGAAAAGAAAGCCTATAATTATAAGATTACTTTTATAAAGAAACTGTTTACTCCGCACTTTCGATTTCCGAGAATTTCGCTTGAACATCGAAAGCTTAATATTTAGAGAAGAGATGCAGACGCCTGTATACCGGTGAAGCTATACGAGTTTATGCCCATTTGTCAATTCGTAGATCCTACGTTGGCAGCGTTTATCGGATGCGGTCCCTTGCAGTTTCTGGTTTCCCTTTTGTCAAGCCTAGCCGGCGGTTTTGGATATATTTCCCTTTTATGACTAGTTTTGGCATCAAAACAAAACTGCACTCAACACACAGGGCTTCCCTAGTCTCTAATACTTTCGTTTACCGGTTAAGTCCTAATCTGTGTTGCCGACTTGGTTGAAGAAGAAGAAGGAGGAGGAGGAGGAGGAGGAGGAGGAGGAGGAGGAGGAGGAGGAGAAGGATTTCATCACTTAAGGTGAGATAAGCACCGTAAACTGATTGCTATTCGAGAAATAAACAGGCAGTTTCCCAGTCGATTGATTATTCCTTCCTTTCTTCCACTTTAGGTTATTTTTTTACACTTGGCTGCGTTTACAAATGAATCCGGTCCTGGGCCCGTTTCTCGAAAGCCCCGGAAACTTTTCGGGCCCGTAAAGCCATTTTTAGTTCGTCTGTATCTAAAAACGGAGAAGTTTATACTTCTGAAACTTCTTGTATGCACCAAACCTCTAGTCATATTAAGAATTTGTGAATAAAACAGCTCTGTAATCGTAAGGTTCGAGATTTTGTTTAGCTTTCCGGGTGCGAAAACTTTTCGGGACCTTCGAGAAACGGGCCCCTGGGATAATTTGCGGTACAATTTGGGGATCATCTGCAGTAAGGGGATCATTTGCGGGCCTGTACAGCTCTGTCCTTTAGCTTGTTGTTACTGCTGTTAGGATATTATGCTGGAAAGTGTTCTTTCGATTTAACAAATTGACGTCAGTTTTTTATGCGTCTGTCATCGCATTGGCAGGTGATAAATTGCGTCATAACATTGTCAAAGTGGCTGTGGAACCACGAGCCGCGAGTGGTTCCGCAGTAAACTTTGACAATGTTATGACGAAATTTATCATCAATAAGAGGACAGACGCACAAAAAAAAAACTGACGTTAATTTGTTTTTTACAATAACAAGACCCCAAAATGGTCAAATGCCAGGAATAAATGAGGGGAAAAGACGCCGTAAACTTGCCGTAAACAAAGATAAGCGAATTTTATTCAAAATGACGGGAGCATTGTCAATAGTTTTTCTCGCTTTTTGATTGCCTTATTAAGAAAAGTCCATAAAATCTCATTGGCTAAAAAGTTGACAGTTTGACAGCTGAAAGTTGAACTTGAAAGCTTGCATAAATTAAAATTTTATCCGTCTGTACTCTTATTGATGATAAAAATGAGCCAATCAGCGCGCGAGACATTAGACAGTTATTGTGAAAAAAGCTATCAATTCTTGCGATTAAAGTTTTTTTTCGACGAGGAACAAGTAGGAAGTAGCAGTCTCGATTCCTAGAAAACACGAGCAAGTTTCTAGGAAATAGAGTCTATTTACATTGCATCTGCTATTATGAGGTCAGGTTATGACATGCTGTCTGTTGTCCTGTTCACTTTGCAACTGAACACATGTGCAAGAAATCATAATTTAACTGAGAAAGGCCAGACCATGGCGGTCTTCTTGAATTTAAAAAAAAAAAGCGCTTTCGCAATTTTTTGCAAGAGAAAAATAACAAACATCTGCCAGCTGCAAGTCAAGTACTTTGGCTATGATGGGGGGGAGGAGCATGTGTCTACAGGATCACCTATAAGGTAGCCTATAAGGTAACTTCTATAAAGAAACTGTTTACTACGCACTTTCGATTTCCGAGAATTTCGCTTGAACATCGAAAGCTTAAGATTTAGAGAAAAAACTCAGACATCTCTATACCGGGCATCAAAACAAAACTGCACTGAACAGACGGGCTTCCCTAGTCTCTAATACTTTCGTTGCCGACTTGATTGAAGAAGAGGAGCGATTTCATCACTTAAGGTAAGATTAATACAGTAAACTGTTTCCTATTCGAAAAATAAACCGGCAGGTTCTCAATCGATTGATTGTACATCGGAAATAAGTCTTTCTTCCACATTTGTATTCCGTTTGGGTTATTTTTTCACACTTGGCTGTGTTAACAAATGAATGTAAATATTCATTCATTCGCAGGTTTCGGTTTAGTTTTACTCGTCAAAGGCTGCATCCTGGTAGCCGAAAGCTCAGTTGTTAAATAGACAACGATTTTAGTTTTTAGTCGTGGATACGCGAAGCATAATCAAGACTATCGTTAGGGAGTCAGAAAATGCAACTTTGTCACTCTCTCAGAGGTAAACAAATCGACGTAATGGCGCAACGTAATACAGATCAATACACTCTTTTTCGTTCGACAGAATGCAGTTCTAACCGCGTAATGCATAAAAAGTTCGAGATTTGTGAATCTATCTATCTATCCACCCACCTACCTACCTACCTACCCACCTACCTATCTATCTAACAAATTCTTCAGGTACGAATGATGTCATGTCCATGTTCGTCCATGTGCTTTCTTGCGAGTGTTGCGCAATATTGCGGACCGGTTTCGAGTGTCGAGGAAGCTTATTGTGGACTGTAGCGGATACTGAAGTTGTTTATTTAAAGTTCGAAGTCAGTGTTAATGTCATTTAAAAATCTTTTAGACATGTCTTCACGAAATGTGTACGACTTTTCGTACGAACAGAAAGCTGTAGTTTGGCTGCGTGTTGTGTACTCTGTTCTCTTCGACCGAAACCAACGCTGCTTTCTGCTGAAAAAATCAAAGGAGGAAATGAGTTTCACTTCGCTGCCTAGGTTTCTGTGCGAAAACTATGTAACGTAAACCCAACGAAAGTACTTACATAGGATATGAGTTCAACTCCCACAGGGTTGCTTTGGTACACGAACATGCCTCCGTTTCATTGTTTCGGAAGTGAAAATGCCCTGTAGCTGTTACCCCAAAGCCAAGGCGATTCAAAGTCGTGTTCGTAAACAAAATAACTGTCCTAGTTTTGGTACTAAAAGCACGTCGTCTCGCATACCCACGGAACAAACATGGTTGGTGTCGATTTACACGGTCAGTATAAAACACACACTGTGGACTGCGGACTGCTGACTGCGGACTGCAGACTACGCACTACGGACTGGGTATAAAACACAGATTTATGTATAATATTACACGATACATGTATAAACGAGAACAAACCCTCTCGTATGCACGTGCTTTGCGATCAATTCATTTGTTTTGGCTCCTGCTGAAGGGAGACCAATTTCACGCCTACCTAACAGTTCAGGCACAAAATGCTTTCCCTAGAATTTTTGTTTTGTTTTTTTTAACATACCAAGCCTACCAAAACTCGAACGCACTCTTTAATCTACGATCACTACTAGTTTATAAGAATTTATCAGAATTTCAGAATAAACGCGAGGCTGAGATTTTGAAAAGAATATAATAATAAATAAATAATAAAAAATAAATTTGTAAATGCCGTACAATTATTATATGTTATTAGCTAAACCAGATAAAATTCTTCCTTTCTCTGAACGACGAAACTAGCCAAAAACAACACTAGCCGTATGCTCGATTATAATAACATTTCTGCAATAACAATACACCGATTCCAGAAAAAACCGGAAGTTGCACGCAAGCGAGGCTTAATAGCCCTCGAGCTTTCAAAATGGCGGACGAAATGCTGGGGAAGAACGAAAAAATTCGAATGTATGTAGGTTAGAGCTACTTGTCTGGAGCAAATGTGGTAAAGAAAAGGAAAAGAGTTGGACACAAGTGTTGTGCGGCTGCAAACTCTAATAATCGAAGCAAAAACCGACCTCATTTATCATTTCCACGACTGAGTTTCCTTCGGACAAGCTAACCAGATAAACAAAGAAGAAAAAAGTGGGAAATACTTATGCAAAGGGGAGATGTCTATTTTACCTCGGTAGGAAATAATTTTTGTTTTTCCGAGCACTTCTTGCCAAGTGATTTTAAACTGAGTACACTTTTTGAAACTGGGAGCCGTACCCTCGGCTTTCCCTTGGGCAAAAGTTGATGAGGAATCTCTGTGTAGAGCAAAATATATGATGCATCTGAGTCTGGCATATGAATACCCATCAGCTTCAATCAACTTAGGAATTAATCAGTTTTCATGCCTCTGAGGTAAACAAAAAAATTTTCCCAAAAACAATGTTGAATGTGGAAGGACATTAGTGATTTAAATACAGCCATTGATGAATTTTGAATATTTTTTACTCGCTTAATATTTCAGCAAGATCTGGCTTTTAGGTTTAATGTTTCAGAACTAGCAGTGTCAGATAAATTATTGCATGGGCCAATTTCCTGTATTTGATGTTGGGGAGCCAGCCCATGAATTATTTACCTGAAGTTTTCCTAGGCTGAATTTGAAAGCATAAGGTGCAGAATAGACTGCAGAGAGATAACAGGTCAGACACCCAAGACCTGGACATCCAAAAGTGAACTTTACTCTGAATAAGTCTGACAACACATTTTAAGGCCTAGTAGGAATTTTCCTTAATGTCGTAGATTTGATAGACAGCTTGTACTGGCAAGCAGGAAGGTTATAATCTTCATCCATTCTATGCAACCAAGTAAATCAGAACTGACTATAATTTTAATGCCAATTTTCTAAGGAAGACTGTTTTCCAACCATGAACCAGAACTGCAAATGTAAGAATACAAGCTGAAATGGCTATTAGGAAAATAAATGGATGGCATGTATTTGATGGTGTAACTCCACTAAGGTTGTGTAGAGTTGTTAATCAACCCTGGATAGTGAGCTATTTGCTTGTAAACTGGCAGAAAAAAGTTATCTGATGTTTATTTGTCATTTGGTAGTGACTTTAAACAGAGTACATGATATTGTTCATCAGTGGTAATTAAATATTTGGTGATTTCCACCATACTGAAATTGTGCATTATGTGGCTTCATGTTCTATTTTCTGGCACAGGGTGTAACATAGAAGGACACATGGTAGAGCTGGTGTATAATTTTGCTAATAACATAAAAGCGCAATTGAATTTGACCTCATTGAGAATTTTCTACGCTGTATGATCTTATAGATTCCCAATTGTTTTGAACTATTTTGAAATATTTATTCAAATATTCATCACCAGAGAAAAACTGGAAGTAGCTGAATTTTCTAATATTAGATGCTGGACAAAATTTTTGGACCTTTGATATACATTGTTTATTCTGGCTTTAGCAATAATCACATCATGTAAGGCCATCTCTAAGCATTAGGTAAGCCAATTCATATGTAATATATTTATCATAAATTGTTCAATATTCTTTAGCATCTCCTTCCACCATTCTATGTCCAAGGCATTTTGCTCATTAAAAATTTGCAGTTACTTTCAATTATAGCCGGGACATTCCAAAGTCTGTTCACAACAAAGAGTAGTTGTTGTACATTGTACATCATAAACTGAAGTTCATATGACTCTTGTTTACTTTTAAACCAGTGTCAAACATTTTGCATATTGATTTTGTAAGGCAATCTTTCAGGGTCTCACTATCCATAACAATGACATTCCTAGCTTAAATTATTTCATGGAGATTGCCCTTACTTGGGTCTATAACCTCAGTCCAGCCGGGGGACCCTGGGGAGGCCCCCGAAATTTCCCTTTTCTCTTGAACAAAAAAAAAAAGCATTTTGTTACTTGCACCTTCGTCGATCCCTGTTGATGCATTATTTCAGTGTACTTGTTCATTACTAGTTGCTAGTTTTCTAGGCCATCTTTCATGGCATGTGACTGATAGTCTTTGTTACACTGTAGTACACGTCACTGATAATTTTATTGCTGATTTGACTGATGAATCAGCTTTGTGATTGCGTCCTACCCTGTAACGCAATGATGCTGTCATTGTACCGAACCCTTGCTTATACCTTTCTTGGCGAGTAGATCGTGGTCTTGTTTGATACTCTGATTAGCATCTTTTGAACTTTTAAAAGGATTTCCCTTTATTCTCTAACACCGATTGTTAATTTATGAAGAGAGATTGGATGTTCTCAAACTTGAGAAGACTGAAGTGGTCAGTGAAAAATGAATCAGCCGTAGGAAATCTTTTAAAGTGTTTTGTTGCAATATTCCCGATATCCGACACAATTTTAAAATTTACTTCCGTATGTTCTTTCGATCTCTTGCTGTAGCTTTAGTAAAGCATTCTTCGGGTCAGGGTCGTAAACTTTTACAATTTTCATTTCATTCAGATTCTTTTTCCTAAACCGACCATAAACAAAGTTCTTTTAGGCAATAAAAATGGTGAGAACAGGTTGTTTTTGCGCATATTAGAGATCGAGACAATCGAAGGATGGAAAACATACCCGTCTAAAAGTTCCTTTATTTTGCCCCTTTGATTTATACGGCGACTTTTAAGCCAGAATTTCGATTGGCTGAGTGTCAAGTTTTCAATGTTCTTCGCTCACACTGACGCCGGGAATATCATCAGAAGAGAGATTTGCCTTTCTTCTTCGTTCGCCATGTTGCTTTAATTACCGCGAGGGCTATTAAGCCTCGTTTCGGTGCAACTTCCGGTTTTTTCTGGAATCGGTGTATTGTCTATCTTAATCTAAGAATACTCACAAAAATATTTTCAGCAAAAAATCGGCAGAGATATAAGAATATTCAGCCTAGGCCGGAAAAACAATATTCTTGTGTAAAGAGTGAGCGTTGAAATATACTTCGACTTTCCTTCCTTTGATACCACTGTCTTGTCTTTTGAATTAAGTCATATATTTCACCTCTGAAAATCACTCACTTGATTTTATATAGAATACAGTTGAACATAAGGTGATTTAACACACCTTTCTAAGAACTAGTGCTATCATCATCAAAATACACTCTTTTTATACTCTCTAAATGGCACTCAATCCAATACTCAAAGCCGTGATTGGATTAATCAAACGTTGAGTATTTAATCAGGTCTTGTTTTGCATTTTAAACTTTTCATTTGAAGAGCGAATTACTGAAACAAGTAATGAAGTAAAATTTTCAAGAAGAAATTCATAAATTCATCGTTGAGAGGAGCGTGCTGAGTATCTGTATTTCAGTTGCACATTTTATTTTATAAATACTTTTTTTCTCTTACCTTTGGAAGCAAATTATGGCTATTTTTTAATTCAAGTTTTTTTTTTTATTCAGCCAGTTATTTATTGATTTATTTATTTATCTCCACAATTACAGCAATTACGATTCTTTTTTCAACAGTTAAGTTACAGAAGAATGAATAACGTTTGGTTTACAATAATTAACGATGACACCATATTGAATTAATTAAGAAAAAAGATTTTGTCAATTCTTATCTACATTCATATTTAACTTAACGATTTTCCTTAACGATTTTCCTTAATAATAGCGTTGTCTTATAATTATTTGAAATATATGTGTTTTTCAGTTTCATATTTAATTACCAAAATTCTTGTGAAGTGGCTCAAGGAAGGCAATGTTTCTCTACATCGACAAGTCCACAAGAAGGATTTTCCTAAAATTACTATATAACTAAATAGATCCATCTCCTCCTCCTCAAAAAAAAAAAATTGTGACTATTTTTTTTTTATTTTTAATCAAGGCCTTTGCTCCGATCAGTTTTTTCCTTCAATCAAGGTTGATACATATAAGTTATATATTTGTGTTAACGGAGATACGCTTGTAAGATGATAGGTATCGTTAGTTACAGTCTACTAAAATGTTGCGAAATTTTAACTCCGTAAAATAGTTTATTAAGACAAAATCTTTTTTTTTAAGAAGATAATTATTATATATGGGTGGTCATTCTCGTGTGCAATAGTTGTTTTGTCAAATAAAAGTCTTACATTTAGCAGTAAAGGTTGTTCCTTGTTATAATCATGCGACAACGTGTTTATAAATTGGTCTGCGAAGGAAATTGTGTGACACTTCACGAGACCGAAAAATATAACGAAAGGCAATAATGACTCCAAATTTACACAGTTGGTACCTTAAGTATTTAAGCCACATTTCCAGGCTCCACAATTAGGTACTAAAGTATTCAAGAAACATTTCTACATTTTCACACTTCCACGGTTGGTGACTTAAGTATTGGAGACATTTCCACAATTTCACCACATTTTTACACTTCTTTATTAAGTACCTTAAGTATTCAAGAAACATTTCCAGATTTCCACACTTCCACAGCTAGTTACTTAAGTATCAAAGACACATTTCCAGATTTCCACACTTCCACAGTTAGTTCCTTAAGTATTCAAGAAACATTTCTACATTATTACACTTCCATGGTTGGTACCTTAAATATTCAAGACACATTTCCAGATTTCCAGATTTCCAGATTTCCACAGTTAGTTACTTAAGTATTCAACAGCCATTTCTAGATTTTTACACTTCCACACTTGGTAACTTAAGTATTCAAGACACATTTCCAAATTTCCACACTTCCACAGTTGTTAACTTGAGAATAAAGACATATTTCCACTTTTTCCAAAAGAAAAGCAAAGAGAACTTTTTTTAATATTTGCATGCATGAATTTGCTCGTCAATACCTTAATTATGAATAATTTTGGTGACTGTGCGTTCCATTCCGACGACGCACAGTGCTCTTCTACCCGAAGTAAAAGCCTTACATGCGAACCCTAAATCTGATTCTAAATCTCTTTTCCTACAGGAGATAAAGTCTACGATTTCCAATGTCCTGGCATTTGCGCATAGACCTATTAGCCGCCACGATCCCACCAAAGACCGAAGAAGGTGAAACCTACATAATAAATGTGCAGTGTCATGGCACTGGTCGAAATGACTACAAAGTGATCATGAAAAGCTCGAAAGCACTTTACTGACAGAGTACCTGAGAAAATGTGAGGTGCCAGACCTCAACCAGAAGCTAATGAAGTTGACGTTTGATATCACGCCAGCCGACAAAGCGAATAGCTTCTGCAAAAGTGTTCTAGAAAGAGGGGTATTTTGTCGTCAACATACCTACCTCTTCCTTGGTCACTCGAATGAACAACTGAAGACAAAATCCTGCTACTTGATGAGAGCCACCCAGGACGAAATTTACAAGCATTTGGCGAAGTTTGGCGACTTTCTTGAAGATTACTCGGTCAACACGGAAACGAGATTAATGACGTCAAAGGGGGCGGGGCTTCTGGTTACCATGGATACGTCAAACTCGAGAAAACAATAGAACTCCTTTCCATAACAATGCTTTTTCATTTGCATCACAATACCTGTCAAATCCGTACTGGACTATAGCCCATACCACTACTTAAGAACTAGTGCTATCATCATCAAAATACACTCTTTTTATACTCTCTAAACACTGCTCAATCCAATACTCAAGGATTGATTGGATTAATCAAACTTTGAGTATTTAATCAGGTCTTGTTTTGCATTTTAAACTTTTCATTGGAAGAGCGAATTACTGAAACAAGTAATGAAGTGAAATTTGCAATAAGAAATTCATAAATTCATCGTTGAGAGGAGCATGCTGCTTATGTATTTTAGTTGCACATTTCATTTTATAAATATTATTTTCTCTTCCTTTTAGAAGTAAATTATGGCTATTTTTTAAATTTTATTTATTTACTTAGTTAGTTATTTATTTATCTCCACAATTATAACAATTACAATTCTTTTTTCAACAATTAAGTTACAGAAGAATGAATAAAGTTTGGTTCACAGAAGTTAACAATGACACCATATTGAATTAATTAAGACAAAAGATTTTGTCAATTCTTATCTACATTCTTATTTAACTTAACGATTTTCCTTAACGATTTTCCTTAATAATAGCGTTGTCTTATAATTCGTTTTATTCAATTTGAAATATATGTGTTTTTCAGTTTCATATTTAATTACCAAAATTCTTATGAAGTGGCTCAAGGAAGGCAATGTTTCTCTACGTCGACAAGTCCACAAGAAAGATTTTCCTAAAATTACTATATAACTAAATAGATCCATCCCCTCCTCAAAAAAAAAAAAATTATGACTATTTTTTTTTTATTTTTAATCAAGGCCTTTGCTCCGATCAGTGTTTCCCTTCAATCAAGGTTGATACGTATAAGTTATAGTTGTGTTAACAGAGATACGCTTGTAAGATGATAGGCATCGTTAGTTATAGTCTACTAAAATGCTGCGAAATTTCAACTCTGTAAAATAGTTTATTAAGAAGAAATCTTTTTTTAAGAAGATAGTTATTATATGGTCATTCTGGTCATTCTCGTGTGCAATAGTTGTTTTGTCAAATAAAAGTCTTACATTTAGCAGTAAAGGTTGTTCCTTGTTATAATCACGCGACAACGTGTTTATAAATTGGTGTGCGAAGGAAATTGTGTGACACTTCACGAGACCGAAAAATATAACGAAAGGCAATAATGACAGTTGGTACCTTAAGTATTTAAGCCACATTTCCAGGCTCCACAATTAGGAACTAAAGTATTCAAGAAACATTTCTACATTTTCACACTTCCACGTTTGGTGACTTAAGTATTGGAGACATTTCCACAATTTCACCACATTTCCACACTTCTTTATTAGGTACCTTACGTATTCAAGAAACATTTCCAGATTTCCACACTTCCACAGCTAGTTCCTTAAGTATTCAAGGAACATTTCTACATTATTACACTTCCATGGTTGGTACCTTAAATATTCAAGACACATTTCCAGATTTCCAGATTTCCACAGTTAGTTACTTAAGTATTCAACAGCCATTTCTAGATTTTTACACTTCCACACTTGGTAACTTAAGTATTCAAGACACATTTCCAAATTTCCACACTTCCACAGTTGTTAACTTAAGAATAAAGACATATTTCCACTTTTTCCAAAAGAAAAGCAAAGAGAACTTTTTTTTAATATTTGCATGCATGAATTTGCTCGTCAATACCTTAATTATGAATAATTTTGGTGACTGTGCATTCCATTCCGAGGACGCATTGTGCTCTTCTACCCGAAGTAAAAGCCTTACTTGCGAACCCTAAATCTGATTCTAAATCTCTTTTCCTACAGGAGATAAAGTCTACGATTTCCAATGTCCTGGCATTTGCGCATAGACCTATTAGCCGCCACGATCCCACCAAAGACCGAAGAAGGTGAAACCTACATAATAAATGTGCAGTGTCATGGCACTGGTCGAAATGACTACAAAGTGGATCATGAAAAGCTCGAAAGCACTTTACTGACAGAGTACCTGAGAAAATGTGAGGTGCCAGACCTCAACCAGAAGCTAATGAAGTTGACGTTTGATATCACGCCAGCCGACAAAGCGAATAGCTTCTGCAAAAGTGTTCTAGAAAGAGGGGTATTTTGTCGTCAACATACCTACCTCTTCCTTGGTCACTCGAATGAACAACTGAAGACAAAATCCTGCTACTTGATGAGAGCCACCCAGGACGAAATTTACAAGCATTTGGCGAAGTTTGGCGACTTTCTTGAAGATTACTCGGTCAACACGGAAACGAGATTAATGACGTCAAAGGGGGCGGGGCTTCTGGTTACCATGGATACGTCAAACTCGAGAAAACAATAGAACTCCTTTCCATAACAATGCTTTTTCATTTGCATCACAATACCTGTCAAATCCGTACTGGACTATAGCCCATACCACTACTTAAGAACTAGTGCTATCATCATCAAAATACACTCTTTTTATACTCTCTAAACACTGCTCAATCCAATACGAAATTCACAAGCATTTGGCGAAGTTTGGCGACTTTCTTGAAGAGAAAAACCTAGGAAAGCGGGCAAGAAATATTGCAATGCTTTTTACGCCGCTAAACAAAGTCGTGCCATTGACTACAAAGGAGTACAAAATGCAAGCAGACATTACGGGCGGTATTACCAGAACGTACTCTTTCACTGATGGATGTGGATTTATGTCTCCTGAATTCTCTTCCGAAGTACAGCGAATCTTCGAGCTTGATTATCAGCCCAGCGCTGTCCACGTCCGCTATCGAGGCATCCAGGGTATGCTGGTACTCAAAGAAGATTTGGCAGACGTTAAAGTGCTGTTCCATAACTCAATGTAGAAGTTTGTTACCCCAGATGAGAACATGCCTGAAGGGTTCAGCTTCGCTGATGTTGTGGATTATTCCCGCCCTTACGTCAACGGATACCTCGACACTCGAATGGTCATGCTTCTTGCTGATAGAGGAGTATCAGCTAAGAATCTACACGACTTGCAGACAGGCTACTATGAATTGTTAGAAGACATGTGCAGGAAGACTGCCGAGGCCGAGTATTTCCTGCGTTGCAAAGGAGAATTCCGTCTTCTGCAAGATATTCAACACAAAGGCATTGATAGCACCACAAAAAAGCACTTGAAAGGTCTGAGAAAACAAGAACTGGATGAGACGGAAAAAGCTGCATACACGAGAATTCTGGTTCCCAAGCCTCGACTGGTGTTTGCTGTTTGCGATCCTTACAAGAAACTGGGGTACGGAGAGTGCTACTTCTACCCCACGATGTTAGAGGACGAAACGGAAGGTTTTATCCCTGGCCAGGAGTTTGTGGTAATGCGAGACCCATGTTACCATCCTGGAGACGTGCGTGTGCTGAGAATGACCAAGGAAAAGCAAGGGTACGAGAACCTGAGGGATTGTCTAGTTCTGCCCGTCAAAGGCCCACGTCCTCACGCGTTTGAATGTTCCGGTGGAGACTTGAGTGGAAACAAGTTCTTTGTCAGCTGGGATGAGAAACTCATTCCAAATAAAATAACAAGCCCCTGTGCTTATCCCCCAAAGAGGACGCCTGGATGTCGCAAAGCCGCGGCATTTGTACCCTGTTGTCAACTACCCAAGACCAAACTGAGCCCTGCTTGGCGAAATAGAGAAGGCCGACAGGAAATACGCGAATACTTTGCCTCCTACGAAGATGATTTAACAGACAAGATTGACGCGACCTACATGAAGTATGCAGCTGCCTTTGGCCCATCATCAAAAGAGTGCCGAGAGCTCAGTAAGATGCTTTACCAAGCAAATGATTTGACCCAAGATAGAATTGCACTGGAAAAGAAGTGGCTGAAGTGGAAGAAAGCGGAACCTCGCGCAAAATGTGAAGTGCCTCCTCGTGATACATTTATGCTTAGTGAAACATCTCCTCCTATTAACGACAAAAGAAACGAAAATGAAGATGATCAAGTTCCACTCATCAGACAGCGCCGCCTTTTCTGGCGTCGAGACAGGCCACAGTGTTGTCATGGAGACAAGGTACATGAAATTATTAACAAGGAGGCTGAAAAATTTGTAAAAACATTTGCTGGTGAAAGGAAAAAGATAGTTTAGAAAATGATTATATGAAATGACTTTTTACCGTACAGAAACATTTCCTGCTCCATAGAAGAAAAAAGAGACACTTGGTTTAACATTCAGACGCCATATTAGTACTCGGCGAGTTGCTGACTGTATCATTAATGGATAACCTACAGTGATGGATGATTACCTTGATTAACAGTTACTATCAAAAGATTACGTTACTTTAGTATGCTCGTTTACATACAATCTGTCACTGATTAGAGACGAAAATCCCTAAACGGAATGCAAATGTACAAGGTTTATTCCCAATGAACCATCAATCGATCGAGAACCTACCGTTTTCTTCTCGAACAGCAAACTTTTTATTTATCTTACCTTAAGTGATGACTTCTTTCTTCTTCTTCAACCAACGTGTGGCACTTCAGATGAGTACTTAAAAGCAAACGAAACTACTATGGAGTAGAGAAGCCCCTTAAGAAATTAACTTCATCCGCTATGAGGTCATAAAAGAAAAATTTCCTGTTTGTTCACGTGACCTGGGGCAGTGGTCAACAACATAAAATGGAAATTCCGCCAACAATTTATCGACGCAGGCTAGAGATTTCCGTTCCAATTGAGTTAATATGCCTGAAACTCTAATTTTAATTTTTTTTTTTCTTTGTTACTATTTGAAATTGATCTCTTTTTATCAAACATTGTAAAATAGAAATGAGACATGAGGGAACTTTGATCTTTGGACCCACGGGCTGAAATTAGTCCCAGAGTGGGCTGAAATAGTCCTTTAACACGGCTGTTTTGGTATGCATTGTACTCAAATTGCTCCCGGCCACACAATGCTGAATCAGGTCTTGAGTCTCTAGGGTTATATTTTCACTTTGGGGCTGGAACAGATTTGGTTAGTTTACGGTTTACTGGGATAAATTTTACACCTCAAAAAGACGGAGTTACAGACTTTTCAACACGATGCTTAAACGACTTTCGTTTCTTATTTCTCTGTGGGTCTGGATGGGGTTAACTGACAAGTGACAAATGGCAAAAAAAATAACTGACAACTACCCAAACATTTAACTGGCAACTGACATTTGTAGTCAGATTTGCTAACACCAGACCAAAGGTTTTTAGCCCTTGATATTCGTTTGAAATTCATTAAAATACTATTACTTTATAAGTCTGTTATTGTAAATCATTTTTAATTTGACCCTCATACTATCTGATACATGATCATCGATTGAAGGCCATGCGCTTCAGGCCTCAGGGAGAATAGAAATGTCTGCGGTTATTTTGTACTCCCGGAATTCCGTTTAATGGTTCGCTTTTCAAAATTTCAACAATTTCCGGATTTTCTGCAAACTGTCCCCCGAAATTTCCTTACCCGGTATTTATTTGTCACCGTTTCGAGATTTTCGGAATTTTTGGTTGAATTAAAAGTGCCCCAGGAGAGGTTTTAGGACTTCAGTTAATTATTAATTAACAGCCACTCAACTGATCATGACAACTGACAAATGGCCCAAAATTCCACTGACAACTGACAATTGGACAAAATGTTAACTGTTAACTGACATTTGCACCCCGTCTCCATCCAGGCCATCTTCTATGGCACAAATTGTAAAGGGCTTGCAATCAAGCACGATCCCGTTTTCACTGTCTTCCGCACCGGACAGGACATCACCAGGTGGGCACTCCGGCAAATTTAAATCGGCACAGTAATCGAGCAGCCGTACGTGAAAACGGTTTTCAGGATTTTCCTGGGCACGAACGCTTTTCTAACAACAAACTCGTTCCCAGGGCTTTTCCAAATCTCTAAAGTAAAAGCCCTGGAGAAGAGTTTGTTCTAATGAGTACCAACCCTACTGGTACAAGAGCCGCTCTGGCCGGAGAGAAGGAAGATTGCGTGGCGAGACCAAAAACCGTCTGCATAGGAGGCTGACACAGACGCTCTTTGGAGTCGTCGTAGGCATTTCTTGTAGCTTTAAGAGAAATCTTTTTTACAATAACTGTCTAATTTCTCGCTCGCTGATTGGCTCATTTTTATCATCAATAAGAGTACAGACGTATAGAATTTTAATCTGAAAATACGGCCAACGCAGCCAACACAATCAGTGCAACCTACCCGGGGGCATGATGGTCTGCTAAGTGGTTTGGTTATATAATGATCAATCTAACTGTATTGGAGAATCTTTGCTGACGTCATTGTTTACATTTTTCCTCATTAACAGACGATTTTGCGCAGAGAAGGCATCACACTAGACACTAATTGACTACAAACATTTAAAGAGCTTCTGAAACTTTATTGTAGGTGGAAATTTGGGCTCTTTGCGTGTAATATTCGAGGAGAAACTGGCTTAAAAAACTGCACAATTTCTTGGTGGCAAAAGCGCCTAATGAGTTATATATTCTGTGTAAAATTTTAAGTTTTAAACCCCCGTCGCACAAAAAGTGTTCAATACAACGGGCTCAAATTCCTTGAGACAGTTAACCGTGCTGTGCCCTTTCAAGATTCAGAGCTAATGCTTTTGTGGCTCCATCAGAAACTATATTGATTATGCTAATGAGGCAAATATTGTAAATAGTTAGGTGTTTTGCATTGGACTGTGGTATGACTGTAAACAGCCATGACGTCACATTGCATTTCTTGCATGATATCGTACATTTGTAAGAGATATATAATTGCCCTCGAGTTTGGAGACATACAAAGCACACCGTGATGGAAATTTCAGTTTCTTCTAGCTTGTCTGTCTCCATTTTCAGATTAGTTTTCGCTTTTTAAAATGAATACATTTTAATCGAATGAAACTTAAAAAAAGAGCAACCCTCTTTCCTATAAGCTAAGATTATTGTTGGTAACAGCATTAATTATTTCAGACCTTTGAGAGGTATCTCAGTTCTTTAGATAAACGAAAAGAATAAATACATGTACGCATGGTGAGCTTCTTTCTTACCTACAGTTAAATAACCTTGTAAGAAAAATCGCGCTAAAAACAGTACTTCTATCACTCAAAAGGAAAACAGCGCCAGTCAAAAGCTGTTAACGTAATGATGGCGCCAGCAAAAATATAAAAAAAATTACATTTTCAAAGTCAAAATAAATGAGTGATTTTCCTTTCGTTTTCTCATATTGGTTTCCAAAAGAAATAAAAAACATTTTCTCCGTGTTTCTTGCGAGTTATAAAAACCATTGCGAAAGTTTGGGAGAATTCAAAAAAGCGGTAGAAACATTCGCCTGTGGCTTGTGTTTCTGCAGCATTTCTTGTTCTTCCAAATTTACACTCGAGTTCCTATTTAACAATTAGACTACGAGCCCAGGTTCTCTGAGCGAATCGTCAACGAGGCGTGGCCGAGATTGTGTGCTCCCTGTGTTCACAACAGAAAACTAAAACGATCTATTGAGAAATTTTGATTTTGCAGCACGCTACAGCTTAATTAGCCTGCAAGCTTATTCGTACGGATAAAGTCCCACATTTATTCCTGTAATGCTTCTTCGACAAACTTTTTTGCTCGTTCTTCAAGTTTCCGCACCTCGTGACGCATTTGAGGCGTTTTACGACGTGCGCCGCGAAAAAATCGCACTGCTCCTGTTCCATCACAATTTGTCATCTCCACACTTGTTTCATCTTCGTCTTCATTTCTATCTCCAGGCTCTTCTTCTCCGTCTTCTTCTGTTCTAAGAAGAGGTGACCCCTCTGACGATGAGGCTTCTGCAGAGCTCGTGGTCCTCGTGGTCTCATTCTTTTCAAACATTGCTAACTTCTGCGACAAAACGTCTCTATCGACCGTTTGGTTGGCGGCCTGGTAAGACATCTTGCTAAGCTGTTTGCATTGTTTGGAAGATGGGCCATGGGTTGCTGCAAGCTTCATATAAGTCTTGTCAATCCTTTGAGGCAGGTCGTCCGTAAAGTTGGCAAAATACTCGATCAGTTCCTCTCGACATCTCTTCTTTCTCTCTCGGTTCCGCTTGAATAGCCATTTAACATTAGCGCGCAGTTTAGCACAGGCCTCGGATGTATATTCCTTTATTGTCGGTGAATAACTGCACGGGTTTATGGCTTTTTTTGGTACGAGTTGTTGATCCCAGCTGACAAAGAACTTACTTCCGCCCAGATCTCCTCCGCAGCGCTCGAACGCGTGGTCCTTTCCTGGTAGCACCAGACAGTCCTTCAAGTTCTCGTATCCAAGCTTCCCGTGGGTCAACTTCAAAATTTGTATGTCTCCAGGATGGTAGCATGGGTAGCGGGCGACCACGATCTGTTCTTCAGAGGAAAATGCTCCGGCTTCGTCATCTAGCAGTGTAGGTTTGAAGTAGCACTGACCCTTCTGTAGTCTGTCGTGAGGATCACAAACACCAAACACTACTCTAGCTTTGGGGACCAAAATTCTGACACGTACCACGGGACTTCTTGGCGGCTCGTCGTCTTCGGCAGGGAGAACATAGCTACGATCGATCATCTCTTCTATCTCATTACGCTTTATGGTCGTCAAAACGTCTCTCGTAAGTCTATCAATTCCACTTCTGATATTTCCTGCATCTCTCCCAGTCAGGCGTAAGAGATATTGAGCGGACGCGGAGTCATCGGGTATTTTCCTCAACAAGTCTAGATAACCCTCATGCAGGGCTTGGAGATAACTGATTGGCACCCCTCTGGACTGAAGAAGTATGATCAATCGAGTATCAAGGTACCCGTTTATGTGAGGCTTGGAATAATCCAAGATTCCTATGAAAGGAATATGTTGACGCACCTCGTTGTTCGGAATGTTGAATTTCTGCATGGACTGGCGGGGCTGCACCTGAGGGGCGTTTGTGGGGTCATCTCTCAGCACCAACGTACCTTGAAAACCTTGGTAATTTACTAGGACGGCGCTAGGTTCGGGATAGCTAAGGCCAAGTTGGCGTCGCACCTCAGTAGTAAACCCATTTGACATAAAACCACAGCTATTAGTAAAAGCGTGCGGTTTTGTTCCAAAAAATCCACTCTTGATATCTGGCTCGACTTTGTAATCCTCTCTAACAAGGTCTAGCATATGTTCAAATCCAACGAATAACAAGCTGATTCTTTTGGACCGCTTTCTCACATCCGTCATCTTAACGAAGTTATCAAACCGTGCCAACAGATCATGAATTTCATCTTCCGACGCGTTCATTAAGTAGCACTTTTTCTCCCTGAACTGACTGTCGGAATGACCAAGGTAACGATAGTGCCGTCCTTCGCAAAATATGTTCCTCTTCAAAATGCCTACACAAAAGTTGTTACTCCCGTTTTGCACAATTGGTTCACTGAAAGAGACAGACATCAGGTTACCGGGGAAAGAACCATTCCCATTAGTACGTCTTAAGTACTCGAACAACAGACTTCTTTCCAGTTTCCTGTACTCGAATCAGTAATCGTTATCGTTTTCCCCCAAATAATCCACATGTTTTATGTAGTCGGCTTCGCAATCGGTGGGCGGAGCAGCGTTTTCAGGAACAGTGATACAAACAGGATAAGCCATAAGACCTTTGGTACTGTTACAATCGACTCTTGGTGGCTGCAGAGAGACAAAAAGCCACTCAGTATAGTAAATCAAGTTGTGTGATTGTGAGGTTTTGGTTAGTCAACCTTGGAAACTGCTTTTAATTCTGATCACACTCCTTCTGGGTGCCGGGGCTTAAGGAGCTTCCTTGGTTAATGCGCACACGTTCTGCGCATTACAAGATGGTCCCACAGGAATCTCGGATTCTAATTTATTCGCCTTGGTAGATTACTGTTAGAACATTCCATGAAAGAGCGTATTAAATGGTGGTGATATGTTTGTATGAAAGCGAATAAAAACAAGCAGAGTCGATCAGACGAATTACTCCACCGGGGCGAGAAATTCTCGATGCTCAGAGTGTGTAGCGTAAAGGAAGTTTGCGTCTGGAGACGTTTAGGTAGATATAAGAATACCGAACTACCGAACTGAAAAACTCACTTACGTTCGGCGTAGAAGAGGTATTAATAAAATATGAGAGGATAGGGTATTCTTAAGAGAAAGATTTGTTTGTTTTTTTTTCAGTGTGCACGTTCACTGTATATTATGGCATCAGAACCTCCCTATGTAATTCAATACCATATTTTCGTCTTTAGCTTTTTTCCAAGCTGTTTTCGCATGATATATCTGTTCCGACACCAGGCATCGCACAAGAGACTTAACGCTTAGGAATCAGTAACAGTAGTCTTTCTTATTAGCTAGTCGATATAAAGCGCTATTGAAGTCTCGCTATCAAACTTAGTGTACGTAAAGGTGCATCATAACAATATGATGCGACGCTCTTGTCGTCAGCAAAGTTAAATTTGCTTCGCCATTTTCATTGGCAATATTATAAAACAATTGATTCATGCTTTTAGCTGTGCATTATCAAGTTCTGATGCACTTGGGAAGTTTGGAGTGGCCTCGACCAACTCTTACGCTTCTCTTCGTCCTCACTCGGAAGCTCATAAGAACCATAAGAGATACAGTGCCTTGTAAACAATGGAAATTTTGAAATGCCTGCGTAGTTCTGTTCGCAGTCAAATCCAAAGGAGAGCTAAAGAACGCTTATAATGAAACGACCTCTTGTTCATTACTTCTATCATTTGTTCTAAAATGACTTGAAAGTTCCATTTTAAAGTTTTTCTTCTTGGTGTTCAGGGTTCATTAGCTATGACGTCGATAATCCGACTTGACTGACAGATAGTGCATTATTTTTCATATCAACCTACTGTTATCTGTGGCCTGTGTCTTCGTTTTCTCTACATGCCTTCTTCTCTCAGTACTTCATATAAACACAGATAATGACAGCAGCTGACGGCTTCCTAGAATGCAGCAAACTATGAGCGTTGACAGCGTTCACGGCATGGCGGCGCGCAAGATTCTTTCAACTCACTTGCATAGTTCGTGAGCCGTATCCAGGAATGCATGAGCTACAATTAGGGGAATCCCCGAACTAGATTTAGAAATTCCTTGATCTATTATTTTCGTCCTTTTCATAACCAATATCGTTCCTTCCTTTGGCTATTTGGTACTGTTGTTAGGAGAGCATAGTATGGAACATATTCCTGTATAAATCGTTTCAATCCCGCGATTGAAGCTTCTTACAAAATAACACATTGTTATGACGTGTAACAGACTGGATTCCTAGAAAACGTGAGCACATTTCTAGGAAAGAAAGTAACCTCCCACGCAGACGCTCTTTGTATTCGTTGTGCGTTGCTTTCCCCACCCCTCCCCGTCACCCTCCCTCTCAGACACTCATAGAGGAAGGAGAGATTGCGTGACGACTCAATGCATAACTAGCAGTATAGCAACAGAGCTGTTGCATAAACATACGTTGTAAGTTTGTTAGGTCCCTACAGAGAAGAAATGTCTTAGATCCAGTCTCGAGTCCCTATACTCGCGAGGGTTTTTGAGATTGGTAAGAAACGTAAAAAAGTCTTTATTGGACGACGGCTGGAACAAACAATGCGATTGACACATGTGTATTTTCGCAGGATCAAAACTAGCGATCGCTTGATTTGGTTTGAAGTTCGAGTAACCCAGCTTGGATATTATTTGGCAAGTGCCGAAGTTGTAGGCGCCTCCAGAAGAATGAAAACAACTCTGAAGAGATTTGGCGCGCTTCAAGCAAGACCTAAACATTGTGAACATTCGCTCCTCCTACACATACTGTAGAGGAAAATGAGGTAAGGAAGTTAAACCATAACAAAACTTTAGAAAGATCTTTCGCCCTTTTTACAAATCAAATACTTTTAATAAACAGTTTTGTTGATTATGACTTCCATAGAAATCTTCTAATAACATATACAATGGTATATTGGTAAAGGCTATAGTTTCAAGCGCAAGTACAACCTTAATTCATACTCGAAATTTACACTGAGTCTATACAGCCAGCTTCCTCAGAAGCTGGTGCTGTACTCGTAACTGTAAGATAAACTGGCAAAAAAGCAAATATTGTTGCTAACTAAAATCGGATTGTTTTTCTTTAAGCAATCAACACTTCAAATAAACAGCTTTGCTGCTTGTAGCTTTCAAAGATATCTTCTTATATATACATTTACAGCCGACCTTCGTGATATAAATGATACCGTGCAATCAGTCGACCTTATCGCCTGAAGAAGACTAGCAGTAAGCAGTCGAAACGTCGCGATCTACATCTCAAGTGACTACATCGTGAGACAAACGATAATACACTTTATTATTGCATCTACCACGATGAATAACAACAACCTTTTCCTCGACATTTAGCATATTGTTTCAGCGTATAATTTCAAGGGCCACTCTAGATATACACTAGTCTTAAAAAAGCTACCTTCAGTTCTACAAATAGTCTTTGAGAAAATAAGGTTATGACTGTACTTGTGCCTATAAGATTTACTGGATTTTTTGTAAATTTAATTACGGGGAAAAATAGGCAAATATGACCGTTAACCATGGCCAGACTTACTTAAGCTTAAGGTAGTATGTCTATTGTGAACGTCCGACTGAGAGTCACCAAAAACATTCCTTTTAAGGACTGCCCTCAACCAGACGATCACTCTGTTTACTGTAACACAACTTAGTTGACTGGATGGCCAAGTGATTTGATTATATAACGAGCAATCTAATTGGTCGGCTAAGTGCTTTGGTTACATAATGATTAGAACTGTATAGCTAAGTGCTTTGTATTAAATTGTGGTTTGACTGTAAACATAGTCATGACGTCACATTCTGTTTCTTAAGGGATATTATACGTTTGTAAAAGATACATAATTGCCACTGAGTTTGGAGACATACAAAGCACGTCATGATGGAAATTTCAGTTTCTTCTAGCTCTTCTATCTCCATTTTCAGTTACGTTTTCTCTTTTTTTTTAACTGAATACATTTTGATCGAATGAATTGTTCTACTGCATAACAAATGCCTAAAAATGGCTTCTCTTCATTCAACCGGCATATTTCATAATGTTTGAAAAAGAGCAACCCTCTTTCTTGTAAGCTAAGATTATTGTTGATAACAGCATTAATTATTTAAGTCTGTCACATAGACGAGAAGAGTTAATACATGTACGCATACTCAGCCTATTTTTTAAACTACTGTTAGATAACACTCTGAAAAAAATGCGCGCAAAAACGACTCTTAAATAGATTATGAGCTCGAGATTTCTGAGGTGATAGTTGATGAGGCCGAAAGTAGATTTAACTATGACCTCAGAGAAACCGAGAGCGAATAATCTAATTGTTTTAGTGAAATCTTCACTAAATTTCCTTCAAAACAAGATTTCCAATCATTTCCCGAAGTTATAGCTCATTCTTTAGCAAAATTGCGCGAATTAAATTGTTATTTGGAGCCTGTGCAAATGCGTTCATTGGTTGAGTATTGGCAAATTTTGAGGTTTTATGTTGGATAACGGCCAGTTTCCTTTCGTTAGTGTTCTTGAGAATTTAATTATGCAATAATATTTCTAAATCCTCCTCGAAACATTAAAAAAAACTAGCAAATGTTGTCATTATGTGGACGACCTCTACCACTGCACTCTAATCATGCTAATGGCTGATAGTATACGAGTAGTTCGAATTTCTCGTTCTCCCAAATTTCCACTCGAGTTTCTATTAAACAATTAGATTATGAGCTCGAGATTTCTATCGCGTGATAGTTGACGAGGGTGCATAGAAATCGAGAGTGAATAATCTAATTGTTTTAGTATAAATCTACTAGTTGTTCAAAACTTTATCTAAATTCTCTTCATAGACACTTCGAAAACGCCAAAAGGCGGCCGTCATTTTGTTAACAAGGGGACACTGCTACGCTACTCACTATCTATCACAGAATAGTCAGTGAGTAGCATAGCCAATCACAGAACGGCATTCGTGATACAACGCTAGTAGATTTATACTAACACGCGATAGAAACACAGAAAAAATTTCTATTTCCAAACTGATGAGATCCAACATGCCCCCACCACTGTAGAACCTCTGTTTTCATTTGTTCATTATAAATGCTGCCTCTGTTGTTTCTTTTAGCCGGTGTTCATTTTTGTCTGTTTGTTTTCTTTGCTTTTTGTTGTTGTTTTTGTTGTTGTTGTCTCTTCTGGCTGTTGGCATTGTCAACTCTTGCTTATTACTTACTACTAAAGAAGTGCTTCGCTCAAAGAGGCAGTGAGCAACTCGTGGCAGTTCACGACAGCAGTCTGTACAGAATCGCGCTGGAAATCTTTGTAAATACTACAAAATTCCATTCTGCTGGGCGCTCGGCGCAATAAAAGCATTCAAAATTGCAGTCATTTCTTTCTAAACTGGCTGTGGAGTAGAAGACTGAGTTGCAGAATCTTGAGCTTCTTCTCGGCCGGAGCTGAGCTTCTCAAATTTCTTCTCAAGCTTTGCGAGATATTTTTCAATAACATCGTAGCTCGTGACATTCCAGTCAAAATCCGGCGACAGGTACTCGCCGAGCTTTTGACATTCGGAGCACGATGGCCCATGCCCAAGATGAGACGCAAACTTCTCAAAAAGTGACTTTGCTTGGGAAACTAGGCCGTCATTGCTTTTGAAGGTGGAGAAATACTCTCTTAGATCACTCTGAAATTTGGCATTTTCCTGAAGCTTGCTTTTGGTCGAAGGCTCATCTGTTTTCACCTCTTTATTACAAGATTCCATTTCTTCAAACTTGTGCCTCGTCGGAGGTGGTTCCCTCGAGCAAGGAAGGGCAGTGAATATCTTCCGAACCTGACTCCAATTTGAAGGTAAAGCGCTGGTAATATGCTCGAGAAGGGACTTTGATTTATGGAGCATGAGATTTGCATCCCAGCAAACGAAGTACTTGTCGGCAACAACTTGCTCCTCTGTTGGTGAAGGTAAAACGAGGCAGTCTTTGAGGTTGTCATACTCTCCTTTATCGCGGACAAGCTTGAGTACTCGAATACCTGAAGATGTGTAACATGGTAGTGGAATCACGAGGACCTGGTCTGCTTTTTCAAACTCTTCTCGTTCTTGAGCATTCAAACAGTCCAAGCAAGGAACAAAAACGCACTCATCTGTCTTAAGGGCGTTGTCCTTATCGTGATAAGGATCCTCAATACCAAAAACCTCCCTTGATTTACTAACAAGAACTCTGAGCTTAGTGCTATCATAATCTTGCATCTCTTTGATTTCGTCGCTTTTTATCTTGCAGAT
Source organism: Orbicella franksi (assembly GCF_964199315.1). Lineage (NCBI taxonomy): Eukaryota > Metazoa > Cnidaria > Anthozoa > Scleractinia > Merulinidae > Orbicella > Orbicella franksi. The sequence goes on along the minus strand of NC_138156.1, from coordinate 20,021,293 downwards.
CTTTTCCCGTGCATCAGGTGTCATCCCGTTTTCTATTTTACTCAAGAGTTCTTTTCTTCCATTTATTCGAAGAAAGTACTTGGCATGAGACAAATCGGCTTCTCCAAGCTTTTCCAACAGTTGATAGTAAAAGTTCTGCAGTTTCAATAGATCATCAGGCTTTACACCCAGTTCATCCAAAAACATCAAAGAGAAAACGTCCAAGTATCCCATCTTGTAAGGTTTGGGGCAGTCAGCAATGCCCACTGTTAGGGAGTTACCATAGTTGTTTGCTACATTTGGAATTCTCAACAGTGCCTTAATTCTGCTCGAAGAACCAAAATCTTCATTCGCTCCAGACGCTTTGGTGTGTATCTCATCGGACAGCACTAATTTGCCAGAAAAGCCTGGGCATATGACTTGCACGACGCTTGGTGCGTTAGCTAGACCGCATGTTGTCTTGATTGTTTTAGCAAGTTCGGGCGACATCAACCCACTTGGCACTTTGGTGCCAGCATTGCGCTCGAATTTGAACTCGTCTTCCTCTAAGCACAAGCTTCCTTCAAAGGGTTCAAACATGTGCTGAACCTTAGCTGCTCGATCAGCAAATGAGATGGCGTCGCTTAGGATGCCAAACTTTGCGCGCCTGTCGCTAACTTCCTTGTCAGTTTCTTTGATCAAAAAGCATGTTTTGGTTCTCAATTGAGACGCAGAAAAACCCAGAAAGCAATATTGCGAACCGTCGAGCTCGATACCTCTGCTTAATATGCCATTTATTTCATCTTCAGGATAAGATGAAAACTCAACCATCAGAAGCTTGTTCCACAAATTTTGTTTTCCTCCGGCTTCGGAAAGCAGCTGATTGATCATTAAACAGTTTTTTACCTCTGTCGGTTGTCTTGGAGGATTCGGGATGTCCTTATTAAGAATGACGTGCTTAACATAAAGTTTGTCATCGGATGGACATTTCAGTGGCTTGTCACATGACACAAGGAAAGGTCCAGCCATGCCTGGTCAGCTTAATCACTTCAAGCAAAATCTAATGAAAGAGCATCAAACGTAACCATCATGACAATTGTTCGAAAAATTATCGGGGTATCTTGGTTTGAAAAACCCTAACTATTACAGTCTTAATTAAGTTTAAAATATCAATTTTCCGCGTGTTGATTGTAACTAGTTTCTTCTAATGTCATCCTGAAAATTTGAGAATATCCTGTAGTGATGATTTCTATTTCTTCTCGTTACCTCGTCTTATTATTATTATCATTATTATTATTATTATTATTATTATTATTATTATCTTGTTATGGCATGGAGACAGTTTTTTCATGGAATATCAGCATTAGAAGTAAGCCCGGGTTTGCTATTTTTCAGTTTGTTGTCCGCTAGAGAGATGTCATGGAGGGACATTTTCATAGGCCCCAGGAAACAACTTAACAGAAAACAGCCTCCATAATATTGGAGAAGTTGCTCTCCTTAAACAACTCCTTATTTCTGTATTAACAGTAGTTGTAAGTGCCAATAGAGGTTTTGTACGGCAGCCATGTTGCATGGCAGGAACAATAGATTCTGTTTCCTATGGGGTAAAACGTTCTTTCTAATGCAAAACATTTTCATTGTTCCTGCCATGCAACATGGCTGCTGTATAAAACTTACATTATTAACAAGTAAAATGACGAGGGATGCTTGTCGGATAGTTTGAATGGTGTGTCAGAAACGCATTTTGCAATCTTTGTTCAGGTTCATCTCTACTCCTAACAGACACCAAGATAGTTTAAATCTCTAGCTCACTTCGCACATCAAAAGTCAGTGAGTCCTATCGTTTTTATGTATTTTTTTTAATTTTGCTCCATTTGTAGTGGCCTTGTTTTGAGTACTTTTTTACCTTCACTTGACCATTTCCAGTTATCTTTTATAGATCAAAGATAGTCCCTTTGGCAGCGGTTTTAAAATTGCAATCGCATGCATATGTCGATTTACTATCCTCCGTTTTAAAAAGAGACTAGTGCAAACCCATTCAAATTAAAGAAGAGCTACGTAAAAATGCAAAAGAATCCTTTTCACAAGAAGAGATTTTGTACCAACTCTCCTTTTTCAAGGTGGCTCGATAGCCTCAAAGGGACCAAAAAGTTTGTTTAAATTTGGTGAAAAAAGATAAATTGTGTGCGATTGCACTCATGAAGAGAAAATAAATTTTCAAGGTTTTCCTCAAAATGGTTACTATAGCAATCAGCCACACTCTTTTGAGGTTTTAATTTAAAGCATTGATAGCATTGACGCCAACAGTTCCTGCTCTTTTACAAAAGAAGATTTGACTTTCAAACAAGCACATCTTGTAAGTTTCTGTTTCGTTCTGTGCAGTGAACCATAGTTTGACAGTTAGCTCTTGTTTTCAGTGCTTTTTACAGGCTTCATCTGGAAATAAACTTATTTTGCATCAAACAGTGGACAAATTTTCTAGGGTCACGTGACAGATGTTTAAATGTTACGATTTTTTGGGTGATTGCACCACCACACTATTGGTCTTTGATTACCCCGAGTTTCAGGAACTTCTCTTAAATACTTTCCAAAGTAGAAATGTTGGTGTGAAGTCAGTTTGTACAAAAGTAGACGTTTGAGAAAAATGCACTTAAAGTTTCTTACAAGCCAGGAGGTTGGGGGAGGGGGAGAGGCGTTTGCAGGTTGCATATTGGGGGAGTGTAATGGTTTTATTTTGTAAATAGTTACCGCAGTTGTAGGAACTATTACTTTTTATAAGGGAAATGAATGAGCCTGTGATGATGATTCAGGCAACACTTTTCACAAGTAATTACAATCAAATCGAGTTCTGCATGTCTTAACACCTTTTCTACAAAGTATCGTTCATATTTGTTGAAACTGATCTACAAGACGTTTCCTTGAATTTCACATTCATCTTAAAGGCAAATTCAGCAAGATCGTTTCAAAATGTTCTTTATAAGTGTTCAAGGGCTTTAAATATTACTTTTTTATTTTTGAACGTCGTCATTTTTCAGCGGGAAATTGCCTATTGGCAGAATCTTCATCTTGACTTGAACATCTTCTTCTAAAGAATCGCTCATTTGATTTTCTCATCTCTTGAAGAAATGCTAGTTAGAGTTAATTGCATTTTTGGGTGCTTAGTAGATCTTGTTAATCCTAACAAAAATACACGTATTAACATTGATCGTTCTTAAAGCGTTTAGAATTTGCTTGAGTTCCGAACACGGGTCAGTTCCAAAACGGAAGTACTAAATTTCCTTTCAAATTTGTCCTGAAATTTGACTCTGACCTATCTTGAACGTCTTTTTCGAACAATAAATTAATGTTACATGTTTCGTTATTGTTTTGACTATCATTCGCGAATGATAGTCGAAACAATAGATCACTGACTCCATTGCTTTGACCTAAAGCCAAGAACATTATACCGAAGCTAAATATACTTTAAATGACGTCAGTGTTGGCATGACAATTATACCGCAGCCAATCAAATTGAGGAACTTATCAGTCGGCTATAATAAGGTCAAAACCTGCTCATCAAAAAAGCATTCAAACACATTGATTCTTGACAGTTGCCGATGAAAACGGAGAACATTGTTCACATTGCTATAGACTGCTGTTTTGAAGAGGGCTTCAGGAAACTGAAACAACCTCTCATCCTCTTCCAAAACGATTGTAGTGAAGTCAACTTAAATCAGATCGATAAAGATTGCGACAAGAACTGAGCATATTCTTCGAGAACCTTCTTGTACAATTTCGAATTTAAGAAAAGGTGCAGCAATGCCCATTCACTCAAGAAAATTGTAATTCTAAAAAACTTACTTCAGCTAGCCCGGACGAAATCGAATCGGGGACTGGGGATTAAGGAATTGTCTAAGCGGGAGCTTTTCAGAGATGAAAAATTTAATTGAACTAAGGTAGGGGTGGGCAGAGGGCTCATTCACGATACTCTGCGAGACTGTCTGCCATCTGGTCATTACGACAGATACCATTGGAAACCCGTTTACAACATCCCAACCTGGTTACACGAAGCTCATTCTCACGCTTATAAGTCTTTCCCTCTCATGCCAATTTACGTCTATCTACATGACGTCTACAATTACTTCAATTTGCAAGAATTCAAACTTCCAAATAAGCATACATGACATGTTCGACTCATATAAATCATAGACGAAGTTCTGGAGCGGTGGCGGAAATCGATAAACTATGTCTGGCGATCAATATGGAGCCAGAAGCGTTCTAATACGTTTCAATGCTATGCCGGGTCTGTTCTGTCAATAGGTCTCAAAAGAGTCAGCGATTCGTCAGTGAAAAGTATTATTTCCATTGCCATTTCCTGATTACCCAAAATGAAGTGCTGAAATATCGCTAATGGTGCACAATTCCAAAATTCCAGTGAAGCGAAATACCTGCGTAGCCAAGTCGAGAGTCAACCCGAAGAATTCAAAGCCATCAATGTACAATGAAAGTAGGCCCTGATCGAAACGGCCACTGGCTTTTAAGTCCGCCAAAATGACTCCAATTCCGACACGAGGAAGATGGCGTCGTACATTAAGTGTCTCCGACTTCTTATGAATATAGAGTAGTAATATTGGCAGTGATATTTACCTGAGGGCTGTCACCGTTGTCTTTTATGCATACAGTATCTTCCTTTCTACTTAGACGAAGGAAACAGCTAGCTTTGGGTTAATAATCGGCAGAAGAATGCCACGAATCCACTTTACTGTGTGCCGTCAGGACAGTGCACTAGATTCTGACACCTTATTTGGATATTTGTAGTTCTGAACTGAAACTGAAATGTGGGGAATCCCCGTATAAAAATAAATTAGAAAGACTGGAGATCTTGAAACGAAAATTAAACTCTTGCAATGTAAGCGTTCTTTTCACGCCTTTCTCCAATAATGCTTTGTCCTTCAGCTTGTTGTTACTGTTGTTAGGATATTGTGCTAGAAATGTTTTTTCGATAAAGCTATCGATTCCCCCCGAAGAGGAACAAGTAGGAAGTAACAGTCTCGATTCCTAGAAAATACGAACAAGTTTCTAGGAAATAGTCTTTTGACATTGCATCTGATATTATGAGGTCAGGTTATGACATGCTTCTTGTTCTGTCTGTTCTCCTGTTCACTTTGCAATTGAACGCATGTGCAAGATATCATAATTTAACTGAGAAATACACAGCAGTCTCGATTTCTAGGAATCGAGACTGCTACTGCAAGAGTAAACCAACAAACATCTGACAGTTGCAAGTCAAGTACGTTGGCTATGATGGGGGAAGGAGCATGTGTCTGCAGGGTCACAGCCGTAAAGAAAGCCTATAATTATAAGATTACTTTTATAAAGAAACTGTTTACTCCGCACTTTCGATTTCCGAGAATTTCGCTTGAACATCGAAAGCTTAATATTTAGAGAAGAGATGCAGACGCCTATATACCGGTGAAGCTATACGAGTTTATGCCCATTTGTCAATTTGTAGATCAGTCCTACGTTGGCAGCGTTTATCGGATGCGGTCCCTTGCAGTTTCTGGTTTCCCATCAGTGTCAAGCCTAGCCGGCAGTTTTGGATATATTTCCCTTTTATGTCTAATTTTGGCATCAAAACAAAACTGCGCTCGACACACAGGGCTTCCCCAGTCTCTAATACTTTCGTTTACCGGTTAAAGGAGAACGGAAGGTGAAAAACGAAGTTATCGTTGCATATTTGCAACAGAGCAAATAGTTTGTTTTGAGTAAAAATTGCAGTATTTGTCCATATTTGTCCTTTCTTAACGCGTTTTGACTGGAAAATTGCTCACGACATTCCTACTATGTAGGTCCGCCATTTTGACCGCCATGTTGAAGGCTGGGCTGCATGGCATGACGTCATTGCGCTCACTTGCGTTCGCGCCAAATTTAATTTTTTTGCTCGGATGGAAAATGGTTCACTGCATTGCCGTAGGCTGTTCCAATAGATCACCTAGAGATTCTAAAAGAGGAATAAGCTTTCATCGCCTTCCTTTAAAAGATAAAGGCCTTTTAAGCAAATGGCTTGCTCAGATAAAGAGAGAAAATTTGCCCCAAATGAAGCACTGCCACGTCTGTTCCGAACACTTTGAGCCCACGTGTTTTGCAAGTGAGTACCGACTAGATATTTTGCCAGACAATTTAAGCAGACGTCGCTTAAAAGAGGGTGCCGTTCCAACTTTGTTTCAACACACAAAAAAGTTAAGCCTAAGGCCGTCCAGCGAGCGTCGAAGAAATAGAGCTCTACACGAAGAGGTAAGTCATGTATTCGCGGTGTAAAACTGACTCTACTGATATGACCTGACGTGACCTTTTGGCCGCCGTGTTACTTTTCTGGCAAGCAAGCTTTAAACAAATTATCCTTCGTTCACAAAATTGTATATGCTATTTTAGGCCCTCAATCAAATACTGGATGCATGTGATAGTAATTCGCAAGAGTCGGGCCAATCCAGAGCGAAAGTCGCGCAGCCTTTTCAAGATGCAAATGTCACGACTTCTGCGGTTCCTGATTACAATGTCAGTCAGACTTTCGGTGACAAAGAAAAACCACAAAGGAAGAGGAGAAAACTACCTATTTCAAAGATAGTTTTGGTGGATGCCTCTACTGACACTGTAATAACAATGGTGGACCAAGCCTGTCAAACAGATTTACCTTTTGTTGTGCATTCACCTCATAAATTTAAGTCCATTCCCTTAGCAGACGTTCGTCACGCTGTAGCGAATGACCACAGCTATGCCGCTCTCTTAAGTGATTCCCCTGTTGTGCCCGCTGAGCAAGTCCCTAGGGTTTCTGGCAAAGATTTTCCAGAATGCAAGAGGACGTTGAATTTCTCCGAAATTGACACATCGGATTTTCCTCAAATTGACTGCCAAGAAGAGGAAATTGAAGATGAGTGGATTCCATCCGATGTTTCGGATCATGAAGAATCGGACATGTCGGACCTAAGTGATTATGAAGTTAGCGAATTTAGTGAAAGTTTCGACTCCGAAGACGAGGATTTCGATATAAAAACTGAAATTCCTGACGATGACGAGGAAAAGGAGTCCACGAACTGGCTAAATGAAGATTGCGGTGATCTTCACCAAGAGCGAAAGTTCTTGGTATTTGAAAGCAAACTAAAAGAGCTTTTTTCTCGTCACGTGCACTGTCCAAACTGTGGACGGAACTTGGAAAAAGCATCATTAAAAACCAAGGGGTCTCTTGCGACTATTGAATGCCTTGGTTGCTGTGATCAACCATTACGATGGCAAACACAGCCGTTTGTAAGTTCAATGGCCGCTGGAAATTTGCTGTTCAGCGCTGGAATTCTATTTACCGGCAACGATTACAGCAATATTGCTAATTTTACAAAGGCAACCAACGTCCAATTTTTTAGCCAGAGAAATTTTAGTTCTACTCAGAAAAAGTACCTCTTCCCCATTGTTAACAAAAAATTTGCTGAGCATCAAGTGGATATTCTTAACGAAGTGAGAAACACCGAGGTTGTAGCAGGAGGTGATGGTCGCTGTGACAGCCCAGGCCACTCGGCTAAATACGGCACGTACAGCATTGTGAACACAGCTTCATCTAAAGTTCTTGACTTCTCTCTGGTCCAGGTAACAGAGGTCAAAAATTCAAATGCGATGGAGCTGGAGGGCCTAAAACGTTGCCTAGATCACCTACAACGGGAACAAGTGGCTATTGCAAAGCTTGCTACGGATAGGCACGTGCAAGTCAGAGCGCACATGAAAAAAGAGAGGCCGCACATCAAACACAACTTCGATGTTTGGCATTTAGCAAAGTCTGTTCAGAAGAAGCTATCCAAAAAGGCTCAATCAAAGCCATGTGCGGCATTGAAACCCTGGATACACTCCATCATAACTCACCTCTGGTGGTGTGCAAAAACCTCGCAGGGCAATGCTACCGACTGTGCGGAACGATGGAAATCCATCGTTTACCACACGGCTAATATCCACCACTGGGACGGATGTCAGCATTTCCACCAGTGTGCACACCCACCCATCCCAAGAGAAACAGAGAGAAGGAAAGACTGGTTAAAGGTTGGAAGCCCTGCTCATGACACCCTGAAGGAGGTAGTCTTGAACAAGTCGCTTCTAAAGGACATCGGCATGCTAGCCGAGTTTATCCACACTGGCGTTTTAGAAATGTACCATGGCCTCATGGCAAAGAAGTACTGCCAAAAAGTGCAGCACTACTCATATGATGGGATGAGGGCTCGCACCCAGTTAGCTGTTCTTGACCACAACCACAACGTAGGAAGGAGCCAAGGCCAAACCAAGGAGGGTGCAAAGAAACACAAATTTGTCTCCCCCAAGGGAAGTGTTGGGTGGATTGCAAAGCCGCAATACGAGGAAAAATCGTACGCATTTTTAAATGATTTAATGGTTTCTCTCCTTGCATTCAAGAAAGGTCACATTGAAGTTCCCCTGCTACCTCCCAAACCCGCCGCCGCGAACATCGCTCCAACCCCCAGGCCACCCAAGAACGACTTGCTAGAGAAGCACAGATCTCGTTTTAATGCAGGGAACTAACTGAATGATTTATATTTAATTTCTAACAATCTCCTGTATCCAGGATAATTCCACTTCTGAGTAACTTTCATCAGGGGTGCGAAAGCCGGTGTAATTCCCATCTGCGTTTGGATACACGGCTCGTATTGCTTTCACTACACAAGCAGGGATTACTTTTCTCACGTATCTCCCCAGTCTGTCATGTACCCACCAAGTAAACTGGCGGTAAGCTGCGTAACGATAATTGCTGCAAAAAGAAAACATACGAATGAAACGTGTATTGCAAAATCTTTTCAAATTTGCTCAAGTTATGATGGAAAGGAAGGCTGAAAGGTCATTGCAATTGCCGTGACAATTTGCTATCACCCGCTGATCGGGGTGTAGCTACACAGAACTGTCAGTCGCTTCAGTTTATTAATTTCATTTCGTAGAACCTACAGGAAATTTAGGCAATGGCCGTGTGTGTAAAATGTAGTCGACTGAGTTCAATGAACGAATAATTCTTTCACTAAGTCTACAGTTACTAAAACGATTCGTGTAGTTTAGCTACTTATATCTTTCAAAATTGTGTTGCAGTATTGATAGGGCTAATCAAGTATCTCAAACTGAATTTTGTATTATAATGACAATTAAACGTTTTAACGTCCTTACAGAATTTGTGACATACAGAGTGCCTGTGGCAAATTGATCTAATCTACATTATCCCAGGAAAAGAGCAAAACGATTAACAATGTTGGAGATGTGGTACGTACACATTAGCAAGTTCCCGTGGCGCTCGTATGCCACGCGCCTGACTCAAACCAACAATGGCCGTCTCCAACACTTCTCTTCGCAAACATACAGTTTCGAAATCAGGATGACGACTTATACAGCGAATAGGGGGATCGTCCTCTAAATCTAAGTCATATAATAAAAAAGCAGCAATGGCAAATGGAAAACAAATGGCTGGGTTTTCATAAGCGAAAATACAAGGACTAAATCAAAACAGTGAATGAATCGTTTCATGAAATTTATTATCCTTCTAATCAACAATATTTCACCTGATATTTTTGTCATGGCTTCTTCGATCTCTTGGCAGCAGACACACTCTCTCTCCTGCTGATTTTCCCAGTTTTCACAAAGCTCGCAATTACACCAAGAGGTATTTCCCCTCCTTGCAAGCTCGTTCTGGCCGTCAGCTGTATTTTCTCCATCGGAATCCGAGAAATTTCGCATGGGTTCGAAGGAATAGGGTTCAAACTCAGCCATATTTTGTAACTGTATTATCAAGCGTTCTGTTGTCCCAAACTATACACAATATAGCTGCGAAAATCCGCGACTAATCACGACTAATAAAGGGCGAGAACACCAAAACATAGCACGCGGAGGCGAGCACGCAAAGTAGGAAAGAAAGCATGAGCGCTTTGACGTCACGAGATGGCGGACGGTAATCCTTATTTGGAAGTAACCGGAAGAGAATGCTAACAAAATGGCGGATGTTCAATTCTGGCGAGTTCTCTTCGTTTTCTATTTGATTTGCACTGAAATATGAACTTTTTTCAATCGATTCTTTGTAATTTACGTTCTTTCTACAATTTCAGATCATTTCAAAAATTATACCCTGTAGCCTTCCGTTCTCCTTTAAGTCCTAATCTGTGTTGCCGACTTGGTTGAAGAGGAAGAAGAAGGTAAGATAAACACCGTAAACTGATTGCTATTCGAGAAATAAACAGGCAGTTTCCCAGTCGATTGATTATTCCTTCCTTTCTTCCACTTTAGGTTATTTTTTTACACTTGGCTGCGTTTACAAATGAATCCGGTCCTGGGCCCGTTTCTCGAAAGCCCCAGAAACTTTTTGGGCCCGTAAAGCCATTTTTAGTTCGTCTGTATCTAAAAACGGAGAAGTTTATACTTCCGAAACTTCTTGTATGCACCAAACCTCTAGTCATATTAAGAATTTGTGAATAAAACAGCTCTGTAATCGTAAGGTTCGAGATTTTGTTATGGCTTTCCGGGTGCGAAAACTTTTCGGGACCTTCGAGAAACGGGCCCCTGGGATAATTTGCGGTACAATTTGGGGATCATCTGCAGTAAGGGGATCATTTGCGGGCCTGTACAGCTCTGTCCTTTAGCTTGTTGTTACTGCTGTTAGGATATTATGCTGGAAAGTGTTCTTTCGATTTAACAAATTGACGTCAGTTTTTTTATGCGTCTGTCATCTCATTGGCAGGTGATAAATTGCGTCATAACATTGTCAAAGTGGCTGTGGAACCACGAGCCGCGAGTGGTTCCGCAGTAAACTTTGACAATGTTATGACGAAATTTATCATCAATAAGAGGACAGACGCACAAAAAAAAAACTGACGTTAATTTGTTTTTTACAATAACAAGACCCCAAAATGGTCAAATGCCAGGAATAAATGAGGGGAAAAGACGCCGTAAACTTGCCGTAAACAAAGATAAGCGAATTTTATTCAAAACGACGGGAGCATTGTCAATAGCTTTTCTCGCTTTTTGATTGCCTTATTAAACAAAGTCCATAAAATCTCATTGGCTAAAAAGTTGACAGTTTGACAGCTGAAAGTTGAACTTGAAAGCTGTTATAAATTAAAATTTTATCCGTCTGTACTCTTATTGATGATAAAAATGAGCCAATCAGCGCGCGAGACATTAGACAGTTATTGTGAAAAAAGCTATCGATTCTTGCGATTAAAGTTTTTTTTCGACGAGGAACAAGTAGGAAGTAGCAGTCTCGATTCCTAGAAAACACGAGCAAGTTTCTAGGAAATAGAGTCTATTTACATTGCATCTGCTATTATGAGGTCAGGTTATGACATGCTGTCTGTTGTCCTGTTCACTTTGCAACTGAACACATGTGCAAGAAATCATAATTTAACTGAGAAAGGCCAGACCATGGCGGTCTTCTTGAATTTAAAAAAAAAAGCGCTTTCGCAATTTTTTGCAAGAGAAAAACAACAAACATCTGCCAGCTGCAAGTCAAGTACTTTGGCTATGATGGGGGGGAGGAGCATGTGTCTACAGGATCACCTATAAGGTAGCCTATAAGGTAACTTCTATAAAGAAACTGTTTACTCCGCACTTTCGATTTCCGAGAATTTCGCTTGAACATCGAAAGCTTAAGATTTAGAGAAAAAACTCAGACATCTCTATACCGGGCATCAAAACAAAACTGCACTCAACAGACGGACTTCCCCAGTCTCTAATACTTACGTTGCCGACTTGGTTGAAGAAGAGGAAAGATTTTCATCACTTAAGGTAAGATTAATACAGTAAACTGTTTCCTTTTCGAAAAATAAACCGGCAGGTTCTCAATCGATTGATTGTACATCGGAAATAAGTCTTTCTTCCACATTTGTATTCCGTTTGGGTTATTTTTTCACACTTGGCTGTGTTAACAAATGAATGTAAATATTCATTCATTCGCAGGTTTCGGTTTAGTTTTACTCGTCATAGGCTGCATCCTGGTAGCCGAAAGCTCAGTCGTTAAATAGACAACGATTTTAGTTTTTAGTCGTGGATACGCGAAGCATAATCAAGACTATCGTTAGGGAGTCAGAAAATGCAACTTTGTCACTCTCCCAGAGGTAAACAAATCGACGTAATGGCGCAACGTAATACAGATCAATACACTCTTTTTCGTTCGACAGAATGCAGTTCTAACCGCGTAATGCATAAAAAGTTCGAGATCTGTGAATCTATCTATCTATCCACCCACCTACCTACCTACCTACCCACCTACCTATCTATCTAACAAATTCTTCAGGTACGAATGATGTCATGTCCATGTTCGTCCATGTGCTTTCTTGCGAGTGTTGTGCAATATTGCGGACCGGTTTCGAGTGTCGAGGAAGCTTATTGTGGACTGTAGCGGATACTGAAGTTGTTTATTTAAAGTTCGAAGTCAGTGTTAATGTCATTTAAAAATCTTTTAGACATGTCTTCACGAAATGTGTACGACTTTTCGTACGAACAGAAAGCTGTAGTTTGGCTGCGTGTTGTGTACTCTGTTCTCTTCGACCGAAACCAACGCTGCTTTCTGCTGAAAAAATCAAAGGAGGAAATGAGTTTCACTTCGATACCTAGGTTTCTGTGCGAAAACTATGTAACGTAAACCCAACGAAAGTACTTACATAGGATATGAGTTCAACTCCCACAGGGTTGCTTTGGTACACGAACATGTCCTCCGTTTCATTGTTTCGGAAGTGAAAATGCCCTGTAGCTGTTACCCCAAAGCCAAGGCGATTCAAAGTCGTGTTCGTAAACAAAATAACTGTCCTAGTTTTGGTACTAAAAGCACGTCGTCTCGCATACCCACGGAACAAACATGGTTGGTGTCGATTTACACGGTCAGTATAAAACACACACTGTGGACTGCGGACTGCTGACTGCGGACTGCAGACTACGCACTACGGACTGGGTATAAAACACAGATTTATGTATAATATTACACGATACATGTATAAACGAGAACAAACCCTCTCGTATGCACGTGCTTTGCGATCAATTCATTTGTTTTGGCTCCTGCTGAAGGGAGACCAATTTCACGCCTACCTAACAGCTCAGGCACAAAATGCTTTCCCTAGAATTTTTGTTTTGTTTTTTTTAACATACCAAGCCTACCAAAACTCGAACGCACTCTTTAATCTACGATTACTACTAGTTTATAAGAATTTATCAGAATTTCAGAATAAACGCGAGGCTGAGATTTTGAAAAGAATATAATAATAAATAAATAATAAAAAATAAATTTGTAAATGCCGTACAATTATTATATGTTATTAGCTAAACCAGATAAAATTCTTCCTTTCTCTGAACGACAAAACTAGCCAAAAACAACACTAGCCGTATGCTCGATTATAATAACATTTCTGCAATACAATTGTGTATCTTAATCTAAGAATATTCACAAAAATATTTTCAGCAAAAAATCGGCAGAGATATAAGAATATTCAGCCTAGGCCGGAAAAACAATATTCTTGTGTAAAGAGTGAGCGTTGAAATATACTTCGACTTTCCTTCCTTTGATACTACTGTCTTGTCTTTTGAATTAAGTCATATATTTCACCTCTGAATATCACTCACTTGATTTTATATAGAATACAGTTGAACATAAGGTGATTTAACACACCTTTCTAAGAACTAGTGCTATCATAATCAAAATACACTCTTTTTATACTCTCTAAATGGCACTCAATCCAATACTCAAAGCCGTGATTGGATTAATCAAACGTTGAGTATTTAATCAGGTCTTGTTTTGCATTTTAAACTTTTCATTTGAAGAGCGAATTACTGAAACAAGTAATGAAGTAAAATTTTCAAGAAGAAATTCATAAATTCATCGTTGAGAGGAGCGTGCTGAGTATCTGTATTTCAGTTGCACATTTTATTTTATAAATACTTTTTTTCTCTTACCTTTGGAAGCAAATTATGGCTATTTTTTAAATTCAAGTTTTTTTTTTTATTTAGTCAGTTATTTATTGATTTATTTATTTATCTCCACAATTACAGCAATTACGATTCTTTTTTCAACAGTTAAGTTACAGAAGAATGAATAACGTTTGGTTTACAATAATTAACGATGACACCATATTGAATTAATTAAGAAAAAAGATTTTGTCAATTCTTATCTACATTCTTATTTAACTTAACGATTTTCCTTAATAATAGCGTTGTCTTATAATTCGTTTTATTCAATTTGAAATATATGTGTTTTTCAGTTTCATATTTAATTACCAAAATTCTTGTGAAGTGGCTCAAGGAAGGCAATGTTTCTCTACATCGACAAGTCCACAAGAAAGATTTTCCTAAAATTACTGTATAACTAAATAGATCCATCCTCTCCTCAAAAAAAAAAAAATTATGACTATTTTTTTTTTATTTTTAATCAAGGCCTTTGCTCCGATCAGTTTTTTCCTTCAATCAAGGTTGATACATATAAGTTATATATTTGTGTTAACGGAGATACGTTTGTAAGATGATAGGTATCGTTAGTTACAGTCTACTAAAATGTTGCGAAATTTTAACTCCGTAAAATAGTTTATTAAGACAAAATCTTTTTTTTTAAGAAGATAATTATTATATATGGGTGATCATTCTCGTGTGCAATAGTTGTTTTGTCAAATAAAAGTCTTACATTCAGCAGTAAAGGTTGTTCCTTGTTATAATCACGCGACAACGTGTTTATAAATTGGTCTGCGAAGGAAATTGTGTGACACTTCACGAGACCGAAAAATATAACGAAAGGCAATAATGACTCCAAATTTACGCAGTTGGTACCTTAAGTATTTAAACCACATTTCCAGGCTCCACAATTAGGAACTAAAGTATTCAAGAAACATTTCTACATTTTCACACTTCCACGGTTGGTGACTTAAGTATTGGAGACATTTCCACAATTTCACCACATTTCTACACTTCTTTATTAGGTACCTTAAGTATTCAAGAAACATTTCCAGATTTCCACACTTCCACAGTTAGTTACTTAAGTATCAAAGACACATTTCCAGATTTCCACACTTCCACAGTTAGTTCCTTAAGTATTCAAGAAACATTTCTACATTATTACACTTCCATGGTTGGTACCTTAAATATTCAAGACACATTTCCAGATTTCCAGATTTCCACAGTTAGTTACTTAAGTATTCAACAGCCATTTCTAGATTTTTACACTTCCACACTTGGTAACTTAAGTATTCAAGACACATTTCCAAATTTCCGCACTTCCACAGTTGTTAACTTGAGAATAAAGACATATTTCCACTTTTTCCAAAAGAAAAGCACAGAGAACTTTTTTTAATATTTGCATGCATGAATTTGCTCGTCAATACCTTAATTATGAATAATTTTGGTGACTGTGCGTTCCATTCCGACGACGCACAGTGCTCTTCTACCCGAAGTAAAAGCCTTACTTGCGAACCCTAAATCTGATTCTAAATCTCTTTTCCTACAGGAGATAAAGTCTACGATTTCCAATGTCCTGGCATTTGCGCATAGACCTATTAGCCGCGACGATCCCACCAAAGACCGAAGAAGGTGAAACCTACATAATAAATGTGCAGTGTCATGGCACTGGTCGAAATGACTACAAAGTGGATCATGAAAAGCTCGAAAGCACTTTACTGACAGAGTACCTGAGAAAAAGTGAGGTGCCAGACCTCAACCAGAAGCTAATGAAGTTGACGTTTGATATCACGCCAGCCGACAAAGCGAACAGCTTCTGCAAAAGTGTTCTAGAAAGAGGGGTATTTTGTCGTCAACATACGTACCTCTTCCTTGGCCACTCGAATGAACAACTGAAGACAAAATCCTGCTACTTGATGAGAGCCACCCAGGACGAAATTCACAAGCATTTGGCGAAGTTTGGCGACTTTCTTGAAGAGAAAAACCTAGGAAAGCGGGCAAGAAATATTGCAATGCTTTTCACGCCGCTAAACAAAGTCGTGCCATTGACTACAAAGGAGTACAAAATGCAGCCAGACATTACGGGCGGTATTACCAGAACATACACTTTCACTGATGGATGTGGATTTATGTCTCCGGAATTCTCTTCCGAAGTACAGCGAATCTTCAAGCTTGATTATCAGCCCAGCGCTGTCCACGTCCGCTATCGAGACATCGAGGGTATGCTGGTACTCAAAGAAGATTTGGCAGACGTTAAAGTGCTGTTCCATAACTCAATGCAGAAGTTTGTTACCCCAGATGAGAACATGCCTGAAGGGTTCAGCTTCGCTGATGTTGTGGATTATTCCCGCCCTTACGTCAACGGATACCTCGACACTCGAATGGTCATGCTTCTTGCTGATAGAGGAGTATCAGCTAAGAATCTACACGACTTGCAGACAGGCTACCATGAATTGTTAGAAGACATGTGCAGGAAGACTGCCGAGGCCGAGTATTTCCTGCGTTGCAAAGGAGAATTCCGTCTTCTGCAAGATATTCAACACAAAGGCATTGATAGCACCACAAAAAAGCACTTGAAAGGTCTGAGAAAACAAGAACTGGATGAGACGGAAAAAGCTGCATACACGAGAATTCTGGTTCCCAAGTCTCGACTGGTGTTTGCTGTTTCCGATCCTTACCAGAAACTGGGGTACGGAGAGTGCTACTTCTACCCCACGATGTTAGAGGACGAAACGGAAGGTTTTATCCCTGGCCAAGAGTTTGTGGTGATGCGAGACCCATGTTACCATCCTGGAGACGTGCGTGTGCTGAGAATGACCAGGGAAAAGCAAGGGTACGAGAACCTGAGGGATTGTCTAGTTCTGCCCGTCAAAGGCCCACGCCCTCACGCGTTTGAATGTTCCGGTGGAGACTTGAGTGGAAACATGTTCTTTGTCAGCTGGGATGAGAAACTCATTCCAAATAAAATAACAAGCCCCTGTGCTTATCCCCCAAAGAGGACGCCTGGATGTCGCAAAGCCGCGGCATTTGTACCCTGTTGTCAACTACCCAAGACCAAACTGAGCCCTGTTTGGCGAAATAGAGAAGGCCGACAAGAAATACGCGAATACTTTGCCTCCTACGAAGATGATTTAACAGACAAGATTGACGCGACCTACATGAAGTATACAGCTGCCTTTGGCCCATCATCAAACGAGTGCCGAGAGCTCAGTAAGATGCTTTACCAAGCAAATGATTTGACCCAAGATAGAATTGCACTGGAAAAGAAGTGGCTGAAGTGGAAGAAAGCGGAACCTCGCGCAAAATGTGAAGTGTCTCCTCGTGATACATTTATACTTAGTGAAACATCTCCTCTTATTAACGACAAAAGAAACGAAAATGAAGATGATCAAGTTCCACTCATCAGACAGCGCCGCCTTTTCTGGCGTCGAGACAGGCCACAGTGTTGTCATGGAGACAAGGTACATGAAATTATTAACAAGGAGGCTGAGAAATTTGTTAAAACATTTGCTGGTGAAAGGAAAAAGATAGTTTAGAAAGTGATTATATGAAATGACATTTTACCGTACAGAAACATTTCCTGCTCCATAGAAGAAAAAAGAGACACTTGGTTTAACATTCAGACGCCATATTAGTACTCGGCGAGTTACTGACTGTATCATTAATGGATAACCTACAGTGATGGATGATTACCTTGATTAACAGTTACTATCAAAAGATTACGTTACTTTAGT
Organism: Orbicella franksi; assembly: GCF_964199315.1. Lineage (NCBI taxonomy): Eukaryota > Metazoa > Cnidaria > Anthozoa > Scleractinia > Merulinidae > Orbicella > Orbicella franksi. Next base: position 20,003,672 of record NC_138156.1, on the reverse strand, counting down.
ATGCTCGTTTACATACAATCTGTCACTGATTAGAGACGAAAATCCCTAAATTTGTAAAATTGGTAGCTACGTGCAATCCTGGACGTAAGTTAGATTTTGAGACACAAATCCTCGTCACTGTAGCCTGTGAACAGGCTCCAGGTGAGTCCGAACGAAGCGAGGGTGGCTCCCCCGTCCCGTCCCGTCCCGATCGCTTTGCTCTCCGAATTCTTCCGTTACGCGCTCGTCCGCTCGCTTCGCTCGCCGAATTTTGTTTCCGTCCTCGCCGGGAGCCTATTCGCAGGCTATAACTGACTCTCCAAATAACATCTGTAGGGTGCAAACACACGGTCGAGGCAGAAAAAGCTAGTGCCACTTGCGGCCGTTTTCTAGTATATAGGGGTCTTCTTTCACGGTCACGCTTGAGGTGGAAGAAGACCCCCGTGATATACTAGAAAACGGCCGGAAGTGGCACTAGCTTTTTCTGCCTCGATACTGTCAAGAAGGAATATTGCCTGCTTAGCTCATCGAATGAATTCGAAAAGCGAAGAAACATTTCATGTACCTTAGGAAGGTACAAGTTCTATGATCAAATTTTCGACGCGGAGTTGTTATCGTAAAAAAAAAGCCGACTTCACACCAGAGACGGGAAAGTCAACTTGTTTTCGTCTGTGACGAGGCTCCGTCCTCGTGTGATAACGGGACGGAACGGGACGGGAAACTCGTCCAAATATCCGTCTGAGTCGACAAGATTTGGCTGCTTCTAGATGAGATTCTCGTCGAATTATGTCACGAATTCACACTTAAACGGTTTTCTTATCGAGTTTTGGGAGGAACTTTCACCGAAAGGACTGGAACTAAAACAAAAGGAAGTAAACATGTGGGTTATAGGATAACATAATGTGAAGGCCATGTGAAGGCCAAGGTTAGGTAGACGTGACACAGGTCCAGACGAGTATATCGTCCTTAAGCGTGTTACGGCTAAATTTAAAGGTTCAAAGTCAGGAATCAAAATAATAATTGATATAAATTGACAGCATTTAATTGATTGATATCAAATATTGATGGACACTCAATATGTTTTGTGATATGTAATTCAAATATATAAATATAAATATCTAATATAATCATTAATTAATTAATTTTATATTTACGAAATGGCCCAAAAAGATGACTCTATGTATATTGAAATTACAGTTCGAGTCTGAGAGCTGAGTTAGCCAGTTACTTTCCTGTTAGACCCCTGTACAAGTCCTATATTGGAAGCAGCTGATTAAAAGGAAAACAGATAAGCTCTGAAAAAGATAGAAAACCAAAAACCAAACAATATTTCGTTCACGTTGTTTAGCATTACGTCATTGCTGAAATATTAGTGGATCTCCAAGTTATCTCTCTCATATGATCTGACCTCGTGGGAAAACTGATCTTTGTAAACAAGCCAGCACGAGTCTACCATTTGACTAAAATTTTTATTTCGTGCTCGGTTCATTGTCTGAGATCCGAGCAGAGTTGGTTAAGGAGGGATTCGCAAACAAAGGTAAGGCAAAAAAAACAATCTATTTTGCGTTCCACAGATGAACCGTTCGTAATTAACCAGAGAAGAAACGCTTGACGGTCTGATCTTTGTTAGAGAATCAGTACTCGGCGTTGTTTAGCTTTAGATTACATAATTCGTTAGGAATAGCATTCGATTCCATGACGTCGATCCCTTTAAATTTCAAAACAATGGATTCGGTTGTTGTGATTATTTTAAATGGCACAAGCTTCGTCCGTGACCCTTGCGGACGACAAAATATAAAACAAGCAGCGAAAGAACCTTATACACATTAAAAAACTGGTAATTTTGAAGACGTGATTAGTTTAGCTTAGTTTAGACCTCGTAAATACAATCGACATCATTGTTGCTGACACGAAACCAAAGGTTATCATGTTGTGGGTTATCGAGCAGTTCTTTTTTAGCAAGTTTGCTGAGGGTTGCTCACCATTTTTTGGAATAAACTGATTGTGATGGTAAGGGTTTTTCTTAAAATTAGCAAAACAACCGAACGAGAAGGCACTCCGTTTCGCTTTGATGAGAGACTGGAAACTGGGAAATTTATTCAATGGTGCGAAAATTTTCCGCTGTTCCGTTCAAAACGTAAAAAGAGGAGTACCTCTGGCAGCTGGCAACCGACAATCTTCGAAGAGATCTTCACGAAATTTCTTTTTAATTTAACTTTCAACAGAGATTTCAGGGTTTTTTATTTTTTGGCTAAATGGTAAGCACCCGACACGCTTATTAGGGGAAGATTCTCGACTTCATATTTACATCTTAAAGCTTTCCCTGAACACAAAAATAAACGACGAAGTAGAATTGTTTTTAACGAAGTTCGTGTAATTAACCTAGTCGTAACCATTGAACTTAATTAAGAGGGAATACTTTAGGAAAAAGGCCAATATAGGGGATTAACTCTCTTAGCTTCGTGTTTAAGAGCACTTTTCTCACAAGCCTCTGAAAATAAAAACATCCCCACTTGCGTGACACTTTCAAACAGTAAGCTGTTGTTTTCTACAGTGAAAGTACAAAGATTTCTGGCCCTGACATTCCACCGAAAAAGATTTGATATCTTTCACGTGAAAAGATATTGACGGAGTCACGCCGGCGAGTTATCAGTAGTTGCTTTAAGATGTTGAGTAAGCATATATTCCGTTATCACCGGATAGAAATACCTGACCAGGAGCTGGATTTGCTCATTTCGACGGCAAGATGTGGGAGAAAGAAAAAGAAAATCACTCGTTACGGACGTTACGCGGAGAACGAAAAGCTGTTTTTTGTTCGCCGTGTTTACATTCAAGATCGAGATATTAATAGTTTTGAAATTCGAACAATATCAGGAGACGAAGCAGAATGGACTGTTTTTTGAGCTTAAATCCGCACCACCATTCCTGAGATTTAGATCTTAAAATAGTCGGGTATATAAAGTTATCGGGACTTTCGAGAAAGAGGCCCCAGGTGTGATTGGGATAAACATTTTGAGTGTGGCGGGATGGCGGGACCGAGCCAAAAATGGTGGCGGGATGCGGGATTGAAAAAGTCTCTGTCGGAATATTGAGTTGAACCCAGTAAGGGTTTATACCGTGTCAGAATATTCAACCTACAATCTGGGACAAAATAAATGGAACATCTTGACCACCCCTCCCCCCATTTCAATGATGCCAAAATGGCGCGTTTTTGCTCCTTCGCGCCTTCATCATTGCCTTGGGGGGGAGGGGGGGTTAATTGTTGCATTTTATTGTGTCCAAGATTGTAGTCCCCAGTAGACGAAGTTAACGCCGAGTAACACGAGTAACAATGAAGAATCCTAGCTCAGAATGGATTCTTCGGTTCCTTTGACGCACCATGATCGAAGTGGTCTTGGATTAATCTCCTTAGTCAAGGACGAAAATCTGTTTTTGGTTTTAAGAATCCAATCTTGGATTTTCACAAAGAAACGCACCCTTCGTCATGACTCAAGAAATTTTAAACCCAAACTTACTTAAATTGTCCTTACCTTTCCTTCCTTTCACTTCACTTGGATTTTCTCAAAGAAACGCATCCTAAAATTAATTATTGAAGCTTGAAGGATTAAGTGTGTATCTGTACGAAAACTAAATTGGGTTTTAAATGCCTTATCCTGCAGGAGAGAAAACTATAAAGGATCTCTCCAACACATCAATACCATACACTTAATGGCCTATCATCTGTGCATAGAAGCTTCATCTGTGAGCACTCCACTGGCTGACGATAGCGAAACCCACATCTTGCATGTGGAGTTCTATGGCACTGGTCGAGATGACTACCGAGTTAGTTACGAAAAACGGGAACGTACCTTACTAACAGAGTATCTCAAACTACGTGACGGGTCTGATTTTTACCGGAAGCTCATGAAGTTGACATTCGCTATCTCGCCAACAGACGAAACGAATGTCTTCTGCAGAAACGTTCTGGAGAGAGGAATATTTTGTCGTCAACAAGTCTATCGATTCCTTGGTCACTCGGATGAACAACTAAAGAAAAAGTCGTGTTTTATGATGAGTGCTTTGCATGAAAAAATTCACGAGCTTTTGGCGCAGTTTGGCGACTTTACAGGAGAGCGAAACATAGGAAAGCGGGCAAGAAAAATTGGCATGCTCTTCTCGAAGCTGAATGAGCCCCTAGACTTGGCTGCAGATGAGTACGAAGTTGAGCCAGAGACGAGACGTGGAGTCTTCAGATCACAGTCTTTGGCCGATGGATGTGGTTTTATGCCCCGGGAATTCTCTTCCGCAGTACAAGAGCTCTTTCAACTCCATCATCAGCCCAGCGCCGTCTATGTCCGCTATCGTGGCATCGAGGGTATGCTGGTACTCAAAGAAGATTTGCCCGAAGTTAAACTGCTGTTCCACAACTCAATGCAGAAATTTGTCACCCCAGATGAGAACATGCCTAAAGATTTCAGCTTCGCTGATGTCGTAGATTATTCCCGCCCTTACGTCAACGGATACCTCGACAATCGAATGGTCATGCTTCTGGCCGAGGCAGGAGTTTCCTTTGTGCATCTCGAAGAATTGCAGGCAGGTTACTACGAATTACTGGAAAACATGATCAGGAATACGGCGGCTGCTGAGTACTTTCTGCGTTTAAGAGGGGAAGTCCAGTTCTTGGAACACATTCATGAGAACGGAGTTGACAGTCGCGTTAAAGACTACTTTAAGTTCTTACTGATACAAGAGTTGGACAAGATTAAGGCAGCTGCTTTCACGCGAATCCTGGTCCCCAAGTCCCGAGTCGTGTTCGTCGTACGTGATCCTTACGGCAAGTTGAAGCAAGACGAGTGCTACTTCAAGCCAACGATACCCGACGACGATAACAGCTTTACCACTGCGGGAAAAATTGTCGTCGTGCACATGCCATGCCATCATCCTGGAGATGTGCAAGTCTTAAAACTCAATCAGGAGATGCCTGGGTACGAAAACCTGAGGGACTGTTTGGTACTGTCCGCAAATGACCCATGCCATGGAATGTTCGAAGGCGTTCAAGCAGATCTGAGAGGGAATCGCTTCTTCGTTAGCTGGGACAAAGATCTCATTCCAAAATCAACAGAAGCACCGTGCGATTACCTACCGACAATTACAGCTAAACTTCGGGAGGCTTCTGCCAGGTCCGTGTCGAATTTATCCGCGAAAATGAAGAAAGGTCAACGAAGTAGTTATTTGAAAGATAGAGAAGAAATGCTCCGGTACTTTGCCGCATTCTCAGATGAGACACCGAAGATTGAAGAAGAATACATGAAATATGCGATTGCCTTGGGTCCATCATCGAAAGAGTGTCGACAACTGAGCAAGTTGCTCTACCAAGCAGCAAGCTTCACCGAAGATCCAGCTACCTTGCAGAAAAAGCTGGAGCAAATCAAACAGTCAAGTTCCACGGTGGACGAAGAACAAGGTGACATGGATGAATATGGGAATCTCCGACGTGCACCGGAAACGACCACCAGCGAGGTGCAGTGTTCGCCCGTTCGCCTTACCATGCGCCGTTCAAGCCGATCCCGTCTCCCTGGCCATGAGATATGGAAGGACATTAACATGAAAGCCGAAGCATTTCTGGACCGAATGCTGCGTGAAATTCACAAATGCGTCGCTTAGGCCTAGGCCCCATGCAGAGGTGGAGGGTGGGATGTGACGTTTTAGTTCTTTTTCTCACTCATTATTCACCCCCACGGCCAGTTCGCCTCGGGGAAGAATTTGCGCAGGGTTCAAACTTTTAGTCCACGTATTAGTCTCGTTTTGAAGACATTTTTATTGCCAGTAAGATGTATTTTTTTGTTTCCTGGTCCTAGTTAGACTTAATTACAGTTAATGAAATCCGTATGCATAACTAGAACGCACCAGTAAACGAGTTAGATCGAAGTCCTGATCTTCAAGGGTACGTGCTGCCAGCAGCTGTAATTTCAACGCGATGAACGCTACTTGAACGCGATGAGCGCGATTTGACCGCGTTTTGAACGCGTTGAACGCAACATCATTAGAATTCCTATGAACGTGATAAAATGAAATTTTTGTATCAGAGTATAGACCTTAACAACGAGAAGATCGTATAAACTGCATAGCCACGACGCAGAGTTCCATTGTATACCTTATGTAAATATTAAGAGAAAACGTTAGGCAGATGGTATATAGTACATAAGTGATTATGAAATGTGTTTTATCGATTTTATTATCGTTACTGCGATTGAGAAGTTCCACGGGGAGAACAAATTAAGTATGTATGTATATTTAACTCCAGCGTCATGTGATCAACTCAATTAAAAATCAGCCTTACTTCTAAAATGTTTTATGTCATACTTTGCAAAGGTTATAAGATTTCTGAAATAAGAAAAAAAGGCATAAAGATATATGCACGAGTCCGCTAAAGTGGACAAGGCGAAGAATTCCTTTCCATTTCTACAGAACTTTGCCAAACATTTAGTCTGTGCCAGTAATGATTATTCAATGATAAAAATTTATGGGGTCCACTAAATTCGTTTGCATGTTATACGCTCGGTGTTTTCCACAGGACCAACTGTTGATATAGTTATCAGTCATGCTTTCGTATTATTGACTGACGTAATGGACAGATTTAATAAATATGTCCAGTTTCATTAGAATTCATTGCAAACTCTTAAAGAGATGGGCCCCCGAACGGCCCATTTTCACAAAGAAACGTAAGCCAGGGAGCAACGCTTGCTCCCTGGCGTACATTTCTTTGTAAGGTTGGGGTCCCACATTGTTATGAATTTGCAATGGATTCTTCTGAGACTTCATAGATTTACTAACTTCGGCATAATAAACTGAACTATGGAGGTGGTTTTTGTTTATTTGAAAATTACGAAAAATTGTTGATATTGCGTGACATCGGTAAACAGGTCCATTGAGAATCAAACCACGCGCAGGATGCATGACAGAAGGCTGATTCACACAACACAACATTATTTGGCACGACTCCGACATAAAAGGTACGCGTATCGAAAAAACAGGTTTAGCAAGGATAAATTTTGTTGTGTAAACGTCTTTTCCCCATCCGTGCCGAGCAAAATTTCACCCGAGCTCGGACCCTCTGAATAGGTCGTCCGAGCGCGGGTGAAAGTTTGGCTCGGCACGTCGTTCACGTACACGCTCCATTTTTTATCCGAACCTTGCCAGAATTTTTTTGGCAATGAGCTTTGAACGTCACGCAAGAGATCGTCACAACTCTGACATCATAACTGACATTTTTAGATTTTTGCAGATCTCACGCGAAGGTCATTCATCTCTCTTTAAAAGAAAAAATGAGTTAATGAAAACGAAAAGTTTCTGGATCAGTTTTATTTGTCATTTTCGAATACTACGGCGGAGGAATTTGAAAACGCAGCTTTATTTCTACGGTTAGGCCTACCGTCCACACTAATCCGTCACGAAAACGGAGCTTTTGGAAAACTCTTTTCTAACGGAGGAATTTGAAAACGCCGGCTTTGAGTTTTAGTTTGGACGGAAACATTTGAATACGGAGCTTTTCGAAAACGATGACGTCACCGGTAATTGCTGCGTTTTCAAATTCCTCCGGCGGAGTGTGGACGGAAAACATTTGATGCGTTTTCAGAGTGAAAACTCTTTTTACAAATTTCTCTGGTGTAGTGTGAACGGGGCCTCAGGTATCAGTAAAGATCACAATTTTCTCATTCATTGTTGACTTTATCGCGCTAGCGACCCTCTGAACATGAAACAACCGAGACGGTCTCGGGACTCTTCGAGATCTCCCCGGGACCAAGTTTTCTCATTCTCGTCCCCAGAGTCTCCGTTTCTTTTAACAACTTTTCAAAACGAGTAGCACTGGGGACGAGAATGCTGAGTTCTTAGAAATCGGCCGGAAGTTACACAAAGCTCTGGAGAATCGACGAGAAGGCATTCATCAGTAGCTTGACGAGCTTGGCAATTTTATTGTCCGAGAGCTATATAGGAACTGAACAGTCTTCCCCGTTACAGAGGTAGGTAAAAGACAATTATAAAGTAAAGATACTTGTCAGAATTAAGATCCAAACTCAATATGATTTTGGGAAGTAGGTAATTTTAAAATCAACTAGCTATAAGTTTAATTAAAAGTTGAATCAGGAACTTGAAGTGAACTTCCGGTAAGGAGTTTGAGCGTTTTTGTGTAGCTTTTGCCCAAATCCTTGACCTGTTTAATCCAATACGGAAGTTAATGCAGTTTGTTGTTATGAGACTAGAGTGAGAGTTTGGACAATGCGTAACCTTGACAGCACATGTCCATTTTAAATCGATCGACTTTCGTTTGGAAGTTTCAACTACTGTTTTGAGAGTTGCTTGCTTCAAATAATTCCTTCATTATAGCCGAATGTCCATACTCTTTCGAGTTGGCTTTGGGACTGGAATCCAGTTGAATGTTTAGTTAACAGCCAGGGATGGAGGCAATCACTGACAAGAAAAATATAGCTGACTATTAGCATGAATAACGATAACGCGTTGCCGAAGGCGAATAATTTAATTAGTCAATTAACATGAATGAATAAGTACTTTCGAGCTTAATAGTTCGGTACGAAATGTCCCATTTTATAAATCAGTCGTGCAAAAATTCACATACCCTATCCCTGCATTAACTTGCAGTGGAAATCTAAAACCACAATCGATCAGGAAGTTATCTTTACGTCTGTCCATTGTCGAATGTTCGCGAGTTACGTGTAACTGCAAATAGCCGGGAATTTCCCTTTTATGACCTGCCCATTAAAGTTAGTTGGGCGTCAAAACAAAGCCGCATTCAGCTGCCCTTGTTTACGACACTTGTGTCTTCCTTCTTTCAAGTCCTCATCTGTGTTGTGAAGTTGGGTGCAAAGAAGAAAGAATTGTTCGCTTATTAAGTCCGAAGGTAAGGTAAATAGACCGTTTGCCATTCGAGAGTGAAACGGGCGGGCTCTTGATCGAATGATTGTTCATTGGGTATATTCAAGACTCCCACAACACTTAATTCCTTCAGTGCATTGGTTAGTCGCTCTTCACGTCTGTTAGAGTTCGTGTTGCTAAATTGCCCAAGTATAGCTAAGGAAGTCAAGGAAGTGAAGTTACTTCTCGTGAAGATTTTAAACTGAATTGGAGACAATGCTACTTGCCATGCTACTCGCTATAGTCAAGAAGCGTTAAACGCAATTTTGATGCATTGATAATGTATTCGGAAGAGCAAATCGAAAGTGATGTTGCGATTTTTCGTACGACAGAATTAATTCTTTAGAACCGTATCCGAGATTCTCGCTCCTTGGTGATGTCAGTGTTTGTACTTCAGAACGTTGTCCCTTTACATTTGTGTTGATCAAAATACAAAATCGATTCAAGCCAGTTCAGGAACAGATAAATTTAATGCGTCAATTAAATTTACACCAGATTCTTCTAGTTCGATGGGGAAATAGGCTAGTCTCTCACGGCGTCGACAAAACCTGGATCGGACCGGACCGGATCACGGATCGGATCACGGACCGGATCACGGATCGGATCACGGATCGGATCACGGATCGGATCACGGATCGGATCAAGGAAAAAAATCCAAAATTTTGTTAAGCAAATTGCACTAGAGTGACTACTGTGAGCAGAACGTTTTATTTAATTCAGGTGTGATATTCCTTTATTCTTTTATAATATCAAGCCAACTGGGAGCTGGTCACAGATCAATTTTTTTCAGGCTGTTGGGTTTTGATTGCGATGATCAATCATGTCTTCATATCTTTCTCCGCAGTTCAGATAAATGATATTTCGTGTAATCACTTGCATCAAAGGTAAACTGTCATAAAACGAGTCAGTATGGTAATAATAGGACGAACGTATGAATAGAAACACAAAAACTAAAAACACTAAAAAATTAAACACCTGATGATTTCAAACAATTTCCGTCTTTGAGACAAGTCTATACTTTTACAAGATGTGAGTTTGGAATACGATATTTCGCACTGGAATAAAACGAAACAAACCATTTGTATTTCAAGGAAATATAGCTGTTTTTCAAAAAATTCTAGGAATAACATCGATAGTGTGAACGATAACGCAACCCGAGAATAAACAACATTTTAGGAGTTACGTCACGATTTTTAGAGTTATTTTTAGGGTTGTAAAGAGCTGCCTTTAAATAGAATAAAACCTTAAAATGATCGTGTTCTAGGATAGAAAACACTTAAGAGGCAAGAACAAATCAAAACGGAATGAGGATCGTTAAGGATGGCAAAGATTAACGGGGATTGCAAATGACGAACTTGAAAAACTAGGCTAGTTTTTTCAAGATGTGCAAATCGTGACTTAGCTCCTTCAAAGCAAGTCATGTCCTTAAGCTTTCGCACGTAAGTTTTCTCATTAACTGTATTGTGTGTAACGCCAACTGTAACGCTCACATCTAACACGAAAATGTAGCCGAGAATTAGCCACTGAAAACAATTTCAAAAACGAGAATGGGAGGTTCACGCAAGCTTCGAGCCAACTAACGTTCTAATATAACTACATCTGTCTGTTCATTACAATTTAAATTCGTCGTAAATTAGGCGCTTATGTGGCTTTTTAAATGACCTCTTGTCATTCTCTGTAATTAACATGTCATTGCGTCAAATTCGGGATTCTTATTTTCATTTAACATATTTTAGTTTTCCACTTTTATTTTTTATTTATTATTATCTTATAAACGGTTTGATTTTTTTTTTTGATTTTTTTTTCTTTAAAACTTTGTTGTTTTTTTTTCTGTGATTCGATCCGTGATCCGATCCGTGATCCGATCCGTGATCCGATCCGTGATCCGGTCCGTGATCCGGTCCGTGATCCGGTCCGTGATCCGGTCCGTGATCCGATCCGTGATCCGATCCGGTCCGATCCAGGTTTTGTCGACGCCGAGTCTCTCATCACGTCTGCTAAAGTTCGAGTTGTTCAATTATCCAAGTGTAGCTAAGGGAGTCAAGATCGTTCTCGTGAAGAAATTGATTTCTCTAGTTCAAGCAGAATTGGAGCAAATACAACTAGTCAAGAAGCGCGGGTAATAACATGTTTGATAGTTTGATAATGGTTTTGGTGGCGGAGCAAATCTAAAGTGATGACGTTGCGAAATATATTCAACGCGTCTATTTATTACACTACACTAGATTCTTCTAGTTCATAGGGACATAGGCTAATCTCTGCTAAACTTCGGGTTGTTCAATTGTCCACTAGACCCTACTTCAAGTTGAAATTGAGCAAATCAGACTAGCCATTGTCAAGAAGCGATTATGACATATTTGATGCGTTTGATCATGGATTTGATAGAAATCGAAAGTGATGACGTTGCAAAATTTCGTACAACTGAATTATTGGAGATTCACTTGTACTTCACAAAGTTTTCCTTTCGATATGTCGATCAGAACACAAAGTTGAAGCGGGCCAGTGAGTTTAGTTACTTCCGTTGAATATTAGGAATAAATAATTCGATTAATTACTTCCTAGCTGTAAATTTTGCAGCGAGGAATCTTGACAGCACTAGTCCTGATTAGCAGAAGGAGACATTATTTCTGAGCGAACCGTACTTCTCTCTTTTATGATCGAACGGATTGACTTAATGGTCCTTAATTACCGCCAATTGAGATCCTTCAGTCTAGTCCCTTTTTTCCTGGTTTAAGTGCTTACGAGAACTTTCCATATCCTCGGGGCTTTTCCCTCTTTGTGTCAGCTGTGAAGTTCCGCTCTGAATCTGTTTTAAAATCAATTCATGGCACATATTTATTTCCTTGATGAGAAAAAAGCCAAAAATGATTCATTGTAAGGCAAACTTAGCGCCCAGCAAAATAGGATGGTTTTATCCATCAGTCGTTTATGACCTTTTATAATATAAACACGAGTGTTTCACTGGAAATACACCACTCGTAAAGTTCATACGAAACCATGTGGGTGGCGTATTTCCTCACTAGTGAAGATATTGATGACTTCACTGATATCTGATATCATCCTTAAACTGTACTTAAATTTTTTGGTGTATGATCCAAACATCTTCGGATCTACCTTGAAAGTCTTCGGTTATCTCCGGAAATCTTCGGAAATGGACGGAAATATTCGTGTGGCTTTCGAACAATTTTTTCTTCGGAAATCTTCGGAAAGTGGTCGGAAATCTTCGGAAAATCGTCAAAAACGTCGTTATCACTATGTTAAATAAACCAGTTTGTTACTGTTACCGACGATCAGTAGTTCTGTATGGGAACAACCCCGCTCTGCATTGACACTCTTTACATCCTCCTTCCCTTCGGCAGCATTTTGTACCATTTAGGTAAACTAGTCAGTATGTTTACATAAAAAAAAAACAAAATAATACATGGTTGCTTGTAGGTACGGAATTTCTCTTCTCGTGTTCAACTTTATATCTTACTCGTTGAACACTTCCATATCTACGCGCGCCCATGTATTATCCTGTACTTTTCACTTGTGAGATCATTCAGATCTAAACACTCGATATATTTCCCAGCATGTAACTGTATGTATGAGGTCGATAATGCCATGGCAACAGCCCAACATTACTGGTCCCAGACCTTTCAGTACTGACCGAGTTCAAACCACGTCTAAATTCACGTGAGTGATCTTAAGTCTCTACCACATGGTCGGTTGAAACAAATCAGTTATTAGAATAAAAAGTAGGTGAAATTCTGTGCAAAAACTAAATGCCGTACTCTATCTGTTATCTTGCAGAAGATTAAATCTCGATGGCCTACCATTTTTGCGTGGACTTATCAACCGTCGAGGATCGATCTTCGGTCGCCGAGGGTGAAACCTGTATAATACATGTACAATTTCATGGCACTGGTCGAAATGACTACAAAGTTTATCGAGAAAAGCTAGAAAACACTTTACTGACAGAGTACCTGAGACAAATCGAGGGGCCAGACTTCAACCAGAAGCTAATGAAGTTGACATTTGATATCACGCCAGCCGACGAAGCGAACAGCTTGTGCAAAAGCGTTCTTGAAAGAGGGATATTCTGTCGTCAATGTTCGTATTTCTTCCTTGGCCACTCGGATGAACAACTGAAGACAAAATCCTGCTACTTGATGAGAGCCACACAGGAAGAAATTCTCAAGCTTTTGGCGAAGTTTGGTGACTTTCTTGAAGAGAAGAACGTAGACAAGCGGGCAAGAAATATTGGAATGCTTTTCTCGACAATAAACAAATTCGTGCCATTAGATACGCGCAAATACAAAGTCCAGCCAGACATTACAGGCGGTATTACCGGATCATACACTTTCACTGATGGATGTGGATTTATGTCTCCGGAATTCTCTTCCAAAGTACAGCTGACCCTCGAGCTTGATTATCAGCCCAGCGCCGTCCAAGTCCGCTATCGAGGCATCGAGGGCATGCTGGTACTCAAAGAAGATTTGGGCTATTTTGAAGTGCTGTTCCACGACTCAATGCAGAAATTTGTCACCCCAATTGAGAACATGCCTGAAAGGTTCAGCTTTGCTGATGTTGTGGATTATTCCCGCCCTTACGTCAACGGATACCTCGACACTCGAATGGTCATGCTTCTGGCTGACAGAGGAGTGTCCGCTCAAACCCTCAAAAACTTGCAGGCGGGCTACCATGAATTGTTAGAAGGCATGGGCAAAGAGACTGCCGAGTATTTCCTGCGCTTCAAAGGGGAATTCCGTCTTCTGCAGGACATTCAAAACAAAGGCATTGACGGCACCATAAAGAAGCGCTTGAAATGTCTGAGAAAACAAGAACTGGATGAAATGGAAAAAGCTGCCTACACGAGGATTTTGGTTCCCGAGTCCCGCGTGGTGTTTGCTGTTTGCGATCCTTACGACAAGCTGAAGTACGGAGAGTGCTACTTCAATCCCACAATGCCAAAGGATGAAGCAAAGGTTTTTCCTGCAGGCCAGGAGTTTGTGGTGACACGAAACCCATGTTACCACCCTGGGGACGTTCGTGTGTTGAAAATGACGAAGGAAAAGGAAGGCTACGAGAACCTCAGGGACTGTCTGGTGCTACCTGTCGAAGGCCCACGCCCTCACGCGTTTGAATGTTTCGGTGGGGACTTGGCTGGAAACGAGTTCTTTGTCAGCTGGGATAAAAATCTCATTCCAAGTGAAAAAAAGAACCCCTGCGATTATTCGCCGACAGTGGCGGCTCAATTACGCCAGGCGTCAGCCAAATCAGTGTCAAAGGCATTGGAAAAATTCAGAAAGGGCCACAACAACAAGGAATTGAAATCACGAGAGGAAATGCTGGAGTACTTCGCCACATTCTCAGATGAAATTCCAAGGATGATTGAAGGAGAATACATGAAATGTGCCACTGCCTTGGGCCCATCATCAAAGCAATGCCGACAACTAAGCAAGTTGCTTTACCAAGCAGCAAGCTTCTGTGTGGATAGTGGTAAGTTGCGAAAAGAGCTCGAGAAAATGAAGCCGTCGATAGAATCAGCGTTGTTCTCGGGTTCACCAAATGGCCAAGACGTAGACGACGCAAATGAGTATTCAGACGTGGAAAGCCCAACCAGGCCCGACCAGGAAAGTTCAAGAAGATCGTCAACACGTTCAGCAAGATCGGCAGAACAGCGTCGCGCTAGAAATGAGATCTGGAAGGACATCGACAAGATAGCTAAAGACTTTGTTGAGGGAATGCAACGTGAAAATCAAATGCGCGTCGTTTAGTCTTCCAATCAGGAAGGGTTGCCTTTCTTCTCAGGGTGTGGTTTTACAGTTGCTTAGTTGCTATGTCTCATTGTTTAGCTGCGCCTTTAATACATCCCAGTCACGTCACCGAGACCAACAAGCTCATAAGTTGTAGAGTTTGAGGTACTTTATTCAACACTAGTTCTTTTCTTTTTTGGTTCTCGTGCGGTTCTATTAAAGGTCGGCAAAGGAGCAGACATAACTGAGGAAAACTAGAAACTTTTAAGATCGAAAATTAGCTCAGAAAATAGCGTAGCCAGACAACAAGAGAATCGAGAATTTTTTATTATATTCATAGCTTAAGCATTCATGATTTGAGATCCTTAGCCAGAAAAAGCCGTCAAGCCCACTCTTCTCCGGAAAACTATTAAGGAGTCGCTTGGCTTTCTTAAAATAATTGTGTAACATTCAAATTCATATGCAAACAGGAATGGGTGTGTTACTGATCGTGCCAGTGATTTTTCGTAGACGATTCAACACACTTAGGGAACGTCGACATAATCAAAAGTGAAAAGTCAGTAGATATTAGCTGAAGAGGCCGGAGCTTAACTCTGGTTTCAGTAGTTTTGGGAGATCTTTTTTTACCTACATGGGATGTTAGGCTGGAAAAACTCTTCCAACAAACACATTCCGCTTTTATATGTTATACTTGACTTATGTATATCGATAATTTATTAGCGGCTGTCTGAACTCAGGTATTATTAACACAACGTTGCCTGTGTTATCTTTGTAATATGAACGAGGATTTGCTGTTGACATTTGATCATTGCCCAAATTTGTGGGCGTTGCCTTTATACGTGTAACGTTAGATTCAGTCAAATGAAAAATAGATATCAGAGAAACGGAAAATTAGCTTTATAATTTTATCATATCGTCAGCCCTTTTTGTTTTTCTTTGCAAAGATTATAATATTGCAGACTTACGAAATATAGACATATGATGTAAGCCATTTAAATGCCTCTTAATAGCTATAGGCCATGTGGCTCTATCTATGGTTTTAGGGGTAGACCATTTGACCTTTCAAGGGGCGTAGGTGATACTTAAAAAAAATTATCCTGCAAGCTCACTTGTACCAAAAAAATTCAAGTTCAAGGATGCTTTTAGCAGGTTGTACTGTTTCTGTAGTAAACACTTGAATATGTCGCGATGACAAGGTATTCTTATCAGTGATGTGTTTGTTATTTAGCTTTCGTAGCACGAGTTTGCGCTCAATATCACGCACCAGGGTCACGCTAGGCTGTGCTCGTCACACCACATGACCCTGGTGTCAATAGGAGTCGAGCAGGGAGCCCGGAAAACGGCTCATATTCATTTCGTCTTCCCCCTCCCGCCCCTCTTGAAACAAAGCTACAAAGATCACTGAATAGTACGTAAATCTTACAAGTCGACTATGAACAAGAAACATTTTCAGAATCGCTGGATCATTTCTGGAAAAATCGGAAATTTAAAAAAAGAAATTAAAGTTTTATTTTAATTGTTATCATAAAAATTGACACGAATTTCTCAAACTGGCCTTTAATCATACTTTAAAAACGAAAAAGATAGATATTAAAGGTATTACTCAGCTTTATGTAACTCTTGAAAGAATTTTGGGTACGTTTCCTGTGAAGCTCAAGCCATTCCTGCTTGTTTTGGTTTCATCATCCACCTTGTCTTCGCAACTTTGTTTTTCTTTTCATTTTCAGTACCTCGCGTGATCAATTATTGTGATGAATAGTTTATTTTGAATGCAATTTTGTGCATCATAGAAAACGACTTGATGTATTGAGCTAACTCTATAACCATCCAGTTGTATGTTTTCAACCATCTCGCTTTAACGACCATCACAAATGACCGCGTACCGGAAGAGCCTTGGGACCAAACTGGAGTTCTCAGAAAATGACCGGAAGTCACGAAAAACTTCTGAGAAGGTGACGTGAAACACGAGTCTTTTGTTTTGACAATTATTTCATAGGGAATTTGCCTGAAAGCTAATTCAAAGAAGAACTATTCATCGAAGATTTAAGGTAGGTAAAAATAATTAATGTTACATTTTGTGTCGGGATTTGTCAAGGGTACGCGTGACTCGTATTTTCTTAGAATTTCGCCCGAAGTCAGGAAATTTATAGCGCTGGTTGGTCCGTTCATTGTTACAGTTTTACTTTCTCTCGGTTGGTATAGCAGAAGCAAAACCTGGCAACAAAGTAAGAAAATTCCAGTTCGAGAAATAATGAACTCTCTGACCTTTGAAAGCAAAGCATCAAAGTTTAGAAAACCTACGCAAATCCCTCGAATCATCGTAATCACAAGATCCCTCACAAGACAAAAGAATAATCCGAAGCATCAAAATCAATTCCATTGTCAGGGGAAGACGGGTACAAATAAGCTTACAAGTTAAATAATTAACCTCACAGAACGGCAAAATTATTTGCATTAACTGAAAATCATTTGCCGCAAAACACTGCTAAGGTAGGAAACGGAGCGGACGAAGAATAGCGGATGGTGGATGATTTTTATTACATTTAATGCCTACTATTTTAACGATCAAATTGGAATTTCCGCAGGCGGAATAATAAGTGTTCGTCAGTGACATTGGCGTTATACAGAACAGTTGGAATTATCAACAAACTAATCACAATTTTGACTGTTGACGCCAAATTAAAGGAATTTACCCGAAACCTCTTCTTTCCGAGCGAACGAGCTTCATCGTACAGCCGACTACAAACAGTCTGTGCCTAGATATATCTAGATTTAGCGATAGCCGTTTGCCAGCTAATGGTGACCTAATGGTTAGCGTGCTGCATGGGATTCCGGATCGAGCAGTCCGGGTTCGAGCCCTGGCCGGGATCTTTGTGCTGTGTTCTTGAGCAAGACACTTTACTCTCACACTGCCTCTTTCCACCCGGTGCATAAATGGGCACTAGCTGGGGGGTACCCCTGCGATAGACTAGCATCCCATTGAGGGGAAGTAGAACTACTCCTGGTCGCTTCATGCTACAGAAACTGGGATAAACTCAAGCTGTATAGACCACCGGCCTGACGCAGGCTTTACCTTTACCTTCCCTCTTAAATTGAAATTCTGTTCAAAAATATATACATTGTGAACCATTTGTTTCCACCAATTCAGATCATATGATACATTTGGGAGGTTACAACTGGTCTGTTTGAACATACTCCATGAAATCAGTTGTGTAGCAATTTGCACAGTTGTAACCTCCCAAATGAATCCTTGCGTGGTCTGAATTGGGTGGCAACAAGGAAGCAAGCACGTTAGCCGAATCCGTCTATACTTTGTCTTTCGCCGAGGAAGCCACGGTTGTCTGGAAAGGTTATTGTATTGGACTCTGGATCGACCGGCCGGATCCCATGATCCCTAGGCGGGGTAATTATGTTCAGTTCTTGAGCAGTCAGTCACGGTAGTTGGGTTATTTTGGCCACGTACAAAATTAACTTAACCTGAAAATGATAGTTTAGTAAGATAGAAAAACAACAAAGAGATAAAAATAAACCGTAAAGAAACAAGGATGGTTAAGGATGGCGAAGATTGACACGGATTTGAAAAATTTAGGCCATTAAACTTTTTAAGATGCGCAAACCGTGGCGCGGCTCCTTTAAGGCTCACAATCCCTAGCCTGATAAGGGGCGAATAATTTATGAAAAAGAAATGCTCGGGCAACCGAGCGTTGAAGTGGTATCCCACTGGCAAAGGAAGTGGCAGGGGAAAGTAGACTTCTTCCTAAATGATTCGCGCCTAGGGATCTGTCTGGTCCAATTTGGCCCGAGTGCCTCTTAACGGCTTTATATTGTTCCCTCGCCAGAAAATGAACATGACGAATCCTTACGAAATACCAGACGAGTTCATAAGACCTCCTCCAGCTGGTCACCTGGAACGAGCCCTGTACGTGAAGCATGTGGACATTCACGGAAGGCTGGTGCGACCGCCAATGAAATATAACAAAGTGGAGGGTGGAAACCTGTTCCTGGAATACCTCATGTCTGCGCATGGTCAACAGCAGATCGACAGGATCATGACAGTGGCCTTTCGCCCTGAAAGAGGCGCTGACACCGACTGTTCGCAAGAGATCTTGAAGCGTGGAATTGCTTTCAGTGGCGCGATATACAGCTTCCTGGGCCATTCCAACTCGCAGCTTAAAGAAAGAACTTGCACTCTAATGAATGCCTCGGACGAAGAAATCTACGAGCTGCTGGCAATGTTTGGAAAGTTTTCGCAAATCAAGACAGCTGCTAAGCGCGCTAAGAGGATCGGACTGCTGTTCTCGTCGTTCAGCCAGAGCATTTCCCTGACCGAGGACGACTACACAGTTATCGACGACGTGGAGCGCGGCAATTACATCTTTACAGACGGATGCGGTTTCATGTCAGATTCTTTTGCGCAGGAGATACAGGATGCGGTAGGCAAGCTCGATGGCAAACCTTGTGTGGCGCAAGTCCGGTATCAGGGCTTCAAAGGCGTGCTCATCCTTAATCGACAGTTGGGGGACCGGGTCAAGGTACAATTCCGGAAGTCCATGAAAAAGTTTACCATCCCTGATGAACGAATGCGCCACACGTGTACCACCTTTGGCGTTGTGAAGTGTTCTCGACCGTACACCATGGGCTACCTTAACAAGCAGATCACCATGCTGCTAGCTGACAGTGGAGTCCAACACAGCTATCTCACAGGTCTACAGAATGATTTTCACTCTACGTTAAGAGAGCTCCGTGGCACTGTACAATCCGCCGAGCACTATCTGCGCATTAAGGGCGAGAGAAAGCTGGTCAATTGGTTGCATGACTATGGCCTGGAAAGCCATCGCCTACAAAAAGAACTCAAAGCTCTTCAAGCCAAGGAGGTTAAAAAGATGCAGAAAGACAACAACACTGTAGATGCAGGCGATGAAGTCAGTCTAACGCAGAACTCAAAATGTAAGCTTCGAGTCCTCGTCCCCAAATCAAGGGTAGTGTTTGGCGCGTGTGATCCATTCAATGAGCTGGAATACGGCCAGTGCGTTTTTCAACCCACTCTTTTTGACGAGGTGCAGTTCGCAGAGTTTCAGGCAGCTCATGAGGTGATGGTCGTTCGCAATCCATGCTACCATCCAGGTGACATCCGTGTGCTGAAACTCGTCAAGAACAAGCCAGAATACGCGTATCTCAGCGACTGCATCGTGTTCCCGACCAGAGGGAGCCGACCGCACGCTGACGAATCCTCGGGCGGCGATCTTGATGGCGACGAGTTCTTCGTCAGTTGGGATCAGGATCTGATACCATCATGGCGAAGCAGCCCTTTTGACTACTCTTCTAATAGTCCGCTTGTTGCGATCCCGAACGCGATAAAAAGCTTTTTGGGAAAGGTAACCAGTTCCCTACATCATAGCGTCACTGGCTGGTGTCACAGGCAGATGCCATCCTTGTTTGGGACGGCGGAGCAAGCCGAGAAGGCCAAGAAGTTACAGGAGCGGAGGCATATGCTCGAGTACTTCACCGCCTTTAATAACGATCTGGTGGCACGGGTGGACGGCATATTCATGAAGTACGCTGCACTGTATGGACCGTCTTGTCGCGAGTGCGTTTATTTGAACAGGTAAGCCGACTAATCTTGATTTAACACTCACTGTCATTGCATGATCGGGCATTGCTCAATTACACAGGCACAGAAATTTTGTGAACGTCCGAGAGAATTAAGTGGAAGTTATGGTTACGAGTTTTCGAGACAAAGAAGCTTTTGTTATCCTTCCATATGAATTTTCTATACGGTATCGCAAAATTACACTTGGATTCAATTGCAAATTGTTTGCAATTAAATTTCTGCACCCAACGGCAGTCTACGTAGGGAAACACCGACAGACCTACAGGTTTGGGTTGGTAATGTCAAGATTGCATCAAAAGCTTTAGTCTAAGACTGTTGCCATATCTCGCGTGGACGAGTAAACATTTCAGCAGATGTAGCAATCTGTGTAGCAATCTGTTAAGTGTGTATTTGACGTCGCACCTGCTACCCATGTTCTAAAGTATTATCTGTTCATTATTCTCTTTGTGGTTTCCTCAAAAAATCCATGAGATAATCCCAAGGGAGGCAAAAAAAAAAAAAACTCTCTGAACTGCTCTCTTTCATAGTTTTGCAGTGTTAGGTCACATTGATCCAGTAACTTTCACAGTTGACGATATCTAAGAGTTTTTTGGAAGAATGTTTCAGTCGATTTGTTTTTTTACCTTTGTAAAATGTTCGGTGGCGACTGTCCACCTTGATCAGAGCATAAGCCAGCGAAAATCTGAGAAGACAAAAATTGATCAGCTGAAAGAAAAGTTCGCAATATCTGGTTGTTTCCCAAGAGGAAGACGGCGTGGAAGGGTTTGTAAAATTCAGGATAACAGAAAACTTCTTTCTCGATTGGCTTTGACAGATTTTTTTCCGACGCCGTTGACATGGTGGCAGAGAAGGAGGATGTACTCGCCAAGCTTCGCGCTTTAGAACGTGATTACAATTACCGATTACAGCATAATCCATCGGCGCCACGTGTAGATCACCGGCATTTGGGTTGGCTCCAGGACTGGATGCAGCAGAAGCCGCCCTTCCATCCAGGAGACGATGTGTGGACGCGGATGGAGGAGAGAACGCGATCATTTGTGGAGGAAATGTCGGGAAGACACTAGTATGCAGTCGCAAGTGTTAAGCTGTAATCATTGAGAATGTTCGAGAATTCTTAGGGACGGACCATTATTTTTGGGAGGGCGGGGTTGGGGGTGGGGGTTGGGCAATTTTCCCCAGAAATTTGATTCGCGCACAGCAAAAACTGCCGAAACAATTCGTGCAAGGGGAGCCATATGGAAAATACAAATTGAGCTAGTGCTTTCTATTATTAATCTTGCACAAGCTGTTGCCCACCAAAAAAATCATGCACAACTTAAAGGTGCGAAAAAAAAAAAATCATGCCCAAACTACCCCCTGCCCCTCAAAAAAATATGATCTGTCCCTTAGTGCCTACTTCAAGTCTTCCAACCATGACCCACGTATGTGACGAATTCACTACATAAGAATACACATCTTGTTACCCTGGCGTATCTAATCGAACAAAATCGAACCCAATCGAACACCAATCGTTCGATTGAATTCGGCAATCGAACATCTATTTTCCTTTGAGTTCGATTATCGAACCAATCAAACAAAATCGAACGCAATCGAACTCAATCCGATTCGATTTTGTTCGGAATCCATTTCTAATGATAAGTAAATCACGCAGGAGTAATCATAATCAACCTTAATTGAATGGGATTAATACAAAAACGTCCAAGTATCAAACTGAATGTCAGTGTTCGGTTATGCATTGTACTTTTTTATCAGTGCTTATATTTGAACATAAAAATCAAACAAACAGGAGTTCGGTAATCCCGCGTTTGACTGAGTACGACTGTCGACCGTTCGGTAATCGAACCTTCGATTTTGTTCGATTGTCGACGTTCGACAATCGAACGTTCGATTTTGTTCGATTGACCAAATTTTAGTGTGAGTTCGATTATGTTCGATTACCGAACGTTCGATTAGATACGCCGGGTGTTACGTACGCGTGGTATGAGCTCCAAAAGCGAGCCTGGAAGAAGTGTAAGAAAGTGGGATGAGACCGCGAACCGTGTTAGTATCACGCACGAAAATTGGCACTTCTCACCATCCGCTTAGCATCCACTTCCGGCAAAAATTTTCGCGCCACCCGCTTAGCACTCACTTCCCGCCAAACTTTTCGTGCCAACCGCTGAGCACTCCCTCCCGCCAAAATGTTCGCACCATCAGCTTAGCACTCACTTCCTGCCAAACTTTTCGCGCCTTCCGCTCACTTATCCTATTGGCCAGTTCCAGAGAAAAGTGAGGTCGTTTTGCAGTCTAAGTATAGTAACGCACTGGATGCAATTTAATTCAATTTATTCATAAAATCAAATTTTAAATACACAATTAATATAAATCATTTAACTGATGAAAGAGAAAACTGCTTCTCTATGTTTGTTAAAGTAAAATCTTTGTAGCAGTTAAAAGTAGGTGTCTTCACTGGACAATTCTTATACCGTCATGGCAGCGGTTGATTGCCAACATTCCAAAGGTCGTTGAAGTTATTTTGATAAAACTACTCAAAGTCATATTATAATTTTAAAATATTTGCATATTTTGCAATCTTGATCTATGACTTATGCTCCTGGACTTACGTTGTAATTTCCACTTTTTACCATTCATTATCGTTTCCGCTTATACGCTAATTGTCAATTATTTGTCAATTGCTTTTGTCTCAGCTAATGCAAAATAAAATGAAATAAGATTAATGAAAGACATTCAATCGTCGACTAAAGAACCGTAATCAAAGATCCCCGGAGTGGAGATAATAATCCGACGATTTACCGAACATATCCGAACATTTCAAACGGTACAGTCAGATAGCAAAGGTTTCTCAATATTTCGTGGAGCTTCCAAGATATATTCCATAGATACAAACCACTTCAGGTTTTTTGAATTTTTGTTTGATCAATATTATGACAGACCGACAATTATTTCCTCAATACCTTCTTGTGGAGAGCACGTAGCTTTTCGCGTTGCTGTAGCGACCTTTTCAAAGCAAAAGCGACTTTATTTCCATTTTCAAGGGACAACAACAGAACGTCCCAGGTAACATTATAGCGCCGTCATTGCCAAAGTGACAACAAATAAATGAGATTTTTCGGATGCCTGACTCCATGTGTGAAAATTCCTTTATGTCACAATTATAATTGGCCGTTGACCCATGATAACCCAATGTAAACCGTCTAAACAACACCGAGTCAAACAATCATTTGTAAAGTTATCATTTTCGTCTTCTGTGGTCGTTAGGATCGCGCGCAAACGATAGTCGCTTGATTGCGGGCCGCGACCGAACGTTGTTGTCGCACAGCACGTTGTTGGAACACTTTTAAGGCAGTAGAAAGGCTTTTCTGTACCGCAAAGGCACTGTGAGCTAAGTCTTCGGCAGCAATTGACGCCTCTTGTGACATTCATTATCAAACTTCGGGACGAGACAGTTTGAAGTGCGAGGGCGGGAGTAACTAGATCAGTTTGAGGAACACGACACAAAAGGCAGGATCTCGAAAACGAAAACGAAAACAACCGGGTACAGTAAAGGTGTGACTGGATTCACCGAAAAGCTGACGAGTGCAGCTGTTCTCGTGCCCAGCAGGGTTGGAGTTTTGTTCCGCCAAAGGGATATAATAGGCCTTATTACCCTCTTTGGAAGTGTATAATTACACTCAGTTGAACAGATCCATGAACGGCTTACTCTCGAATTGTATGTCGTTGTTCGAGGTCAACTAGACGTGACCAAATATTCCCTGATAATACGTAATCTAACGGTTTCGGTTTGTTTTGAACTCTACTTATCGCTCAACGAGATTCCGGCTTCTAAAACGAGCTGTTGGCCGAATAAAATACAGGACAGTCTAAATTTGACGTGGAAGCGAACATGGATACTCTGGATGAGATGGAAGAACAGACGGGTATTAGCACGCCCCAATCCGCAGATGCCAATCTAGAACAAAGTGGTCGAAAACTGTCCTTGAAAGATATAAGGAGATATGAAAAGAAAACACTAGTGTGTCCGGGGGGATGCGGAGTGGAATTGGATCTCAGCGATATTCCGACACATGATTGCATCAGGGATTTAAGGCGAAGGCTCGAGAGTGTCGAGAGCAATCTTTGGGACAAGGAGCAGAAACAGACGGACGCCATGGAAGAGATGTACAAAGAGCAGCTAGCACTGCAAGACTCTAAAATCGCACAAATGTCTGTCGAAATCAAGGAGCTGTTGTCGGAAAGATCGCGCCGCGATGAGTTATTCAATAACAAGGAAACTTTCTACAAGGAACAGATCACAGCGCTGATGGAGCAGGTGGCAAAGCTGGAGAGAAAGCTACAACTTCGAAGGCCTTCCCGCGAGGAGGAGCCGTTCGGGGACTCGAACGGCGCCAAGGAATGGGCATACAGGTACGACAAACTTCTAGCCGAGAAGATCACTCTGGAAACACTCTTCCAGAAGAGAGAGCGCGAGTTTCAGCACGAAGTAGAGGCGCTCAAAGAGGAGGCTGCCATGCTCCGAGAAAGTCTACATCTTGAGCGAGAGATGCTATCGCTCGAGCATGACCACACAACGTTTAACAAGTTGGCGAGTTTGACAGATCAGCTGGAGACACTGGTTCAGCACAAGAACCAGCAGCGAGGAAGGCACAAGAGTCATAAATCGAAGGACTTGAACAGCGAAGCTGTCAACGGAAGAGTCAGTCGAAAACGCATTCCTAACTCTGTTGGCAGTTCAAATTCAGAGTTCGACGAGGAAGACATGGAAGGTATCAGTAATTAGAGCGAAAGGTATCAGCCCAGGCGGTATGATATTTTTGTGTCATTATCGCTAGTAGCATTTTTCAAATTGTAATATTTCTATTCATAGAAAGGTATTGGTAATTACAATTATAGTAAGTGTCAGCCTCAAGGGTCTGATATTTTTGGCTATTTAAATGTATATTTCGATACGAAGAAGGACCGCTCTTTTTTCTTAGCAAAGAACGGCATTGACAATGATTGAGTATGCATGACGTGAAGAAAATTGGTTTCAGTTTAGAAAAACGATTTTATATCGGTAATATTTGATCTGGTAATGCCCCAAATTTTCAACGAAGTTCAAGCCATAATATATTCACGGATCAGTATAGCTTTAGGTGAATTAAACACACCACAGACGGTCAGCACGTCAAAGAATCGTGTTAAATAAACATCAATGGTTGTAGTTAATCGCATAATCACTGAGGTCATGCTGAGGTCACACTCTGTGGCGACGTGTGAATGAAAATCTATCACGACTTTCAAATAGGTTTTGTGAAGGTTCTTTTTAAAAAAGCATCTCTGAAAAAACAAATATTGTCTTTGTAAAACTGTTACAAGCACGTCCTGGAAGATGATTAACTGTTCTCCAAAATCTTAATCAGTATAGAGAATGCTATTTTAAACTTGGAAAGAATATTAAAGGCGGCCCACTTCGCTTCACTGAACAACCAAGCAAGCTTGGGAAGGGTGTACATGTATAGTTAACAAGCCTAGAAAGAAGATGCTCTTTCACCGAAGGAGGCCCTTTTCAGCACATAAAACATGATTATAAATATCGATTTGATGACCATAGATGTAGTATTTCGGAGCTATCACAGAAACCTTTTCAAGTCAGTGAAGTGGATTTGGCGTATGGTATTTTAAAACCGGCAGGGTGTTAATTCGAGAAGCCAGTTGAAAACAAAAACATTAACACACGAGAAAAACACATTTACATCACCATTTATAAATAAACAATATACCTTGGATGTAATTATAAAAGAGAGCCTACGCAAATAAAAGACACAAAACACGGCTTTTCATCGACCCGCTGTGCACACGCTAGGTGCTGTTGTAATGTTATGGGGTTTACCTGAGGGAGGCTGTTTATTGAAAAAGCTGTCTGTTGACCCAGGAATTTGCTAAATGCACGCTTGATTAAGAAATACAGTGGAATCCCGATTTCTTGAGCCTCTAAGGGAAACGAAACTTGGTTTGAAAAATCGGATAGTTGAGCAATCGGGGGTTAAATTACAGCGTTCGACTGAGAAGAGGGAAACAACAATCGGAAGCAGAAAAATCGAGGATTCGAGAAACAGGGATTCCGCTGTAGATAACTGCCTAGGAAGTCCGGGGGGGGGGGTGCACTATGGGCCTGAAAACCCGCAACCTCTTCTCAGGACAAATTTACTATCTTTATAGTCTTTCAGAACTGATCCCGAAAGGACTAAGGCTGGATACAAAGCAAATGCATTCGTCGTGGTTTGTTCTCAGGCCCTGATTTTGTTTTGACGACCGATTCAAGAATACTACAAGAGATTAATTTTTTCCCCGTCCAAATATCATGGCAAAATCTAACTATTTCAGCTTACAACAGTTTCAGGATAATGCTATTTTGAGGTGGCAATTAGCGGGTTAAAGGAGCTCAGTCACGGTATTTTAAGTTATTTTGGCCATGTGCAAAATGACCTTTAAATTGAAGGAAATCTGCTAATAATAATTTACTAAGATGGAAAAACACCAAAGAGATAATAATAAACCATAAAGGAACAAGGATGGTTAAGGATGGCGAAGATTGACACCGATTACAAACGAAGAACTTGAAAAATTTAGGCTAAACTGATCTATACTTTTCAGGATGCGCACACCGTGACGTACCTCCATTAAACTGTGACAACAGCATCTTTCCCTTCCCCTCAGGGTAAGGGCTAGACCCGAAGTTCAATTATGTGAAAAGTAGTCACAGCTCTTTAAACACAAATGAACCCGCAAATTGCTGAGCAAGTGTCTGGCTTCCGTGGTTAACGTACAGATGCCATAACTTCCTGAGCTGCGCACTGCATGCAAATATCGTTAATGCTGTGGTCCTTGTAATGATAAGATTGGGCACGCTTTGCAAATCAACCGTTTTTAAAGAAATTATCCAGCGAGACTCAGAGCGGAGATTGGCTTCAGAAGGAAGTGGAGGAATGTTGATCGGTTTTGTCTGCCCCCCTTCCCTCTCGCTAAAATTTAATTCAGTCCGTGTTCGTAAACGTAGATGATGTAAAGGTCGTGACATCAGATTTAATAAAAGATACGAAGTCTAGACACACAGATTTGCTGAACACAGCGGGAAATAAGGGCAGAGAGCTTAGCTGTAGCGTGTGAGATACCGAGATAGCGCAGTTGTAAATACCTGGTTGATTTTTTTGGAACACCGTTAGTTACTCAAGACGTTTCTAGCTACTGCGACTCAACGGCGCTTGGAGACGCAACATGTGACTGCCTTTAATACGTGTTATTTGCAAACAACTATGGTTCTACTGTATTACAGATCCTTCTACAAACCTTCGCCACCGTTCAGTTGCTACTAAAATGGGTCAAGTTTTTTATAAAGGAAAATTCGAAGGATTAGCAAAATTAATCCACTGTTAAAATAGACTTGCGCCTGTCTTTGAAAAGGAAGCACGCAAGCACTTACTGTGTGGTCTAGATTGATACCTTATCGATACTAACAGTCTTTCCTCTTTGTGAAAAAAAAAAAATAATAATCATATGATCTTTTTAATATCAATGAAAAAATAACATAATTTACGATTTTTTTTTAATATCAACCAAATTTAAAAGAAATAGAGGCGAAATTGGAAGAGAAGCACAAACATGAAAAATTGTTGGAGGCGAAGGAGGGTGTGCTTTGAATTGGAGCTAAATATAAGTTTCTCAGAACATGCCTCCTTCTGCCGTGAGCGGGGGGAAAATGAGGAACCAAACACATGCTTTCACGCGAAAAAAGTGCTGCAGATGTAGATTACATTGCATGCTGTGAAAAATTACTCCTAATCAGACGGCAAAAACTGACCGCGAATGGACGAAATAAAGATCCACCTTGCACCAGCAAACAACCTATAAAAGCGGTAAAGTGAGGGTGTTTCGTGAAACTGTGTGTTGACCCGGGAAGTCGTGCAACTTCGCTTTCAGTATCGCCTGTAACGGATACTTCACTGAAGCCAAGGCTTTAATTTTTCATCTCAGAGAGAATGCTTAACGTACGTGGACACTCGTCCAAGAGAACACGTCATTTACGGGGGCCCACATCGAGCCAGCATCGGACCAGCGGAGCCCGGGCATGAAACACACACCTCCAATGTTTAAAGTTCCTGTTAATGCTAAGCTATCAACGGGAATTCCATTCTTTTAAAAAGGAGCTTAGTCACGACATTCCGAGTTATTTTGGTCATGGACAAAATTATCTTCAAATTGAAGAAAACCTGAAAATAATAGTTAACTAAGATGGAAAAGTACTTAAAAGATACTTACAAACAATAAAGGAACAAGGATGGTTAAGGATGGAGAAGATTAACACGGATTACAAACGACGAACTTGAAATATTTTGGCAAAACGTTTTAAGATGCGCGAACCGTGACGTAGCTCCCTTAATACTAACGTTAAATTAATTATCGGAAATGAATCATTATTTTCTATTCCCAGTTAAGATGTCAAGTCTGAAAACGTTTCCAGCTCGCTCAGCTTCATGTCAGAAATAAAATGAAGCTTTCATTAGCTGGTTTGTTGTCTAGAGAAGGCAGTTCATAACTGAATTGTGAATGATATCACCTTCTAAACACCACATCACTAATAGGCATCTGCGTAAATACTTGGACAATTTGTCATTTATTAACGGTGAGGGGCAAAAGTCGAACGATGTTAATGATATTTTAGGTAGAACGACATAATTACAAAGAGTAACAACAAAAGTACATATTTCAGATGTTTTCTTTGCGTACCGATACAAATCGGATCAACCCACCGTACAGTGCAGTACTGTCCAAATAAACACACCCAAGATAAGAACACAAATTTTAACAAGATGCCGTATTGTACTTTGACAGTGAAAAATAGTTGCTAAAGGAAAAGCGATAAGTTTCAACAGATTAGAGCACGTGTTTAATTACGTTGTACACAGTGCACTGAGTATGATCAGCATTTGACATTTGAACATTTTCTAGATCCTCTAGATTTCTAATTTTGGAACAAACGCATCATTCCGGATAAGTGTAGGGTGCAAGGCCTTTAATTAAACACTTTTAATTTTCACTGATCTCTTTTTAAGTCACACCCAAGATAGGCATGATAGCATCGAACAGCTGGTCTGTCTATGCAAGACCAGCCCCGTGGCACGTGGCGGGATACGCCCAATGTAAGAAACGACGTCGTCGTATTATCGTTGATGAAACATCTGGCCGGCTAATGTGATCAGCGAGAATCACGTGGAAGGACACACTCAAGATAGACCTTTATTTACTGAGGACACAATGCCCGTCTGTGTTTGGGCCAAGAACATGTGGTGAACAAAACAAGTAACATCTGGTCGATTACTAAATAATTGAGCACAACCGACAGTATCTCACTTAACGGTTGACTAATATTTGTCATATTAATTTATAACTGTGGCCTTTTGGTTTAGATTTACGAGACACAACGTGATAAAGAAAATCATCAGTGAAAGTTAGGTTACAGAGTAATCAGCATTGATGGGTACAGAAAAGTTCAAGGGAAACAGATACCAGTAAACTCACTTGCTCAAGTCAGCTACGAGTTGCTTTTTACCTCCATCCTCGGCGACCCAGGGGCTGCTAACCGAAACGGTGTGATATTTTCCCTTGAAGTAAACTTTCGCCCGAAAATATCGCATCGTCCCGACTAGCAGCACTTGGGTCTCCGAGGATGAAACGAGTCCTGAAGCACAACCTTTTATATGAAAATAACTTTGATTTACAAGACAATGAACGAGCAAGAAAATCTCATTTCCGTGTGAAAGGTTGGCCAGTCTCGTTTTGAAACAGGAGTAAGAGCAACTCGGAAATGTTTTTTTCCTTTTTTTTTGGTTACAGAAACACTATACTACCAGTACAAAGAAATACGCTTTCTTTATGTTTTTGCAGCTTTCTGTAAAACTTGTGACACAATGTAATTCGTTCTTTCAATGTTGTGTATTGTAATTAAACAGAATGACTCCAAATTTGAAACACCGTTCAGGGGTTCAACCGCTAGCTTTGAACAAGGAGTTCGAAGTAAAACATTTTTGATACGAATCAGTCCCTATTTCTGTCTGGGTAAGGTATCCCAAACTGAGGACTTTGTCATAGATTGTAGCGGCCAGTAGAAGCGCAGTTTCACGAAGTAAGCCGTCGTAACACGAAGTCGAAGTTCGTGATGTAATCGATGCTTCCTGTTTCGCAGAAACAAAACAAAACAATTAAACAATAAAACTACGCTTTCCATCGTAGATGGTAGGGCAGTCAAACTGGGGCCGAAATTCAAAATCTGCATTCCCGTCACAACCACTGAAGCGCGCACTTTTTTATCTACCTACACCAACACTTTGATACCAGTTCTAGCTATCAACAAGTCTGCCTACCTTTCTAATTCTGTAGAGCTAACGTCTTCGTTACACCGACAACTCAGTTTAATTCACCACTTCACTCCCACTTTCTTCAGATTATAGCCTTCTAAACATTTAAGTCTTAGTTAATCTCGGTTGTTCTCCTCAATGACTGAACATATGAACCAGAGGATAATTTTCATGTTGCTGAAGTCTCCACGCAGCAGTAGAAAAACATTTCTCAGGCGGTTTGGTTGTTTCGCAGAAATATTGGTTCATTTTGACCAATCGGAACGCCAAAGATACTGTCTTCACAGCCAATCAGAAGCAAAATCAAAGCCAATCGCGGCTTGATTTTCCCGTGCTTGCCATCAGTGAGCAAACTGATTTTCCCACGCTTTCCATCGGTTCCATGTTTTCCCGCGTTCGTGAGTGATCAGATAAAATACGTGTTTTTGCTTAGAAACACCGAGTGCTACCCTCGTGCCGACAAAATGATCAGCTTTACAACACTCCACACAAAATTCCTGTACATCTCATTCTGTCCTTGTCCTCTCTGTTCTCTTTCTGACTGTCCTCTGAGTCCATCCACATGCTCCGAGATAAATTATGCTCGTCCGGACAGCTTAGTCACATTTTCTTGACAATGTCACTGATGTCTTTAGCCAACAGGCGCCTGTCTACAGGTCCGGCAAAGGAATCCCCTGCGGACAGCAGTACAAACAGTATTCAGTCATCGACTCTTTTATATCCAGCGGAATTAACATTTGGGGATTTAGAATTAAAGTCACCGTGAGTTCGCGATACAAATGCTTATATTTTGCTTTCAGATAGTGTTGTTTTGACTGCCTAACCTCGATGTAGGGTGGAAGTCTAACCTTGCGCTTTACTTAGTTTCCGTAGAGATCGACAAGCCCAAAACAAAAAACCCCAGTGGGAGAATGGGGACGCCTTTTCTCCTCCTCGCTCGACATACTGCTCTTAGTTTAGAACTGAACATACAGAAAGTGATATTACCATCCCATGACTGCTTGATGAGAACTTCGTTCAGTCGCTGTGAGTACGGATTCTTTTCCACTGCATGACATACCAGTCTTTTGAGTTCTTTTTCGGGACAGAAAGATTCTGCAAAAGAAAATCGTGTTCGTGTATAATACAGAGACTTACTTACAGAGTATTAATACCACTTTGAAATCAATCGCATCAAATTAATTTGGAGCAACTAAAGAATATTTTTATTCTATTTACTAGCTAGGAAGACTTTATCTAGTAACAAGGATAACTCACATTCCGATACAGAACATGGATCTTTCTAGTTTTAATCCGCGCAATCAGGCCGGGATAACATGTTTTAGTACGATTGAATGAAATATGAAATGACCACGCAACAACAGTCATTCGTTTGTTCGTGTTGAAGGAGCTCATTCACGGTAGTATAAGTTATTTTGGCCACGTAGAAAATTACCTTTGAATTGAAGGAAACCTGAAAATAGTAGTTTACTAAGATAGAAAAACACCAAAGAGATAATAATAAACCATAAGGGAACAAGGATGGTTGAGGATGGAGAAGATTAACACGGATTACAAACGACGAACCAACCTGCCGCGGCGCCATCAGGAGCAGGAGCAGGAGGTAGCATACAGAACGCTATCACGTCTCTCAGTGACTTGATAGACTCGTCGTTTCTCGTTCGATTGCCGTCTGTGGCTGTTGCTGAAGCCGAGTTGTTTTTGTTCAAGAACGAACTGCAACAAGAGAAAGGGCTTCATTTAACGAAATTACAGTCCAACCCCTATTAAGCGGCCATCCCTATTAGACGGCTATGAATCAAAGTCCCGAAGAGGGCTTTTCCATTGTTTTTACCTCTATTAAGTAGCCAACACGTTTTAAGCGGCCACAATCCATTTCCCCGAGGGTGGCCGTTTAATAGAGGTTGAACTGTCTGTTTCAATTTTGTATAATCTCAAACTAAATAAACCTACAAAAGAAATTTCAAATGCTTTTGAAACATAAATAATTAGTGTATAGACAAACTTGAAAGGAAAGGTTTTCATTAGAAATCTGGCCTTACATTACTTTGAAAGTTCCCAGAACTAAATGTAACATCTAGCAACTCAAAAGCTTTTCCCCATACATTATTACCATTTTTTATCACTCAGTACGCTATTAATTTGTTAGTTTACAAGCAATGTCAGCTTCAAAAGTGCGCAAGTTGGGGACCCTTTAACGGGAGGTTGACGAGTTAGCTATTGAGGCCCCGTTCGCACCACTCCGGAGGAATTTAAAAACGCAACAATCAACGGTCATTTTGTGTTTGTATTTGAGGAAAACTCGGGCAGGGAAATCAAGGGTCTCTCATCTTACCGCCCCCTGGAGGCGCTCCAGGGGGCGGTAAGATGAGAGACCCTGGGAGCGAGGTTGGGAAATCACATGATTATCGCGACTACATCGTTGTCGAAAAGCTCCGTTTTCAAAATGTTTTCCCGCGTTCACACGAAGACAAAAAGCGTTTTCGAAAAGCTCCGTTTGCGTGACGGATTGTGTGGACTGTAGGACTAACTGTAGAAATAAAGCTGCGTTTTCAAATTTCTCCGGCGTTGTGTTGACGCTGCCTGAAGCTAGCGTAGTGCGACGTAAATGAGTTAAACTCGCGCTACAAATACGTTTCACGTTGAGAATGAAGCACGGAGAACAAGCAAAGAACGCTGTAGAAGAAACGTAATTTCTTACCTCAGTTTAAATATGTTCTTTCTCTTTATCAGTATCGGGTTTTTAGCAACGGACACGGCCTTCAGCGTCACTGAACGGTCCGGTAACCTCATCTTGGTCAGCTGAGCTGAGTGTGCATTCATCGCCTCACGAAATGCTTCCTGTCAGAATGGACAGTAATAAAATATCATGCCTGCCTCTGTAACACTCTGGTAAAAATGTCTAAGGTTTGATATAAAATGGATTGAAAGCAACAAGGAACAAACCACAACCACCTGGTATCAGAAGAGGAAAGGGACCAGTGGTCTAATTGTTAGCGCATAGGACTTAGTGAGTTGGGGAGATCATAAGTAAGAAACCATCCTTTGCCATCCTTGTGCTGGACATATATCTTCCTATCTTTAGGGTTAAAACACCTTTTAATTGTTAAGATGTTTTTTTAGTAAAAAAAAAAAAAACAACAACAACAACAACGTTACAATGCCCTCCCTTCTTCTTAATTCCAGGCCTAAACGGCATAAGGTGTTCACCGATCACCACTTAACAACAGATTTCAAGTGCTCACGTGCTCTTATCTCCTACCTCACCGAAGCGACTTCTTGGTAAAACTGACGAACTCACCCAAACATCCGCCAACCTTTTAAACGCCAGCCTCTTCTATATTGCACAAAATTTCATCTCAAGGGGGGACTATTCATCTCATAAAAAATAGGGGTAATTTTTGCATAAGTCAGTTTATAACGTGAATTTAGGGGGCTCACGCTAACATTGCCTGTTTTAACGGTTGTAGTATATCATAGACCACGAGTAGTCCCTCTTCGCTTAGTCCGTCGAGTGCGATCGCAAATAAACCGCGCTGAAAAAATGGCCGCGCGTAATCCTGGGGACAAGAAGCGCGCTCCTTGCTCCCAGGATTTCGCGCGGCCATTTTTTTGCCGCCGTTTTCTTTCGCGGCACGCACCTCGCGATGGACTAAGCGAAAGAGGGACTACTCGTAGTCTAACAGTGTCAAGTTCACTATGACAAACCTCATCTGACACAATAATTGAAGGTGTATCCAGTGGGACATCAGGAACAGCGCCCTCGTTGAGCCACTGGTGTTCAAGAAGCTCAGTAACTGTCATTCTTTGCGCTGGTTCCACTCGCAACAAGCTATAAAATAAGTAGCAAAAAGAGCCTATCTGTGAACTTTGAAGTACTTTGTTCATAGCAAAACCTCTCTGATTGGAGTAAGGTACTAACACTAAAGTTCTGGCATCAAATAATAACCATGGTGACCTGTACTTTTCTTTCAAATAATTAAACCTTATGATGTATTTCTGGTCAAAAACGTTTTCTATTTTAAGCACAAATATGGATTTTTCGATGTTTGAATTTGTCTTTAGTGGTCTGGCCTTCCCTGTGTCACTTTGTCTTTGTCTCTCTGTTCTTCTCTCTGTTATGGACCTTGAATCCGTCTCGGGCCATAAATATGCAAAAAAAGAACTTCGCCAATATGCAGCCATCTTGACCTCAAGCTTGGTCAAGAACCCATATATATTCTCAGTAGCTACCTGGCTATCACATCTTTTGCTTCTGCGGAAATCTTGGACCATTCCTTGTCAGGGTAGTCATATTCACCAGCCATGATCCTTTTTCTCATTCCTTGTGATAGTTGTTTGCGAGGCACCTCAGAGTAGAATGGTGGATAGCCACATAGCATGATGTAGATGACCACGCCCAACGACCACATGTCGCAGCTCTAACAAGCACAAAACAGTAACAATAGCAAAATTAAACATAGGTAAGAAAGCATGGAGCGAGTACTAATAATCATCCTTGATCAGATGCTTTTCATATGGGAATAGATATATTTTTCCATTTGATTTATGTTGCAGAGATTACAGTAACAACACTGGAATCTTCAAGAACATTGGACATTTTTTGTGCATATTTTTTGGTACTATAGAATGAAGATCCTTCATATGAAGTACAAGATCAGCGTTTTTACAGTGTAAAATGCGAAATAATCTTGCTAATATGAAGAGCCCTCACTCTATAGTCACAAAAAAACGTACAAAAAATGTCAAGAGTTCATGGTTTGAGCATCAACACAGTAAAGGTGACTAATCAAGAAACCAAGCTCCTGAAAAATTTACCAAATTAATTTTAGGTGATACAGTCCTACCTTGTCATATGTGTAGGGCTTTGTTAAGAAAGGAAATCTTCCAGACTTCTGTGCTCGGTGAATTCTTTGGGCCTCCAACACCTATTATGTAAGTGATAAATCAAATTATTGCTTTGGCTAAATTGAATTGTCACACACCATGGGTTAGCAAAATCATAAGATTTCATCCACAGACTAAAAGGCTTCAAAGTTAGATTGACATTTAACATACACTCTATAGAAGTAAACAGAAACTACCCGTGAGATTGAAAGTCTAATGTTTATATAAAGAACACCAGTATTGGAGTGTTATCAATATCA
The DNA here is from genome assembly GCF_964199315.1 of Orbicella franksi. NCBI lineage: Eukaryota > Metazoa > Cnidaria > Anthozoa > Scleractinia > Merulinidae > Orbicella > Orbicella franksi. Next base: position 19,967,896 of record NC_138156.1, on the reverse strand, counting down.
AACACTTAAACTGGAATCAAAATTAAAAATTTCACAGCTGCAATACCTGAGGGGACACATAATAAGGAGTAAACTGTGGTGTAACAAGATCTCCACGATCAATCTTGGCAAAACCAAAATCAGCAAGCTTGATGATCACTTTCTGGTTACAAGACAATAGAAAAGAAAATGTGTAACTAAAAATATTATAATGTGCTAAATCAACTGAAACAATGATTATCAACATCTAATTTCTGGCCTAAATTAACCATTTTTGACTATTATTTTTAATATTTTTATTGGCTGATCAGCATGTCTTTACTATCCACTGATCAGTTTTTTCACATAAAATAAAGCTTTTATTTGTATATTTATTATTGTTATTCAGTAAACTCATTGAATCTGAGTTGCAGAAATTGCAGTTAAAACAAAAAGTTTCATTTTAGATATTGTAATAGAGCAGTTTTCAATTGAGTATCAAAACCAAAACCAAACTAATAACTTATCAATTAGGGTACTAGGCCAATCTCAAATCGTAGGAGAGCCAAAACCAAAACCAAAGCTATGTAACTGCCTGATTACTATCACCACTCAATTAAAAAAAAAAAAAACCCTCTAAAACTGAGTAACTAATCATGTTACTCTGAGGGTGGGAACCCAACATTCGTTTTCAGTCATTGTAGCATTACCTCACTTTTGTCCAGAAGAAGTAAGTTTTCGGGTTTAAGATCTCGGTGAGCCACATTAAATAAATGACAATGGTAAACTGCTAGGGCAATCTGAAAGATAGCAACCAAAAATTTATTTCAATACATAACATTGTAACTTAAATCCAATTGGTATTCAAAAGCACCAGAATCTCACCTGTAGGGTTTGACTCAAACTCAAGTTTACCCCTACTAGGTACCAATTACTAAAATAACAAATGAATTTATTAACATTTACAGTGAGACAGACAGACTGACAGACCGGCAGACAAGACAGACAGACAGACTTTTCATCTCAACACGGAATTTCTTCAGTTACATTGAATTGCTTTCCAAAAAAGCCATGGTAAAAACAAAATTACCTCTAGAAACAAGATTTCTGGATGCTTATGACTACACAGATTTCACTTATTAATGAAAAATGTCAAATAACAATCAGTTGTAGCACAAAGATCCTGTCTTTTTTTAGCTCACTAGCTTAAAAAGTACCATGTAGCCCCCTAAGAGGTACCAGACTGGTTGACAAATTTTAGACCCTACAGGGTAGCACAAGCACCCCCATAATTTTCCTGGTGAATTGTCCCTTGGCATTACAATATGGTCAAACTTGAAATTCCGAAGTTCATATCGTTAAAAATAAATCACTTTCTTTAAGTGTCAAAGTGTTTAGCACTACTGTACTAACTGGGAACACTGAAACAGGAAAACAAATATTGTAAAATGAACAGAAACTTGTTAAAAGTCCTTGGAACTGGTGGGAGGCTAACCAGTTGGCTATTTACAAAGCATGGAGGAGTTGAAACTAGGATCACCAAACACAAATACATCTACTGGCAGGGACGAGGATTTGAACTCAGGACCTCCGGATCACAAATCCAGGACCCTTTACCACTAGATCACGCTGCCTCTTTAGTTTTGTTTATCTCTGCAAGCTCTCAAACTTGTGCTACTTTATAGTTTGAAACTAGCACTAATTTTAATCAACATGACAGCATGATCGCCCCCCAAATTTAGTACGATTTAGTATATGTCAATTTTAAATTATGAAAAATTTTAGCCTCACTTGTTTAGTAAAATTAACAGCCTCTTTCTCAGTGAATCTTCTTTTTGTTCTGACCAGCTCAAACAGTTCACCTCCTTCCATCAACTCCATGACCATCAAAACTCTAGGCCTGAAAAATAATAACAATAAAATAATGGAAAAGTTTATCATCGTTGATAACTTGCAAAATAAATGGGACAAACTCAAAGCTTATGCTAATCCTGGCTTAGCTAAATCCTGTTTCAAACAACTAGAAAACATAAAGCCCCTGCCATTTCTGCCACTGGAGAGCTGATGATTAGCATTGGACTGAGTCTAACTTGGGCTACACTGTAAATTCCAATTACTAGCCAATTTTCATTAATAATTAAATTTCATCCCAATGTGTCTGCTGCCTTCTGAGATGCCTAATTCCAGTCCAGATTCCAGACAAATACTGCAAACTTCGCAAGGGGTTTTGGATGGCCTTATAAATGGAAGGGCTTATATCCAGGGCTGCTCTTAAGTGGAATAACAACATTTAGAAATGAGCTACAGCAGTGTTGATCAAAATATGGTTTTCATATACTGGTTTTAGTTTAAGCTTCAAAACATCACATATTCATTTCATTTTAATCTAGAGGGGACTTATATCTGGGGGGAGGTTATAATTGGAAGTAGTATTCTGTTCACAGGTAGATAGGCCTATAACCAGTGGGGCTTACAAGTGGGAGGGCTTATAAGCAGCAGTTTAAGGTATTTTTATCTTTTATTACCCCTATACATGTACCCCTATTATTGAAGCTGTCATTTTACTACCTGCAAAATTCTTATTTTAACACAAGAAACTGTCTTCAGTTAGAGACTCATATATTGCCATAACTTCATGCATAACAGATGTGTTCAGATGTTCACATGATTCTAAGAACAATCCTTGACTTACACTGGTCTCATTTCTCCAGGGAATTTAAAGCTGATGGCATAAACATCTACAACTGACACTATATGTGAATGACCACTGCACAAGAAGTGTACCTTAGCCTGCAAAATATAGTTTACATGTGGTTTTGTTATAAGGTGACTTGTGCTGTATCTCAAAGATCTGTTTCTGATCGGTTAAAGCAGACAAACTGCCCTGTCTGAAGAAGTAATACAAGGCTAAGCAGTGTTCCTGATAAGAGAGGGTTAGACCTCAGGTTAGGCTTGATTTCCGCCCCAATCTCTCAGATCTGATCCGCGAAGGAGTGTCACCTCCTTTCCCTAACAGCAGCTGGCAAATGATCTCAATCTCAGATGAAAATCCCGCAAAGGTTGACTACCTGAACTGACAAATTAAGGTAGAACTTCTAATGATTTGGTGAAGTCCATAATAATTATTATCTATTGACCTGCAATTTCAGTTCCTCACTGGCAACTTGCCTTCTAAACTTATCTGGAACCATGCCAAGTGATTCTAAATCAAGATACTCAAGCACTTTCTTCTAAGTTGGGTTTTGTGTATAAACTACATAATGTACATAGACATGTGCAACAATCTTCATGTGACATCGCATTTAACATAGCAAGATTGTAGCAAAAGTCTACTGGTATTAGTGAAAGTGTAAAACCATCTTGATTTTTAGTGAAATGCTACCAAGGAAAACATAGTGGGATAGAAATTACTTGTAAAATCTCTGATACCTACTTTAGAATTCATTTGAATCAGTGAATGGCACAACAAATTATATACAATAACAGCACTTGAAGTAAGTTTGTTACAAGTATATGCTGCATATTATTAAATGTTTTCAGTTGAGGAAAACCTTTTCTCTACTTCTAAAGTAACCCTTGGCCAACAAATTATTATAACATTTAACCATTGCCTGAAATTGTAGGATAACTGTTACCTCTGTCCTAGCTTTTGATGAATCCAGGAGACATTTTAAGGCAAATTGTTTTCCTGTTTTGACACAAGTGCACAACCTAAAGAAAGAGTAAGTGATATGATGAAGGGTCATGTGCAGCATAGAAAGTGACAATGCACTCTATTTGACTGTTATATAATATGTCAAATTATTTTCGCAGTTTGATTGATCAATAAGAAGACAGATGCATAGATGACATCATTAAATTTTTTTTCTTGTTTCTTTACTATATAAAACAAATAGATCCTATGTTGCCAGTATGTTCAGTATTTGATCACAGAAGACATCAAATGTGGTAAGAACATTGGTGACACTCAGCGATCACCTTCTATGCCACCCTTTCTGTTCTTCCCACATTTTGAGGTCACCTGTGATAAATTACTGGACAGATACATGGTAACATGGAATCTATTTGTTAAATTTATGCATCTACAGTTCCTTGAAAATTATATAGAGACTACGAAAAGTTAACGCATCTGCTACATTTAAGCTCTGGGATGTTAAGCTCAGGGGAATAATAAGATGTCAAGGAATACCATACAAAGGAGCATGGAGACAGAAATTAGAGAAGCTTACTTTACATGGGGTCAACAGAACTGTTGAGAAATTGAGGAAAACCTAAAGACTCCATGGTCCGGAGAAAGGAAAGAAGATCTTGACAGCACATTTGAGCCACTTTAAATCTTAACACAAAAAAAAGAGATGCAAAACATTGTGCAACTGCAAGTTAGTTTCACTGGTGATACAAAAGCTTACAAGTACATTCCAGTAGTTACAGTAGTACGACTTAAGTATGGCGAACCTTTCCACAACAGCCACCTTGGGGAAGGAGGAAAGTGGCTGTTGTAGAGAGGTGACTGTTAGTGGAGGTTCCACTGTAGCTGCTTTAAATTTAACCATCACTATTTCCATAATATTAACTTTTTACTGTGTCCATTACTTGCCACATAAGGTTTTTCTACCCCTTCTTAAATCCTGTAAGCACTAAATATTTAAGACATGCCTGACTGGTCCACTGATTCCTGATCCAAGCCTCTTATTCCAGTCTATGGTATAGTCCTTTTCTATAGGAGTGGACTGAGAAAAGAGACTGACATTATGAATGAATTGCCATATCTTTTTCATATGCAAGTTCTTTATTAACAAAAGTCCTTCCTTCACCGTCAGCTTATAGGAGCTATGTTACAAAAAATGCGTCGTAAAAAAAAAAAATTACCAGTGAGAGGTTTTCAGGTTTAAATATTTAACCACAAAATTCAGTCTTCCTCAGTGTTAGACATCCTATTTAATTGATTTGTTGTTATGTTGCTTTTAGTGATTTCTGAATATCTACTAAAATTCATATAATATTTGCAACAGAGCTCTTTAACAAACAGATACCAAGTCAATGTTTTAATTCCAGGCCTAGCAGTACTTAACTCAGTGGATCCCTATTTATAATGCCTGCAATCACAAGTGCTAAAGTTACTGTGATAAAAACTGTATAATTTTTCTCCTAAAAATATCAAATTATATAAACTCAGCAGTGCAGGTTAAGAGCAGTGCAGTTACGTGAGAACAACCAGAGTGCCACTCTGCAAAAATCCTCAGCCTAATATCAAAGCAATTATTTTAAGATCAAGTCTGCGTTGACAAAATGCAAGTGGTCCATAAGGCCAGAGCTTATCCCACTTTCTGTAACATAAAGTGTTAAATTTCAACCACCCAAAAGATCTTTTCCATCTCTCAAGAAACAAAATTGTATAAGAATTTGTACAAAATTGTACATCTTTTAGTAATTTACCTCCAAACAACTATTCATTTTTGCTCTCAATATTGCACCATTTCAAGCCATCTGATGTAACTCACGTATATGTGAAAACACGACTTTTTGCTCAAAAAAGAGGAACATTTCTCTTCAGAACATCTCTTAATACGAAATGGGGCAAAAAGACTCAACATGCTTATTTGATAAGAATACCGTCTGTTGTTTTATCCTTTGTATTGCCAGTTGTACTTACCATAATAAGCTTATCATAAGCACTCTAGCAGTATAAGCTTATAAATTACTGTATACTAATAACAGAAGTGGTTAGTGGTCATGTTGTCTTTAGGAATTCCAACCCGACTTGTACCCAAAAATATTGGCTTGAGAAAATAGGTGGCTGCCTTGGTGCAAGAGGTTGCTGACGAGTTTATCGTACAACACGTTGACCGCGCGGGTATCGAATTCCGAGAGACACTGCGGTAAAAATTCGAGCTAATACATATGCATGAAGAGTGAAAAAATGGTCAAGAAAGACCACCGAAAGAGACTAAACCGATAATTTTCATAATGAATTCTAGCTACAATCCTTTACGACAAAAAATAAAAAAACATTTCGTCTAGATACCTTGAACTGTACTTCTCTCCTGTCTGCCGCCATCTTCCCGAGAAATTATGAGATAATTTCTAGTGTGCGTACATGACAAGAAAATTTCCCATGAAGTCTACCGCTTAAATCAAGATAGTGGCTTCAAAAAATTCTCTGAGTTTTGATTGGTTCGTGCGCGGGAAAACAAGAAATATTCGAAGCGAGGTAAAAAGCGCGATTTTTCGAAATCAAAACACGCGAAAAAAATCGTTGGATTTTAAAATTATCACTGTCCCATGGCTGAGATTCTGGAAGAATTTGATCAGCCGTCACCTTGCACTGTTGGATTTTGTCAACAGATTCCACTTGAAGAATATGACCAGCGATCAGCACAGACTACACAAGCTGCGCTCCATGGATTGCTTGATCACCTCGACTCCAATCCTGAAGAATTTTATAAGATCCTACGGCGAAAGAAAGCAGATAACCTGAAGTTGCTGCAGTTCGTGAAGGTTAAAGTGATGAACCATCTTCAAGACGACTATCTGGAAAAGTACTTTCCTGAAGAGCAATGTCAGAGAGAGCTGGAAAGTCTGAAGAGGGAAATGGCTTCAGCTTATGATTATGCACAAGGTTTGTCAAATTATGATTGTAGAAAATCGATAAGAATCGATTCCACTATAATGTCAAAGAACACGAAAAATGCCAATCAGCCAAGTAATATTTGTTTACCATGGGTTAATAAATGCAATGATTGATTGATTGATTGACTATGTATTCTGCATTTTTATCTCGTAGAACTTTCTTTTTAGCTCTTTTGCTTTTGTAAAGCGCTTAGAACAGATCTGGATAGGCGCTATAGAAATATCTATTATTATTATTATTACCATTGTTGTTATTATTATTATTGATTAATCGATTGCTTACTTGCTGGTTTGATTGATTGCTTGATTGACTGATTAACTCTGTGACTGGTTGATCAATTTAAAGGAAGTTTTTGCACATGATTGTTGATCATATAAATTGATTTATCACTTTGTGGAATCTGTTGTGGTCTTATTTAAAAGCTAGGCCCTTATCAATAATCTTCCCGCAGATCACTGTGTATTGAATTATAGCAGAAGCATGATTATGGTAAATGATAGTTACGTGCACGCTTAAATGTAGAGTAATTAGTGCAAAAGTAACTACGTCCCATGCTCATCAAAACAGAGTGGTTATTGTCTAAAAAAAAAAAACAATGTTGTTTTATGTCTGTTGACCAGAGAAACACTTTGTTAATAATCAACTTCCAATGAATACTTGCTAAGTTCATGAATTCAAAACAAGATCAATTGAACAGGGACCCAAAAACACTTAAATGAAATAGGCTGGTTCAGAGGTTCTCAAATTTTGCTTGCCCCAGATAAGCCTTAATTTACTTTTTTTTTTTTAGTTGGCAGAGAACTTGCCTGGGCCAGTTACCCATCGGACAAGTGAGAATGAAAAGTTTCTTGATTATTTCCTGGCAGAAAAATTTACTTGTTATGGTTAACTTTTACTGGTTGTATAATTAGGTCATTTAGCAAACACTTGTCTTTTTCCTTTTAAAGATGGTAAGAAAACAGGTGTGAGGTTCTCTAAAAGGTTGGCTGAGAAGAGAAAACTTCAAGAACCTTTAGCTTCCAGTACACCAAGGATGCAACCAACTGCACCACCACTACCACCCCCACCACCTCCTCCCCCTCCTCCCCCTGTCAGTAATATGGTAAGCCAAGATTAATTTTTCATGCTTAATAGGCATTATAGGTCAAGAGTTCGACTCCTGTGGGATAATTCAGGTTATTTCCTAAGGGCTTTTGCCACTGACTGATTAACATCTTTGAAGAATAATTTCTTGGAAATGTAATAAATGACTTTGCAAAGGATAGTTGCAGACAGGCAGTTTCTCAATACAAAACTGGAGGTGTTTATTCGAGGATGCTGCTGCAAGATGTTTCTACTTTCACCCAGGCTCGCACTAAAAACATCTTGTAGCACAACACGCACCACGCCACCCTCCTACTCACTGATTTGAAGTTCCACTCCCTTCCCAACAGCATGGGTTTTCTGCTTCTGCTAGGGAGTTCAGTTCAGTTAACAGGGCATAATTTAGAGCAACAAGGCTTGCACAGGCAGAGACACACATCTTCTTAGTCTCACATACTGCTCCAACTTGCCTTTATGCAATTTATTACATGAGCACCTGCTATGTAGGCTATCGTAGTCACATTTACAAAAAGTAAATTAAATCATTTCTACCAACACATTTTAGTACTTTTGATGAGCTGAATATTTTCTTTTATCCTATTAATTTTTATCTTTAGTTAGTGCTGATTCTGGGTACACTTTCATAAAAAAAATCTTTGACCATTTACCACTTTTGATGCATCAAATATCTTTCATTTCAGTCTGCAGCTTTCATTTCACCAGTGACACTGAAAAGGTAATCTTATGGTAAATACCAAGTAGCTTATTGATGCCAAGCCAGACCCTTTTGTGAACAGTAAACATTATATTGTAAGGCACTCTAGAGTACAAGGTAAAGCTGAAGTCTGCATATAAGCCAAGTGGCCCATTAGGCTGGAGCTTATCCCAGTTTCTATAGGAGTATTTTGAGAGGAGGAAGCGTGTTTCAATTTTTGGTCTCATAAGAAACAACTGAAGATATAAAGTCAAGCAAATATTACACTCAAAAAGGTTGAACATTCAAAGTGTTCAAGTTTACAATAATGAAATGCCTTTCACCTGGCAAGATGATTTTGATTTCCTGTTTCAAAGTTCAGTTCCCTTAACAACTGCTTAAGTTGTGTGTATAACTGCAATGATCAATCATGTCTTCATATCTTTCTCCGCAGTTCATATATGATATTTCATATATTGCGGCACTTGTATCGAACAGCATATTTAAGGCAACATTGCTCAGTATACACTGTAACTGGAAAGCTGGTCGAAGCTGCATAACAGCAAGTTATATCTTTTTCTACATATAGAAGGCAGGCTGCCAATAAGTCTTGACAAAAAGAAATTAGTACAAAAAGTAAATCATTTATAATAAATTATATCTTAAATTTAGTTTATTTACCCGTTAATTGGGCACATTCAGTGCATTGATGTTTTTGTTACTCTGTGCTCATTTATCTCACCTAGATCAACATATTCAGATATCCCTGGGACACCCTCAGGAATTTTTCATCCAGAAGTAAAACTGGTCCAGTCAATCAGGAATATTGCCCCAAGGAGGAAGTTGCGGGAGATAAATTCTGGTGCAACTGTGACATCAAAATACAATACAGATCAAACCAAGTATGTTACTTTTGATAAAACTTTGCAATCCATGCGATATTTTTTTCTATTTTGTTAGACAAACTTAAGTTTGTGTAATATGAATTTGGCTGGCAGCAAAATCGTGACCTTTCTTTTAAAGCTCTGATGTATGCCTCCCTTTGCAATACATGATTAACAAAAAGACCAGATGTCTATTTTCTCAGCTCCATGCCTCCATAAATAGAGAAAACAGCATGGTCCCTGAGTGTCCTGCTTATGCATCAGTCAATTCTAGCTGTGCCCATCCCTCCCAGGAAATAGAGCGGCATTTTCCCACACTGTTCATCACTGAGGTCAGGTATTAACCTTCTGCGCAGTTATCCTGAGGCATTTGACCATGTTGCTCGTTTCGCCTTACAGCGCTATGACCAATATTCATCAGCACATACAGTATGGTTTTTTGTTGTGTATGTCTATAGTCAGGAAATAAATGAGACATGCTAAACCTGCAGGGTGACCTATATTTTTACCATCATGGGAAATAAGACCTCACTTAGATTTAAGTGAAAGTAAGATGAGAAACAAAGAAAATGAAGCATTTTTGAGTCAGTACCCAGAGGCATTTGAACAACTAGTTTGTCCTGGCTAAGGGCCAGTTTGTTTTCAGAAAATGCCAATTGTGGGGGTGAGCCGTGAAGGGCATGAGTACAGTCGCAATTGACTAATTCTTCATGTTTATTCCAGTTCTTTCCCCTTTCTTGGTAACTTTTAGCTTTTTCACTTTTTGTAATGCAATCTATCTCTCTCAGTTCCTGTCCCTTTGGGGATCTGGGTCCCCACCCTCTCTTTTCCCACCTCCTGTAGACTTTCCTGAGCCTCCCTCTCCCTATATCCCTTGGTTTTTCACCCCGTCCCCTCCCCTGAGCACCAACCTAAGTGAGATTAACCATCCAATTTTAATTTTTGTTGTAAACAGCAACAATTTAAAGAAACACTCCCGTGCTCCTTCAGTAATAGAGCAGGATGACATAGCAGCTGCTAGGAATAGCTTGAAAGCTACCCGACCCATTGAGTGAGTATGGCAACAAACAAATTTATATTTGTATCATTTGGCAACAAAAATTGAAGCTTTAGCTAATTCTAACCTTATGACAAAGATTGCACTTTCTTAAGGGATGGCAGCAGGGATTGCTCAGTGGTGAGAGGACTTGCCTCCCACCATAATGTGGCCAGGGTTTGATTCTGGCCCAGTGCCATATGTGGGTTGAGTTTGTAGAGGGAGGAAAACCAGAGAACCCAGAGAAAACCCGTCAGACCAAGGCAAGAACCAACAACAAAACCAACATCTGCAAATTCCAATTTGACCAGGATACAGGACCCACATGAAAACCACCTAAGGCTGATGTGGTTTCCTCTCTAAATATTGTAAAATTTTTGAGGGCATATATATAATGACAACTGACCCGAAGTCCTTACAAGTTATACTTTATTTTCAGTTCTCCTGATGACTCTCCATATCAGGTGTGCAAGGCACGAAGAAAGGAAAATGAACAACTGGAAGAGGAGAACTATTCTCTGTTCAACATGGCGCTGCTGAGAAAATTTAAAAATGCAAGAAGTCCATCAAGCAGCCCATCTGGAAATATTGTGATGAGTGATTCAGGATTTGATAGCCCTGCTTAGTGGAGAGTAATTTTCATCATTCCACTGGTTTTAAATGCAGGGATACAGTTTCAACCAATTATGCAAAGAAAACTACAAAATGGAAAAGAAGAAGCGATAATTATTTTGAAGACATGTCAGATGATGAGAAGGCTATAAACAACAAGATTTGGAAAGTGATGTCAAAAGAGAGTGCATTTGAAGAGGTTACATAAAAAAATTAGAACGATAATATTATTCATGCCTTTATGTATAGCATATTAGAATAAAATTGATAGACAAGTTTCTTTCTAAAATAAAATTGTGGGCAAGTATTTAGGGGATACTTTAGTAAACTGGAATTTGTTCAATAAAAGCAATCTGCCTGGCCTTAATTGGTCTTAATTAAATTCTTATTCTCATAAAAATCATTGTAATGCATGTATTTTTGAAACAAAGATTCGCGCCATTGATTTGCACCAAAGATTAGCACCATTGTGCACGAATATTGTCACTGATTGGCAGAAGTTGTCTTTTGTGACTCCATCCCTCCCAACACGCGCGAACACACGTGCCACGTACGCGCCCACGCCCATTGAGAAACCGCTGGGCACTTCGTGAGTCTGCACGAAAATAACAATCGGCAGATCGGCGGCGAGAAAAATGGATTGAAATTTGTCTTCCGTCAAATTTCCATCTTATGTGATGTTTTCGCTACGAGTTTCGCTCTCCAGATTTTTGCATTGCTTTTTACACGTCCTTTGCTTCACTGTGCTGATTTTGGGCGAAGTTGACAAGGCGTTTATCGATGTCATCACCCAGAGTGAAGAAGGGCAAAACAGCTCTTTTGCGAACATTGTTGGCAAGTTCGCTAGAATTGGCGCTATGAAACAAGTGGAGGGCGAGTTAAAGGAGGTAAGGACACTCTGAATGTAGTCGTGAACTGCTAATTCCTGTCCAAAGCGAAGCCATAGTGATAGGGGATAACATTGATGGTATATAATAATTTTAAAATTAAACTTGATGCATAGACAAGTGAGGGTTAAGTTGCATATGTTACAAAAGCAAACATGTCGGCGTTCCTCAAATATATGCGATACCAATAATTGTTGATGAACTGACTGTGTTTTAGATGGAAACTTGTGAACCAGAAGATTCTGATCCAGATGAGGATGATCATGAACTTCAGAATGATGAAACACAAAACTGGATTGGTGTGATACACATCCCTGTTCTAGAATATTACAACGCTCGAGGCTCCAAGTCTTGTTCTGTCTTAGAAAGGGTTTGTGCCTAACTTTTCTGTTTTCGTTTTTGTCAAAATAAAACCATATACTACACAAATTTGGAGACCTAAGCACCTGGGAGACCCTGTGAGGGGAGTGAAGCGGACTGGTGCAAGGTGTGCTACTTGACCCTAGAGAACTCCCTAGAGAGATAAACTGTGACGAGGAAATGCCGTTTCATAGCGAAAATATTGTCAAACAGAGGTCTAGGATGTCTATTCCAGCCTTAAGTAAATTAAAGTCTCGTCGAAAAATAAGTGCTGTTAGGAGCTGCGGGTGCTGTCCCTATAGAAGGGGAGGGGGGTGTACTCCTTTATATGGGAGGTATCTAAGTATAAGGAGCACCAAAGGGTATGGATTTTTAGCTGTTAATTGGTCTGAAATGGAGTATTAGGTTTGTGCACTCTAGTCTTGAATCTGGTATGTTTTTTAGAAGAAGCTAGGGCTTTTCACAAGTTGTTTGGGATTTCCCAAAAAGTTGCCAGAAATTTCTCAAAAAGTTGCTCAAAAAAATTGTTGCTCTCTTCCTTTATTTGGTCTGATGCAAATATATGCCAATTGTACAACAAAAATAAGATTTCTAACTATTTTTGTGCAATTTTGCAACGTAACCAGCATTGCTATATAACTTTGTCCTCAATTAAAACCAAAAAATTAATAAGTAAAGACTACACATCGATATTAATATTAATCTTGTAAAAATTCTTCACCTGAGACACTTGAGTCAGATGAGTGTGAAGTTTTGTTCGCCATTTTGAATTTTCTTTAAACAAAGCTGCTGACCTAGCAGCCCGACTGCATGCATCTTGCACCCATGATCTGCCCCAGTGGGGAGGGGGTATCTGGCTTTCACAGGAAATTCATAAATTGTGTACTGAAACATTGTGAAATATGGAAGCAAGGCCAATTTAAGCACTAAATGTTACTCCGATTTCTCAGAGTTGGTAGCAAACTAGAAATTGCTCAGAGTGCAAACAGTTGCTTGAAAAGAAAAAAGTTGCTCAAAATATGAGAAGTTTCCCAAAAGTTGCCTGTTGCCGAGCAACTTGTGGAAAGTCCTAGAAGAAGCTACTTCTTCACTATTATTGATAAGACCATCAACAAAAACCCTAAATCTCAAATTATGTTTGTACCAACTGTGTGTGTACCACAAGGGCTTGTCAAATTATCAAATGTTTGGTCAAATTTCTGCAGAATCAGCTGCCTACTCCAACAAATGAAGCTGTCTATGTAAAAACTATATTGACAACCCTGGTGTGTTTGTGTTAGATATAGGGTGTTTGTCTTTTGATGTATGAAACATATCATGGAATTTTTGTGAAGATTGAACTCTCTAAAATGTTGTGTTTAAGGTGAAGAAGGCAATGTTCCTTGGTGCCTCGGCAATAATTATCCTTACATTGAATCACCGGGTATTTAGAAAGGTTTGTATAAGCTCATGCCTTTCTTTCTAAAGAAATTCTTTCCCTCTATTACTTGGCAAAGACAAACAATACATGTATGATTCCAGAAAATATTTGCACCCACACCACAGAGCATAATAATTATTATTGGGTCTCAAAAACCTTTTAGAACTTTTGAAAGGGAAGTATATACTGAAACTTCAATTTCCAGAGGAATGGGGAGAGGTGTCAAACCAAACAAAACCCTCCACAAGAGGGGTGGGTTATTTTCTGGAACAACACAAATAAATATTAAATTCTAAATGTTGAGAATGGCAGTCTTATTATGAGAAGACATGTCAAGCACTCAAGACTGCATTTGACCACATTTCCAAAGACCTCGAAGTTTGTCAAAAAAAATCCCTGCTGTGGGTTGTATTTCCAACTCTCTTGGTGCTTGGAAATGTGGTCAAACACAGGCTTTTGTGTTTGATATATTACTTACTACTAATTGATTACATAAATAACAGACTGTTCTGATTGGATTACAAGTAGAGCACTCCCTAAAACTCTATCACATTTACAAACTTGTACAAATTTAAATGGAGAACTGTTAAATCCTTTAAATTTCTTTGGGAATCCTTCGTTGCACTTACTAGTAATGTCTCGATAGTCACATAATCTATCAGATTGCATTTGGTGACTTTTAATCTGGTTTACAGGTGTATTTCTTTTCATTCTAGCTTGACTTGGCTCAGATGTTTTCAAGACCTGTCATTATTGTTAATGGAACAAGTAATGTTTCTAAATTAAAGGATGCTCTCCAAAGGTAAGTAAAGACATAAGAAAATAAAAAATAATTACTGAAGTTAGTTTTAAGTGAAGATTGTCCGTGTCTTTCTGAAAAGTAATTGGTTAAAACTTCTAGTAGTCCCTTCCTTGCATTGAAGTCTTACTTTCATCAGGCCTTATATGAAGCCTGTTGACTTTTCATTTTGGGTATAATTTGTCATGTCAAAGGTCTGACATTGTACTAAACCTCTGGAACTGTTCATTGTAATGCACTTTATTATGTGGCTAGCTTTACTAACAGGAAAGATAAAGTAAATACTGCTCTGTGATTGGCTACCCTAGTGGGCAAGAAAAGGCTGTCTCCATGCTTGGACAAAACCCAGATGTAAATATTTTGTTATCCCCCTTGCATATACTCTCAAGATGGTAAGCCAAGACAATTAATGAAGAACAATCATATTTTATGCTTAAGCATATTTTTAGAGTTATCCTGCCAGCAAATTATTTGTCATTGGTACGTGTTGTACTAATCTTCAACAACCTCCAGGTATACATTTTCTGCAAGTGATTTATGACTTAAATTAAGACACCCCTTCCCACTCCCCAAAAGTGGTCTTAAAAAGAAAACTAGTCCTCTGCCCCTGGGGCCTTAATAGTAATATAAAAAAAAATGCTTTATCAGTCCTAGGAAATAAATCATTTCTCAATCTTGGAGAACCCACTCTGTCACTATTGTTGTTAACAGTTTTATTGCCTTTTTATTGTAGAGGGAAGCAAAAACTGAGGGGAAAGATTTCCTATAATTCTTCTCTGGTTGAATTAAAGGTGAGTGATGGCTGTGATATAATAAGAGGTTACACATTAAGGAAATTAAAAGACTACCTATTACCAAGGAATATTTTAAAGACTTCCTTTTCAACAATTCAACTGCCTCCACATCCCAATATAGAGATAGTGATTACGTGTATTTTTAGGAACTTGAATTGATATTTTAAGGTCCTAGATTCATTCATTCATTCTGTTTATTTTGCCTTTTTACTTAATGCACAGTATATATAAATATTTTAATGTGAGGCGAGGTGACCTCTAGAAACCATCAGGTTTTTAGTTGAGGCCACCTCGTACGCAACAATACGGTTACATAAATAGTGCAACAGTGTGCAGCTTTGCCAGTTCAGTAATTATTTTACTAAAAACTCTTGCAGTTTTTTCTTAAAATTGGCAAAACTTGACAATGAAGTGATTGTGACAGGAAGGGAATTCCAGATCTTGCTTCTGGAATTCCAGATTGATGCTTTGATCTTAGTATTTTACATGTATACATTTCAATTAATGTATTTTAGTTCAGTAGTATACATGACCCCACAAGCTTTGTAGCTTTAACTCTTATTGTGTCGAAGTAAAGGTTTTTATGTTTATGTTTATGTTTCGTGTGGAATTTGAAGTCAACTGATGATGGTTTCTTGATACTCTGTAGTTGTTGTCCACATTAACACTATGGGCTACCTGTGGTCGGCCCAGTGGATGGGAAGGAGTTGTCTGCCTTGGAAATCCTGAAAAGAGTTCTGAGGTGAATAATTTGATAAAATTCCTATGGCGTAGTAGTTTCTTAATTTTTGCATCAGGTAAAGGAAACATGTCACAGCATGAGACATTTGTTCTAAGAGGAAATACTCCCTCATTTTGTGGAGTTAATTACAGGAAACTGAATGTTCAAGTGTGGACAAAGATGACTAACTAACCAGCTGCAAAATGACAAAATATAGAAAGAAATTTCAATATTGTACCTGACCTCAACAAACTTCCCTGAGAACAATAGCTTAACTTAAGAAAACACGTAGCTGCAGTGTACCAAAAAACAACAACAACAACAACAACAACAAAGAAATTGAAGTAGGTGACTGTTAGTAGTCCACTAAAGTCTGGACTCAAAAGGTGGCAGTATATTGCATCATACTCTACACCTGATAGCTGCAGCTCCATCTTTACAACAACAATACTTTTCTCATAGAAGCACAATTTTTCACCTTGAATCCACAACCCTGAATAGCAGACTTGGCTTGCCCACTTTGACCAACATGGCATTAAAATGTCCCTCATGAATGTTGAAAACCACTGACCATCAAGATTTCCATAGTGGGTGAACTTTCTGATTCAGCTGTCTTATTCTCCTAATCTAAAAGTATTTTTTCTTCCATTTCTCCAGTAACTTGCATAATTTCCTAGTACATGATCACTGGCTTCATTCTCTTCACAGTGACTTAAATGCTCTCAGTAATGTACTCTCATCTGGTAACTTTGATTT
>NC_138156.1:19736261-19946261 GCF_964199315.1 Orbicella franksi | reverse complement strand
AGATTTACCGTCGTGCAACTCGGGTTTGAAATCTTTGGGCAACAGGAACTGAAGATTTACCAGAAATTGTGAGATATGTGAAGGCGATTATGGTGGAAAGATATGAAGAATTTGCGTTACGGGAATAGAAATGATACAGTCTATTTACACGAAGTATTGGGAAACATGGCGAGGGGTTTGCTTAGCTGTATATTTTATAAAATTATCGAAATGAGCAGCAGTAATGCACTCAATAAAGCAGTGAATTTTATGGATCTTTTGTCTCTTATCTTCCTATTTTGTACCCAGTCCCCCGTGCTCGATCAAGTTCTTCTAGAGTGCTCAAGTGAAGTCTCCACGCTTGCCGCAAATATATCATTTCCTGCATCATGGCGCTCATTTGACACTTGAAGGAGCTACGTCACGATTCCGCATTTTGAAAAGTTTAGCTTCAATATTTCAAGTTCGTCGTTTGCAATCCGTGTCAATCTTCTCCATCCTAAACCATCCTTATTCCCTTATGGTTTAGTATTATCTCTTTGGTGTTTTTCTATCTTAGTTAACTATTATTTTCAGGTTTCCTTCATTTTAAAGGTAATTTTGTCCATGGCCAAAATAACTCAAAATGCCGTGACTGAGCCTCTTTAATATGCCAGTTCCTTAGTGTCAGCCTCCACTATTGCACTATACTGTAAATATTTCGAATCAATTTTCGGACACTTCGAGTGTCCGAAATATTTTGTAAGCAATGTACTCGAAAACTTTCTTTTTAATAAGAATACCTTAGGAATCACTACAGACTCAAAAGAAGTGCTAAATAGCTTTCATTTGAACAAAGGCATGAATAATAGTGCGATTCTAAAATGGAATGTCCTGATGACAGACTGTTCTGATTACACGCAAACCAATTTTGGGAGAAGCGATTATGATGAACTGAAGTACAAACAAAGGAAATGAATTACGAGTCACCCGAAGATCTGGAAACACCGCACTCGGCACGTTTTTGAAGATTTCTCTTACGACTTTCGAAATCAACCTTTTTGTGCTATTACATCACTTGCGACACAATTTGGGACGATGTTAATTTCAGTCAAAAACGCATGCGAAAATAAAACCTTCCGAAATTTTGCAGCGTGCGAAATATTTTTCAGTACATTATAAAACTTTTAAGTAGCTCCAAAGCTCTTAGTTTTCTTTATGGAGCGAACTCTAGTTGAGACGCTGCTTGAGATACGTAACGGCTTGGTAGTATTTGTACTACGTTTTCGTCGGTGTATATTCTAAAACCTTGAAGGTGCAGTAAAACTTTCATTATCACAGATGTTCCTTCCGTCTAATTCGTGTTTTGTAGGCGCGTCTCGTTCCCTTCGGTGAGTTTGGTTAGAACCCGCTCTTATGCGGAGTTATGATACTTGAGTAAAAACAGCTTTGCAGGCGAAGTTGTTCAGTTTTCATTTGCCGTGACTGATCGACAAATTACCGTCTTCGTTCTACAAAACTCCGCGCAAGCGCAAATAAATTACTGCCTGATCATGGCGCTCATTTGACACCTATTCTGCCAGTTTTGTTTCACAAGTAGCGCGTACAACATGGAAAAAATGCTATGTTTTCTGTTATCGATACGTTAACTATGATATACCTGGAAGTCAGTTTGTAGAAAACGGGTTGACGCCCAAATCTTTCTCGAATTT
Organism: Orbicella franksi; assembly: GCF_964199315.1. NCBI lineage: Eukaryota > Metazoa > Cnidaria > Anthozoa > Scleractinia > Merulinidae > Orbicella > Orbicella franksi. The sequence goes on along the minus strand of NC_138156.1, from coordinate 19,944,591 downwards.
CTGCCAAGCTTACCACAAAACACAATCTATGCTTTCCACACGTTCTAGCTCATCGTCACAACAAGTCCCAGTAGTAGAACTGGTTGGGATGTTTAACACGTTGAATTAACAAAGTTCAACGGTTTATTTCCGACTAGCACCCGGTCAAAGAGTCTCTTGTGGCTCCTTGGTAAAGGTCGAAGAGCGTCTCAACTGCTTACGTGGAAGGTCATACGTTCGATTAATGTTGGAAGAAAAAAACAAAAAAACAAACAAAAAAATTCCAAGTAGCTTGTGTCACTTATTACAGATGAACTCCTTCAAAGCATCATTTCTATCAATAAAAGTCAAAATTATTTTGAGTGTCGCTGTAGTTATTTGTCGTGTTATTTCAGGGACATCACACAAGCATTATATCCACATATTTTTTACTTCTTTCTCCTCGTTTTCGCTACCTCATAGCTCTCGCACAGATTTGTTAGCCTGAAAAAGACCAATGAAGGTGCCGGTAATTAAGAGCCTTCCTTCCCCCAGGCGGTTTTTCTATGCCGTAGTCCCGCTGATCGGAATCATAAGATTTGTTTTTAAAACTTCTTTTTGCGAAACTTGTTATCAATTAATTACCAGCACGGCTTACTTTGATTTCCCCAGCGTGTGACGCTGCTAACCTTTTCGGTCTCCCTTGCCGCTGGGCGTTATCAGAAAAACACTTTCTCTTACAGCGTAAACCGCGCTCAAATAAACAAAGAAACAGCACCGAAAGAAAATGAGAAATTTGTCTTGCAGACTCTCTTGCAAGATATGGATCTGTGATAATCTGAGTTGCAGTGCAATTACCGTCAGACCAAGCAGATGGTATTTCTAAATTGCTCTGAACTGAACGGGAACCGCAGAACAACGAATCCCTCAATCGGCAAATAGATCTAGTAAGCGGCGTTTGTCATTGCGTTTAGACCCATAAAACAGCCGATAATGTTTTTAATTACTCGCGACTATTTCCAAAATAAGCCGTTGTCACCGCAGAGAGTAAGTTTGGCCGCTTGCGGTTTCTTTTCCCAGTTTCGAGTACCTCCAATTGAACGTGGAAATTAGAATCGGCGTCGCCACGAGAGTCCCGCGCGAATCCCGCGTACGGAAGCTTTAAGCAACGACGTCGCCGACGCCGAGGACGACTCCTAGTAAAAAATGAATTCATATTTTACCGGCAAAATTCGTGATTGTGCAGATCTGTTCGGCACACCAATGGCTCTAAAAACGTGTTCGGGCTAAATACGCAATGACAGCGTTCAATTCCAAATGGAAATACGAAAATTAATAATAATAATAATGTCTTTATTCATTTGATAAAAATACTTAGCAAAAGTTACAAAGTAGCCGTTGTCGTTCTTGTTCCTTAGACTACGAAGAACTTGGTCATTTCACGTTCTTGTTTTGCAGAGGACGACAAAAAAATGTACAAAGATTTATAACGCACGCGTACAGCCATTGTTTTGCTCATTAACCCTTTTGTTTGGCTGCGTTCTCGTTGCCGTCGTCGTCGTAGTTTGCTCAAGCTCCCTATTAATGTCTTCCTACGTGACGAATCGCCACAGTTAATTTTTTTTAAAAAATCGCCGAAGATAAGTGGCAACAAGAGAACATGATCATTATCTCTTGATGGAAATCAGGAATTCTCACACAAGACTAAACTTTTCATAGTTTCTGTTTTCAAACCCAAGATTGCCAAGGAATCGATTAATTAATCATTTAGTCCGGTCACGTTTAAAATACAGAGGCACCCTTCGCTCGCCCACACACTCGTGTCCAGTTCTTGCTCGCGCATAACGGTGATTCTGTTTTGAAACGAGGTATTGTAGCTCATTAGGACAAGCAACACGCATAAATATCGCGCGAAACACAGAACTCGGTACACCATGCTTCGACTCCCAAGGTAGGTAAGATGTTATTTTACTTTGTTTCATTATTTCATGTTCAGTTTGTAAACAGCATAGGACAACTGCAAAATTGTTCTGTCGTATCATGACCAGTCAGTAAGTCTGTCCCTGAATCAGTCAGTGAATGGTTTCTTAATATCTCGAGAGCCACTAGTACTAGCAGTTCACCAAAAGCTCCCTTCTTTTTACACTGTAGACTTCCACGCCTCTACCACCAATTTACTTTACAATTCCCTTACTGAAGATAAGTCTGCCTGTCCCTTCAGAGGCACATAACAAATGCGGGGTTCCAGAAAAAAGAACGATGAGAAAGAAGACGTCCTCAGCTGGCCTTAATCCTTAGTTCTCATGTAGTGCATTGAATCCCTGATCAAGTGAAACATAACTGACTCGCTGTACCTTTGTTTGCTTTTTTTTGTTCATCGCCAAACCACCCGCACTATAATACTTACTGAATACCACATAGTACTCATACAAAGTGCCTCGCTTAATATGAATAATATAACATGTAGCTTAATATGAATTACACCCTGAAAACGAGCGATCTTAAACTCACTAACCCATGCTCAGCTTCTTAGCGTTCTACTGTGGACAATTGTAGAGGCATGCGGGAAGTTGCGAAAACACGACGGAAGGTAAACACGGAAATATTATTACTCTTTTGCCGCGCTGGAAATATCTCTCCGAAAGCACTACTCTCACTTCTCGGAAACAAGAAAGTGTTTTTGAAACAATTCCAAAAAACCTTTCAGTTCCGAAACATCTTTCCCGCGCGATTAAACTTCGGCGAAACGTTTTGTTTCACAGTAATATTGCCTCCTAAACGCAAAATCTGCTTCCGAAACACGTTTCCCGGGCGGACGGATGAACTGGGAAAAATTTGTCACCACAGCAATTTTCTTTTCGGTGCTCGAGGCACCGCCATGCCTTTCGATTGACGAGGTTTCTTGGAATAAAGAAACCGAAATAGCATTTTCTTCGTAAACCACATGTTGGATGTTTATCTTACATTAGTTTATAAGAGTTCGTGAGATATTGGTTACCCACGGCTTGAAAAATCGATCCCGCAATATTTTTATTTGTCACGTTTGTCTTTTGGTTCAATTTGGGAGGTATTCAGCTTCATTACAGCTCAAAATACCTTAGATTTAGGTACTAAGGGCAGAGTAAAATTTAGCCCCCGCAAAATGACAAAAACGTTCGTTTTTAAGTTTTATAATTTAACAGAAAATGCCAGTCACGTCCCGATTTTAAAAAAAAAACAACAACCAGCTGTTGTCTATTGTACTTACTGGTAAACCACATGGAAATAGCACCTTTGTCGCGAATGCAACATCTCACGCGTTTCTGCTATACTGGCTAAAAACAAACCGCGCGGGATGTTGGAAAGACACGAAAAGTTCTTCCATCGTTTTTGTCGCTCTCGCGAGACTGGCGCAGAAAAAGACAAGATCAGGCAACAAGGCTCGCGTTTATACTGGTTGCCATGAACATTTCGGCTAATTTTCACTAAAGATACCAACACCTAACGGATAAATGGCGTTTCTTTATCATACAAATAGCTATTGACAGAAAGTCTGCCCTCCCGGGGTACTTCGAGAAATATTGGGCGGGGGGCATGCGGCGAGCCTCTTGAAATCTTTACCCTATTTTACACTTCAATAAGTTGCGATTTTCCTCAGCATATTTCAGACAAGACCCAAAATTTGATGCATTATTTCAGACCTGACTACGCCACTGTGGCGCCCGTTGCGGTATGTACACGGTTAGTGTAAACCTAATTTGAGCTGAACGTTCTCGATGTTGATAGTCGTAATTACAATGATAAAGAAGTAGCTTCTTCTAAAAATATACTTATTCAAAACCAAAGCGCACAAACCATACAATATTTCAGACCAAAGGTCTCAAAGACCATACCCTATAAATAGCCTTTATAGCCCATATAAGGGAGTACCCCACCGGACTGCCGTTAGTTCTCTAACTGGAGCTTGTTCTACAGTCCTTTAAACTTCCACATGAAACATAACAAGACAAGAAATATATTGCAATCACCTGCGATAATTTTACAGTTTGAGCTTCTAACTGACAGAGAGGAACAAGCCGAAAATATAGACTGTAAACACGCACAGCGATGATTCTAAAACTCAAGGTGAGGTTTTGTATTTCGGAATTTTCAAGTTTGTGCTGTGAAACGAAACCACGTGATGAACTAATAAGGAAATCCTGATCGATTGTTTGATGGGTTTTTATCGTTTCCCGCAAAAGCAACAAGACGGCAATGGTCACTTGAAACGAAATCTGACAAAGTCGTTAAGCGATGTTTGATAGTCAAGTACCGCGACCCGGCTGGGCGATATTCAGTTTAGAGCAATTCTTTTTCAGAATAAAAAAAAAGATTATGTCTAAACAGAACTCTACAAATTTAATCCAAAGGTACGTCCCATGGCCAAGTAAACACAAAACAAACCGACTCTATTTAGAACAGCCCGCTTCGGCTTAGAGTGCAATTGGGTCTTTCAAAATGTAATTCAAATGATAACTGGGGTCATTAAAATTGCATAAGCTCGATTGAACAGCTCTTACAACCGTTTAAAGAAATAACAAGTCAAAGGACCAAACAAAACGTTCAACGTCATGTTTCGTGCGCGCAGCTCGGGCGATGAAACCGCAAAGTGATTTCAAAACCGGCGAATTCGTATGAAACTTTCCACTGTTTGCTTAGCGAAGGAAGGCAATCAGGCGGTCTAGACGAGCCAAGCTCTGCCGAAAGGAAGCACTTGGGCAACGATAGTCAATTTAAAAAATTTATGGTAAAATCATTCACCTTTTTGATGAACATTCCGCTCGCCCGCCGATCAACTCCCTACAGTTTTCCTTATTAAAACTATCCAGAATTTCAAACGCGTGCCTGTGTTATTTTGAGGAAAATACCTCACGGTCAAGCAACCTTGAAGTCAGCTCGCTTTTTCTTGGCAATTTATTAATTCTTCGCTATTTTAATCCATCGGAAGAAAGCCAAAACGGGCAAATATCGGCGCCCTTTGTAGCGCACATCAATTCGATAACACGCTCTCTTAAGATAATGAGTTATTTGGAGCGCTATAAAGTTTCCTTCACTTTCTAATTCAGTGCGCCCATTTGAGTGTTTGCGGAGGAAAACGGACAAAAGAAAACGTAACTCGAGTCCGCTTGCGTCAAGATAACAGACCCATAACAGGCCAATATACCAAACCGATGAAACCATCTAAAGCAGTAACACGACTTCTCAACCTCACGGACAACTTCCTTTACAAAATCACGTAGCATAAAACCCTGAAAACAGCCTTTTGAGCATTACATCACCCAAGCTGCCAAACTAATTTGTTAAACAAAATCGCTCAATTTTGAAGAGCTAACAGGAATGGACAGAACAGTATTGGATAAAACGCAAAGCTTGTGAACTCGAGACACCGCGGCGTCGCCACTACGCTCAGCAATTAATAAACTTAAAAATGCATGAAATCGCTTATTTTTTTTACTGCCATGTTACTTGAACCACTTCCACTTTCCGTGTCAGAGCGGTGTGAAATTTAATTTCGAACCCTGCGTAATTAGCCTTTTTCATTAACTTAGCGCTCTTAAAAACCTGTTCAACTGAACTGGGCGACAAATGAAGGAATTGCACTCGTCATACTTTAGCGCAACATATTTATGAGCGCAACTGCGGTGACTCATTTTAAAGCTCTTTTAAAAGTAATTTGTTTACTGAAACTGTTTTCTTTATGTTCATCATAAATTCCCGCGCGAATTTTTCCCTTGTGACGGAGTGCCAACATTTGGGTTCGATTTTCCGATGTCGAGTGAGCTCGATTAGAGTATTTACACAGAAGTTGGACGTCCAAATCTCACTTGAGGGCGAGAAAGAGAGCGTAAATTTATCCAACGACAGACCGAAGAGCGAGCAAAAATACGCGCTGAAAGCGCCTCACGCCTCTTTTAAAACCTAATGTGCCACATGTCGCGCTGTAAATGGGCGATTAAAAACTGTTGGTTTGAGTCGCTAGACAATAAATTGGCCGAATGAATATTTAGTGCATCGTCTGTTCCCGGCGACGGTGTTTATTCAAGATTTTTCATAGTACTTCTTTCCACTCCGGCCCTCGGGGTTCGATTTCACTTGTAATCAACAACGAAACACACCGTGTCAGGAGCGCTTAGCGCAGCTTATTCGCGGGATTGAAATTTCGGAACGGGTCGGAACTTGTTCACGTTAATTTCGTCGGCAATAATGTTATTTTCCTGTCGTTATTAGGGCTATTGCGGTGAAACAAAGTTTCAATTAACGACGGCTATTCACCAACGCGCGGCTTGGCTCAATTATATTTCCCAGAGCTTTATTGGAGCGGTTTTCAGCAAAGGACACTGAGCCATAAAATATTAAAATGGCTCTATGGGTAAATTGTCAAGCAAAAAAAAAAAAATATATATATATATATATATATATATATATCCATATACACTTGCACTGAAAAACTTAGGTCAAAGAGAGTTACAGAAACTTTGCCTTCCACGCATTTTTGTTTGATTTTTTTAATTTTTTTTTTAGAAATGAAAACAACAGGAAAGGATACAAGCTCATCAGGGTTGGTAGCTAGTGAAATTTTGTAAAACGCATAAAATCCGCTTAGGTGAAACATTGATATTTTAATAACCTCCCTCGCGTAATGAACGACGATGAACAATCACCAAACACTGCGGAACTTTACAGCACAATGACACGGCAGAACGTAAAAGGCTCTAAGCCGGTCGGTCCGTTTTCAAGAACGATCTCTCCGTTCTCTTCGGATTATTTAATTAGCATTGCAATAAAAAACGCACAAAGAGGGCAGATAAATGAGAGCTTTCCAAGCTCCGCCTTTGCAAGTTTTAATATTTCGCACTCGGTCCCTTTGTTGAACAGCGGTGCGCTTTCAACTGGTTAAGTGAGGCATTGGATGAAGGTTCTTGTGAGCTGTTGGTAATAGACACATTTGCTCAGCCAATTTAGCCGAGCCAGCCGATTGAGGGCGTCCGAGGCACTTTGTTATTCGGGAAAAGTTAAGTTAATCCACCAGGCCAAACCATTAATGATTTTTTAATTATTTTTTGACAGATTAAGTGATTGATAGACAGAGGCGGTCCTTGTGGCGGTCAGCTTGCAGCAGAAGCAGCGGCGCGGTGCGCATTGGAACAATAACAAAAAGCACACGAGTAATATTCAACTGTGCCCATAAACAGCGACTACCCCCAAAGGAATCACCTCCTGAAGCGGTCCTGCGGTCGAGGAACACTTTAATAACAAGCTACGCGGCCGTGCTCGTCCACGGCAATGCTGAATCGACTCTAGCGCTGAATTGGACCAAACTTCACAGAGTTACTAGTAAATTTTGCCTGGACTTGCGATGAAAATTTTCTCGGCGCTCGCTTGGCCGCTGTTAGTGCTTCTTCACGCGTGGCCGAGTGTGACACTCGCGCTCGAGAAAGCTCTTGTGGAAGTTGTGATTTACGAGCATTCTTCTGGAGGGGATTACACAACGCATACTTATGAACTGGAAGGCAAGTTTTCAAACGCAGGAGCTGCCACGAGCGCCGAAGGGGACATACTTGAGGTAAGCTTTCTGCTACTTAAAATGTTCAGCGGAGGCTTTGGCTTAACACCAACCGAAGGCGAACAAATTTCTGCCACGATCAGCCACTCTTTTGCGGTTTTGTTTATCTCAATTCGCTTCGGAGAAGTTGTACTTTTGACAATATTCCTTTTTAGCGTGGGATCTTGCCGAGGGAGTATTTTCGATTTGTTTACCTAGAGCCGGTCAAAAACCCCCGCATGCATGACATATTGAAGTGCGACGCTTCACTTGTTGTTGGCTCGATTTAATGAGTACAACGATCGCTTTCATTGAAAGCCCTGGCATTGGTCTTGCCATAATTATAATTACACTCAAGTGCTGTCACGAGAGAAAACCGTTTTTGTCCGCGATCCGAGTTAATACTGCTCGCCTTTGTTGAGTACGAGCGCAATCTACAAGTGTTCATTTCACTTCACGAGAAATTTGCTCGTGGTTTCGATCGCGCGATCGCGCTCAAGATCGAGGGCAATTCTTTTATCTCTGACTAATTCCTTCCTTTCCGTTTTTGGCGATTTGGAGGCACGGCGATCTATTGTGTTTATTTTTGAAAAATACACGAGCGCTTGTATGTGTAGTAGCTTCAATGTGGACGGACGTGACTGTATTTCGCTAGCCTGTAATCAATTACCTTGAAGTTTTTTAATCGCATTGTGCTGGTTTCCGACTTGCGAGCGGCGGAATGTTTTGGTTTCGCGTGTGCGTTCCCTCGGATTTATCCAGGCTTTGCTTTATCGTTTGCTCGGGTTGAACAGCTTTAAGTATTCCTCTTAAACACGCCAATGTTTCTAAAGGAAGGGGTCGATAGGTCACTTCTGTGTACTCTCGGCAAGATTTGTCGAAGCGACATTTATTTGCATGCCGGAAATACGAAGCCTTTTGAGCTCAAGAGCGCGCTTGCCTCACTAGACAGGCAATGAATGAAGCTAATTTTCACCTCAAAAGTGCTTCCTCTTTTCTTTGCGGAACACAAGCGGCCTTGCAACCCCCTCATCATTTAATTCCTTCAGCAATGACTCCGGTAGCAAATAAAAAACAGCGAGATTCTATTCATTTGCGCGGGTTCCGCTCTAATCTCAAATCGAAATTCCGTCTGCACTTTGTAAAACTGCGATCAAAGCTTCTCGAAGCACTTGACCCGTGTGTATTGAAACCGGGTCTAGGGTCTGGAACAGCATATTATCGTTTTTGAAGATGAGTTTATGGCTATTCGGGGTTGACAGATAGGATCTTCGATGGCCAAATAGCCTGCGTGCTCGACCGAGATAAAGCCTCCTTGCTTACACAACAGACTAGTCGCTGGATTACTGGACTTTTACTAATGTTTATAGAGAACATCAATCTTTGGAATCTCCGAAATCTCAGAACTCTTCGTCGCGATTTAATTTCCTGAACCCCCCCCAATAAATTCATGCTCCGCGCGCACACTGGTTCGAATCCAAAATTAATTTGTCTTTCAAAAATATCGACGCTTTATACAATTCCACTTACAGCACGCCTCGTATTCTTGTAGGGTGATGATTAGATTTTGTTCTCTGTTTCGCAAACAAAAGAGGGGCTTTACGCTAAAACCGCAAAAACCTGAAACGTGACAGAAAATGTGGCTCGCACGTCATTAAAGCAAACGAAAGCGGCGTCGACTACCTGTGACTTCCCTTACTCTCACGAAGAGTATAATACGTTGTGTTTATTCACCGAGGGACTGCGCGCACAATACTTGCAATTACAATTCAGGCCCGACACAAAGCTTTTATTGCCGCTGGCTCAACGTAATTAAAGGAGCTAGAAGGTCTTGAATTAAAACGAGGACAATACAGTCATTTAGCGTTTTAGATCGTTATTGTTGAGGCGGCGTTTCCATAAGGGACTGGTAGTCACGATCAGTCAAGGGTTGATAGCCTTTTTAGTTTTCCACTTGAAAGCTCCTAAGTGCTCCCGTGAACCGATATACTGGATATCAAGTCTAACATTGCCGGCGGAAAATCAATTCGGAGCATGGCAAATGGAGAGTGTAGTTTGTTTTTCGGACACTGACCAGTTTAAGGCTTATCGCTTTAATAAAACCGACAATTAGGTGTAACTACTAAAATACTATAACGTTGCCTGGCTCTCACCCTTTTGAATTGTGTTATTTAGGGCGAAAAAAACCCTCTTTTCTCAACGGGGCTGATCGAAATTTCATAGGACTTCTTCATTGTTAGTGACTATATTACTGCTTTTTATTGAACAAAACTTAATGAGTTGAACTCTACTAGTCGTATATCTTTTTATATCAACACAAAATACGCAAAAGTTGTCTTCCTTTCTTTTTCTTTTTTGACTTCACTTTTTGTTTTTATACAATGTAGCAAACTGCCAGTACTTAATATTATTGTTGGTGCCTTTTTGTGTTTTCTCTTGTTTTGCACCAGACAATTCGCAGAGCGAGTAAGCGATCTAACACGTGTGTTATCTGTCCACTAAATAGTCGCTTGGGGCGACTGTCGCACTTTTCTTCTCAAATGTTGGCCTTATAAAACAACACTAAACGGCCTCTCGCTCCGCTCATCGGAACCGCTCTATCTCTGTGGCCGGTAGTTATCGCCTCGCCACAGTCATTTCCGCGTACAAATATGCAATATTTCGGCGAGCGTGGAACATCTTTTTCAAGAGTTTTATCTCTAGACTAAACTTTGTAGGGAAGCCGAGCTGATTGCTCGGACTAATTACACTAATGGCTTTTCCAGAGCGTTTTTCTCAAAGACCCTTTGACAATCGTGATTTCGGGTTTCGCGACGTTTTCCTCTGAGAAGATTAAGTCAATCAGTTCGAGTGATGTACTGATAGCAGAGAAAACAATAACACTGCTTATCAGCGCCCAGAACAACAATGTGTATCATGGCCGGTCTTTTGTTGACGGCGACGTTATTAAAAAGTTGTTCTTCTGCGCTTCCAGGGCAGGGAATTTAAGATTTTCCATCGCGGAGTCTCACAGCTGGACAAAGAGCTTTTCCAGAATTCTTAGAAAGACTGAAATGCCTGTTTTAGTATTTATAGAAGCTCTTCAAATAATTACATGGCTATCGGAATAATTGCTCGAGGGGGCTTTATTTTGAAAACAATCTTTCAAGAACGGATTTTGTTTAAGTGTGCGTGTAATGAGGACTGGAGGTGAACTTGTGCGAAGAGGAAAAACTTCGAACGCGAGCCCTCTCTCTCGAAAACTGTACAAGTGTGTAATTTCGTAATAGCCATTTTCGCAGTTCAATTGATCCCAGAGGAAAAGTAATTGTCTACCATGGGCCTCTGCACATTTACGGCCCCTCCTGGTCAAATTAAATTTGACCTCACAATTGAACGCAAGTGCGAAGCAACCGATTCGCCCGACTGACTTTGTAATTAAACGTTCGCTTATTGCGGTTTCTGCGCCGGTTTCGTGCAAAAACCTAAAATCCAGGTCGACAGTTCGAGTTTTCTCCGTTCTCGGTGTTTTGTAATTTGAGCCGTTTTGTGAAAGACGGCATGTTGTTTCGGTGCTCGCCGTTAAAATCTTTATCAAGTTCTTATGGCTTGTTGTGTAAACATTGTTTCCGATATGTTTGTGTAACCAGGGTCCTTGATTTATTACCAATGCCATTAATTTGCTCACTTTCTTCGCACCGAAATCATGCCTGCGTGTCGAATTCTTACGAGGTTCTACTTTTCAGATCACAAACCAACTGTGCTACTTTGAAAGTTTGGAAAACTTTACGAAACAGCGAAATCTTTAACGTGCTTGGGAAAATTTCATTATCAATTTGGTCTTTTAAATTCGGTTCCTCCTTTGATTATAACCTTTGTATTAAAGTTTGCGTCACCCCTGTGTGAAGTAGCAAGGATGTTTGCGCTCGAAATGAAAATAAAATTCCGACCACCCCTCTTTTTGTGAAGTTGCAGTCCTTGATTAAAACTTTAACACCGTTTTCATTTCTTCAGCTATTTAGACAGCAAAATTAGATTTCTTGACAAAGAAAGAAATCCATTAATTTATTTTTTTTCCTTCGTTTAATATCACTGGTTTTTTATTAACAACAGTATGGGTGCCTTTTGTGTCAAAGCTTGAACGCAGCATTCACTTAATTTAATTTAGAGAGAAAAAAATAAATAAAATAGAAAACAGTATGCATGCTTCATGGCCAATGACATGTGAAGCAGAATCAACATATAGATAACAACTTTATACTGAATTTATACTGAATTAACGTGGTAGTCTCCATATGAAATAAAGAATGTGGCTCTAGTAAAAAATAGGGGAGAAGTCAATTTTAATTACTGGACACCAATCTTTATAATTTTCCACGAATTTTTCCTATTATTACCAGAAAAGTATGGTTAATTTGAAGAGTTTCTAAGAGACTGTGCTGCACTACAGTTGAATCTTTGCAATTAATGAAAACTGCCAGGCACATTTTAGTCTTTAAAAATCCCTCCTTATAGGCAGAAAAATTTCTAAAACTTTGTGTATTGTGCAGGTTGCAAAACTCAGCTTGTGAAATTTTTCCCTGACAAAACTATACAACTCTCTTGTTTTGGCCCAAATGATGCAAGAGATTTTTTTCCTGTACATACGTCTCTTTTTAAAAAAAATAAATAAATAAATAAATACAAGAGGTTTATTCGCGCTTATTTTGTATTCAGTTAAAAGAGGTGTCTGACTTTGCCATCATGTCTGACTTCACAAGGGGTACATGTAGATTACAAATTACAGTTGGACCCCACCAATTCGAACTTGGTTATTTCAAACTCAAAATCATTTCCCTGGATTTGCCCTTCACTAATCTACTATCAGTTATTTTGAACTCCCACTATTTTAAACTATTTTTTGTTTCTCCTGAAGGCTCAAAATAGTGGGGTTCAACTGTATGTATTAACTCTTTCTGTACACAATAATGATTTTAAAACCCTTTTTCAATCATCTCTCTACCAGATTCACCCATTGGGGCTGTGTAATACATCTGAGGATGGCGATCTTTATGAATATGGCTGGGTTGGCGTGGTCAAACTTATGCCTCCAGACAATCTCAATGAGCCATGCTTTACGCTTGTTGAGAAGGTAAGATTGATTTTTCAAACTAAAATAACTTTTCTTCCCGACCTTGTTAAGCTGTTCATTTTCTTGGGCAAAGCCTCATTTATTCAGGCTATACTGAAACTGCATTTAAAAAAATTGTTCTTCAGCAGAGTTCTCCCTCTTTGAAGATAGACTTCACCAGCTTTTATATATCCCACATGGAAATGTAGATTTCATTCTCCCTCACCAAGTTCGTCCAAATTAAAAATATTTTCTGTCTAATTTGGACTAAGAACAAAAAACAAGAGTCAAAAAGAGAAACAGAGAAAATACAGGTTGTGTAAGTTGTTTCAGGTAGAGCAAGTTATAAAGGTTCCGCTTGTTGAGAAGGTAAGATTGTTTTTTACAAACTCTGACAAAATATATTTTTTCCCAACCTTGTTAAGCGGTTCTTTTTTTTTTTCGGCAAATAGCCTTATTTGTTCAGGCTATACTGAAGCTGCATTTAAAAAAAATTGATCCTCAGCAGAGTTATCTCTCTATGAAGATAGACCTCAATAGCTTTTATATATCCCACATGGAAAAGTAGAATTACAAAAAAATACACACTAGCTTCAAAACAACTTATGTGTAACCTATTTTTAATTGCACTAGCTGAGTAATTTATTTACCTTTATTGCACCTTTGATAAACAGCCCTGTTTTCCAAGCTGAGCAAAGCATGCAATCAATTCCAAATTAATTCCCGCACCTGGAAGATAAAAACATCATTAAGGGTGTTGCCTTGATGCACTTACAAATCCCTGGTTAATTCCTGCCCTGGCTAATACCTCTAAAATATGGGCGTTACCACGGTCGTGTTACAAGACTATCGATTTACATGGAGGAGAAGCATCATCCCAATTTAATGAGAAAAACATCATGAATAAATCACAGGTTTATGTAAACCATATGTGTGCCCAAAACAATCAAAAGTGTAAATGTGCCTTGCTTGAAAACATCCCTTGCACCTCCCTCTAATTACCCACTTAAGTTGTTTTCCTGTTGTAATGATTTATGTTTTAAAATCTACCATGCCTACTAGGTAGAGATTTTCCACTGGCAAGTGCATTGCAGATACGAAATTACCATAGAAAAACATTAAACAAATGAGTTGCACATGTACTTGTACAGTCCCACAAGAGGTTATTTGACTTCATCAATGCACAAATTAAAGTTTTATTCTAATTGCTTTAATGATTTGTTCTTCAGGTCAAAAGAGCAATGCAACGGGGAGCAACAGCTATTATATTTGATATCACAGATCATCCAGAAGCTGCAACAGAGGTAAATAACTGACAATAGACTTGATTTCTACACTAATGAGAAACTCTTTAAATTTGCTATACATATGTTGCAAAGGATGGCATGTACCATATGTCTTTCATCCCCAAGTGCACAAGAAATCTTTTTTTCATACTGATTGCCATGTGCAGTGGAATCGTGCTTTTTCTAATCTCCAAGGGAAATTAAAATTGTTTTGAAAAATAGTTTGAGAGATCAGGGGTAAAATTACAGTGTTTGACTGAGAGGAGGGAAACAATTAACTTCTGGTTTGAGTTATCAGAAGTACAAATTCTCCCAAATAAAATCACACTGAATGTTGGACATCAGTAGGGGGAATAACACTTCATATCATTGCAAATAAAAGAAACAAAGGGTACTACATTCCTTTGGGATGATATGGATCAGGTTTAGTGATCCAAGATCACTTGGATCATGGTGCATCACAAGAACCAGTGAATCTTTGGCAGGTAGTGATTCATCAGGGTTTTTTTTAACGCATCAGAGGCCCATTTCTCAAAGGTCCCGAAAACTTTTCGCACCCGAAAAGCTGTAGCAAAATCTCAAATCTCATGATTACAGAGCTGTTATATTCACTAATTATATAGCAGTCAGTTAATCCAGTATTGTCAGCACAGCTATTATCCTTTAATTTCTGAAAACTGTCCAATTTGGGATTTAATTGGACAGTTTTCAATAAGGACTTTGAGTAAAAATGCAGAAACTGTCCAATTTGGGAAAAAATAGGACAGTTTGTCTCAGCCAATGAAATTAAGCTATTAACCTTCCGAAGATTATCGAAGGCCACACGAAACCTTGCGAAGATTTCCAAAGATCACCCAAACACCTCCGAAGATTTCTGAAGATCCCCCAAACACTTCCGAAGATTTCTGGAGATCACCCGAACAATTCCAAAGACTTCTGAAGATCACCCAAACACTTCCAAAGATTTCCGAATATCACCCGAACATCTCTGAAGATTTCCAAAGATCACTTGAGTACTTCCGAAGATCGCCCGAACACTTTCAAAGATTTCCGAAGATCACCTGAAGATCATGTGAACACTTCCCAGGATTTCTGAAGACTTGTGACAATCTCCGGCGATCTCTGAAGATCACCGGATATTTTCGAAGCTTTCCCAAGTTTCGGAAGATTGAGAGCCCAGTCTGTTTTTCTTCAGAGACAGTTACTGTAGTTTTCCTTGCAAAGCTGTATTACCTCACAAGCTATATAATTAATAAGTAACAGGACTACATGCTTGTCCAATTTGGAAATAATTGGATTCAAAAAATTCCTCAGACAGCCAAATTGGACTTGGCCTGCAGCCTCGTCCAATTTTGGCTGTCCTCGCAATTTTTTTTCATCCAATTATTTCCAAATTGGACAGCATGTAGTCCTATTACATATACATATTCTAAATATGAACAGAGGTTCTCTTCATACAAGACGTTTCAGGTGTACACATCTCTCTGTTTTTAGATACAGATTAACTAAAAATGGCTTTGTGCGCCAGAAAAGCTGCAGGGCTCTCGAGAAACCAGTCCCATGATCCGAATGATCTTTGATCATTGATCCTAATCCAGAAAATCCTAAAAGAATGCATCCTTAATGAAACTATTAACAGCTCTGTCCAATGCTCCAAATCATAAATTTTGTGCTCACATGACATAGAAGAGATTCTGATTTTCCTGTGGCATTGATCAAACAAACACCCACTTGGCTGGGTTTACAGGATGATAAACCACAATCATAAATATTACATCAACAGAGGTTTAAGTCATTAAACCCATGTGTGTCCTAGCATAGGGTGTCCAGTTTCAATACGTATCTGTTTCTTGCTAACAAATTACACTTTTCAATGTTTGCATTAATACAGTTTCAATTTTTTTTCGAAAGTATGTGTCTTCTATGATTAAGTTGTCACTTGTAGAGACCTTTAAATGAGTCCATTTGACTACCTGTGTCCTATTTGCATCAAATAAGTTTCAGTGTTTTGACAGGACTTAGTTATAAGTTTAGCCGTGCATTAATTAGTTGTATTTGAGGTCTGTACACCATAACAGTTCTATGATGTTTCATTTTTTTTTTGTAAACTGTGCCAATTGTTCTTCAGAGTATTTAATAATTAGGTGGGGCACCAGACATCAAGATAATTCTCTTATCGCTAATCATATCTAAACTAGGGCAACAGGAGAGTAATCATATCCTAATTCAGGTGATACTTAACTAATATTGTGATCATAAACCAAGAGGCCAAACCAACCAGTGTAACTAGTTCAACTTGTTAGATTAATAGAGGGTTGTACAGGGGTATTCTCCTGATGTGTGATTAGCTGATTTTATTTTCTGTGAAACTTGAATTTAGGAAATTATGCTTTGTGATCCATGATCTGAAGGTTTTGCACGACCCGTGAGCTTGAATTATTAACCGATATTCGTGATTTCACCACTCTGTTCTATGTGATTTTGAGATGCAAGTCCTCCGAATGGTTAGAGTCGTCTATTGAGAGTGACTTAGACATGTGAATCAGCAATATGGAGCCTTGACTTAAAGTCTTAGCCTTTCACAATTTAGCTTTCTTCAAACATTCTTTCTAGTGTAAGAACAGGTTATTAAAAAGAGTGTCTTACTTGCTTATTTTCGTGATTTGGGAAAACGAAATTCTATATCCATGATCCTCTATTTTTTCCGTTCGTGAGCCATGCCAGAGAACCCCTTGTCTGACCCTCTTACAGCCAAGGGTAAGTGACTGAAGAAAATTTCTCAGTGTCATTCAACAATAGCGTCTAACTTTGTACCAGCTGAAAGATAGGACTGTGGCATGTGGCTTATATGTAACATGTTCATCCCTTGAACAAGTACTGTTAATCACGTTTAACCATGTTTATGTCATATTCTTTGTGTAGGCAGCGGAGCGGTCTGGGTTTGAGCCCTGGCCAGGGACATTGTGTTGTGTTCTTGGGCAAGACTCTCTTACAGTGCCTCTCTCCACTCAGGTGTATAAATGGGTACTAGCAAATTTAATGCTGGGGGGTTACCCTGCGATGGACTAGCATCCCATCCAGAGGAGGGTAAAAATACTCCTACTGTGGTTGCCCCATATGCTACAGAAACCGTAGATAAGTGCCAGCCTGATGGGCTGCTTGGCTGGTACGCAGACTTTACCTTATGTCTTATTCTTTTTTTCTTTTTTTTTTCAGTTAAATGCTGCAACTGACAAAAGTGAACGACCTGTGGTGATAATGGACAGAAAGGATGCCAAGAAGTTGATGAATATTGTAAAAAAGTAAGTGGAATGGGTCTATAAATTTTAGTACATAATAAATGATAAATTTAAACTGCCCAACTGCTGAAACATTTTATGATACTTAATATTCACAACATTATTATTATCATGCAACATATTAAAGCATGAGGGTTAAGTACTTCGTAAATGAGTTAACAGGGCCGTAGCCAGAAAAAAATTATGGCTGAGGCAATGTCCATCACAAAATTATGACCGAGGCAATGTCCATGGTTTAATTCTCTTTCTAAGTAATAAGGGGGTTTATGATGACAAAAACAACAAAAAGCAATGTTCGAGACAAATGCCTCGGTATGGATCTTACTTGCTACCACCCTGGTTAACATTCAAATAGCTGGCTGCCCTTCATCGGCAAAAAACACAACAGGATTTGGGTTAAGTTCAAGTACAATATCTATGAGAAAAAGAAAACATTTCCTGTATTTTCTCAACTGTGCGAAGTTGTCCCAACATCACAAGTGCTTCTATACTTCTACAGAAACAGAGACAAAGTACTTTCTAGAAACAAAGACAAAGTATTTTCTTTACACTGTATCTTAAAAACAGTTAGCTTGAAGAAAACATTTTTTCTATAGAGTTATGGAAACATGGTTTAAGCTAATTTACTAGTGTTTTGCGAAGCTATTTTCTAAATATAAATATATTAATGTAGGTACAAGAAGAGTGTACATATGAATATTTTTTTTTAAGATGGTCCATAGATTTGTGGGGATATATCTTAGTGATCAAGTTCTAGTTTTTCAAAGAGTGGATCACACTATCTATCGGATAAACCACAATCTAGTACATTTTGTAGAAAGCTATGCAGTTTTAATAACATTTTGCCACTTCATATTGATTTATCTAGTAAATAGCATTACACATCCTTTGATTAACCAGGACCGGTGTTGAAAATCCTTTGTTATCATAAACAAGTTAATTGCCATTGATATATTATTTAAAGAGACTAAACCAGGTTTAGTGTTTGTTTCCTTGCATGGCGATTTCTGTTATGCTGCTTTTTCTCTGACATTTACTTCTACTCCCTTAACAGCCAAAGAGTTTCAAGGGCAAGAATTCAATACAGTGTGGCAGGCTACACTCCTCAGGTATGACTGGATTGCTTTGCCTTTGAATGATATTAATTTTGCCATTAACACAGTGACAATGATTAGGCATTATCATATTTTCTTCATTTTCATTGGCTCAAGAGCCCACCATGTGACCTGCAAATAACTGCCTGCAAATAATGGCATGTTCATGCACATTACTGTCTAAATGTGTTTTCCCGCAAATAATATTTGGCTTGTACATGGTCGCAACCATGCTCTTGGGTGAAAAATGGCAGATCGCTTCCCTGAGCCATGAGAGTGATTTAAATATGATTCAAACAAACCTGGTGATCAAATGATGAAAAATTATTGAACCCAGTTATTGCAAGATATCGTGATTTGTCAGCTTATTGCAGATCAACTGTTTGCTTGAGTCTTTGGCTTTGGCAAATACTTGATCTGCCTGCCCCTGACAAATCATGATATTTTGCTCAAGATTTTCCAATAATTGTTAACATTATTTGCAGCTAACCTTTCCTTTTCTTTTATAGAGAGCCTCCAATGAATACTTTGACATGGTTATCTTCATGACTTTTTTCATTCTGGTCTCTATCATCTGTTTTATCTTACTCTTAAAGGTAGGCTTAAAGGTCAATTAGCTTTTCAAACTAATATTTATTTTTGAATTTTGAATATTTATTTTTGAATTTTGAATATTTATTTTTGAATTTTGAATATTTATTTTTGAATTTATGTGAATAGTGGCCATGCCCAGTTCCACAGCAGATTGTGTAGTTCCATAAAATATCCATACCTTCCCCAGAGAAGGGATTTTTTCTAAGACCCCCCACCCCACCCCTCTGGAAACTCATACATTTTGCAACATTTTTTGGCCTTACGGAACCCCAACCCCCTACCCCCAGGAAATTCCACTCCCTTCTGTGGGGTACTATGGATATTGTCTGGAACTGCACAATGTCACTCAACATTTTAGCCAAGGAAACAAAACCTTGCTTCAGATAATAATTGAAAGATTTGAAATAAGATTTTGAAAATCAGGATTCCACTGTAATAGGTACTTTGAAATACATGTATGCCTCATCAGCTTTCTAGAAATGAGAATCCCAACTCTGGTTTAAACAACATAGAGCTGTCAGGTTTTAAATCAACAGTAATTGCAAGTTATTTCCTTTTTTATAGATTAAATGGAGACAAAAGCAAAAGGAGGTAGGAATCATAATTTTAACTGTTTGTGTTGTAAATGCTAATCTTAGCAATTAATATTTCCTTTGTTTTTCTTTTGAAGATACCTTTTCCATCACTGTACATGACTTTGTATAATTTGACATTTTTAGTTAAAATGAAATTTTGTACCATTATTTCCCATATCAGGGCCATAGCCACAAAACTGAGGCAATGTCCATGGAGAAATTATGGCTGACATAATGTCTATGGTTAAATTCTCATCCCAGGTTTCTAGGGTGTTTATGATGACTATAGACAACAAAAAATGAAAACAAAAATACTTGCCAAATGCCTTGGTTTACTTGTTACTAGCTATAGCCCTGCACATGTATTTCACATGCCAAATTACCGTAAGATCGATGTGATAAATTTATTTTAAGTCCTACAATATTTATGACAATAGAATGTTGGTAACAGGGATCTCTATCTCAAATCAGACCATTTTATTAACTGTTGTCCCAAACTAAAATTGGACATAAAAGTCCAAGATCTCACACAATAAAGCCTTATTTCACAGTGCAACAAATCATTGCCTTCTATTGACCTTTGTGTGCTTACTTTTTCTTGTTATAGTCCTCTCTCACAAGAATGGCTTTACATGCATTATCAAGAATGGAGACTAGGAAGTACCATGTAGAGTCATCAGATTCGTCAAGTACACGAGAAGAAAATGGCAACATTAGCGACACTGAGAGTACACTGTCAGCACAGTCTGATGGAACCAATTC
This sequence comes from Orbicella franksi, assembly GCF_964199315.1. Taxonomy (NCBI): domain Eukaryota; kingdom Metazoa; phylum Cnidaria; class Anthozoa; order Scleractinia; family Merulinidae; genus Orbicella; species Orbicella franksi. The sequence goes on along the minus strand of NC_138156.1, from coordinate 19,924,373 downwards.
CAAGTGTGTTATATGCTTAGAAAAATTTAAAGATGGCCAGGTAAATTACATGTTCCTTTTTATACGTAATATCAAAATTTAGCTTATAGTAAGTCCTCAGCTTGGCTTTGCATACCTTTAATGGTTCATGAAAAGCAGTGGTGTCAAGGTGTCATCACCACAATTAAAATTTTCTGACAAGCATCGATGTCCCTCTCCCCGGGATTTGGGTCTGTGTGAAGGGTTTAGGTTAACTTAGGGAAAGGATTAGTTTAAAGGATTAAGGATAATTACCTTTAAATGGTAGGAAACCTGAAAATAACAGTTCAGTAAGATAGAAAAACACCAAAGACATAATGATAAACCATAAGGGAACAAGGATGGCTAAGGATAAAGAACATTAACACAGATTACAAACGACAAATTTGAAAACTTGAGGCTGAACGTTTCAATATGCGCAAACCGTGACTGAGCTCCTTTAAGTTAGCTTAGAGTTTGAGTTAGTCAAGTGTTGGTGCATTCTTAGGGTTATCTGATGTTGGATTGTATGGTCCCATTCATAAGTGAACATCTACATACACAATGTGGACCATTATAAGTGAAAAAAGCACACATTTTAAAAATGCTTCAGATCCTCTCAAAATGTTGCAAAAAAAATCAGTTAAGAAAAGAAAGCTTCCGTGGAAATCTTGTTTCTGAAATTCCTTCGAAAGTAAGTTTACATGCCCGTGTCCCATAGCCGTGCAGAGAGAACATAATTTTAAAAAGCCAGCAACTGTAAAGCAAGACTAGCATCTAACGGTCAGCTTTTAAACCAGTGTGTACGGTTTTTGACTCAGTTCTCAAGTACTTTTTCCTAACCCTATAAACCTTGTTCCTTTTCCAGGATGTCAGAATAGTTCCTTGTCGGCATGAGTTTCACAAAGATTGTGTAGACCCGTGGCTGTTATCAAATTACACATGCCCCTTGTGTATGCTCAATATAGTAGGTAAGGAAGACATGGGTTCAGTTTTACCTCTATGTCACCGTAAATAACGTGTAAACAGTACTTTTGTGAGTATGTTACTTACTTTTCTTGCAATAAAACAACACGTGCGGGTCCGCCATCTTTGAATTTTTACGCCAGCAAAGAAGCCTTGCTATTGGCTGATTTTCTTCCAATGCGCGCTACCGTTTTATCGGACACGCAAGGCGTGCAAAGTCGCAAACGGAGTCTCAAGAATTTTGCGATAACATCTAGACTCTATGGTCTATGGTTGTTTTCCTGACAGCTCTTCGTTTGTTCTTTTTTCAGAGAGAGAGGGGACAACAAATAAGCCAAGGAGAGCTCGTCATTGGTTTACAAGACGTTGCGGGAGATGTCTGTCTAATACGGATAGCATTCGTTCATCAATGAGTAGTATAGCGCAATACATACCCGAAACTCCAACACACAATTCAACGCAAAATTTATCCACTGGCGCCGATAGCAATGAAAGCAATTCTCAGTCATGTACTGTAGTGAACTTATCGTCTTCGCAAGGACAATTAGAAAGGAATAGCATATCTCTACAAGAACTGAGAACGGACTCCGAAAATCGCGCTTCATCAGCGTCTCTAAGGAGTGTTAGTTCGCAAGGATATATGTCACCATACGAGGAAAGAAAAAGTTACACCCACCAGGTTGTGGTAGTGGCTCCAATTACAGGTAAGCTTTTCTCCCTTTTGATCTTTTTTAGACCCCGGTTGTTCGAAGGCTGGATAACGCTATCCACCGGATAAATCGCTATCCACTGGATAAGTTTTAAGAAAGCAAAACACGCTATCCGCTGGATAGTGATTTATCCGAAGTATAGCGTTATCCATCTTTTGAACATCCCGGGCCAGAAGGGGGTTATATCTAATCCCCAACAAGAGTTAAATCAGCTTACTTTGAAGCTTTCACATTACTCTGGAGTTATAAAACCACATGGGAAAGGATACATGTATACGAAAAATCATGAATAACCTCTAGATATAAAGGAGCATGACCCTAGGCAGCCTTCATAAGCTGTCCTCTTTGATAAGGAAGTTCGGATGCAATGAACGTGTGTATTGCATTACAAACTGAAACAAAAAAAAATGAAATTTAAGTTCAAGTAACACCATCCTTTGTCTCGCAAAATTACCTAGTTTATAAGTAAGCAGTGCGAGATAAGGCATTTTGAAGTCGGGGATGGAAATTAAACCTGTTAACTTCTTACTTAATCCTATCCATACTAAGGCTGATACTTGAGTTCTAGCCTCTTCCACACGTTCAGGTAGTTGGTGCGTTGTGCGAAAAAAACAAAAAGCGGAGCGAAATACAGGAGAGAGGCTTGGTGCGAGGAGCTTCTACCCTCTTTTTTCATGTGCCAATTTTCGCCCTGCGCCCCAACTAACTAAGCGCCTGGAAGAGACTACTCGACTTTGTTCGTGGATGTGTGCATTGACGCAACTTTTAAATTCCTGTACGTAACTATATTTGTGTTCTTTGTCTTCGCAGCCGACATGCTGGATGTGTCGCAAGAGGACATAGTATGACCCACTACTCTGTACGTGCAGCCGAATCAGGACAATGAGGCTGCGCTTTTTAACAAAAAGGAAAGAAAATTTATTAGCAGAACGCTTAGTTGTAAATATACAGAGTACATTGGACTATAAATCTATTTTCGGAGTTCTTTTTTTCCTGATCCATCTTATTTAATAGATTTAACATTGACGAATTTGAATTGCTTATATGGAGAAAAATTAAAGTTATCTTTTGCTTTAACATGCTTTTATTTATTCGTGTCCCGGGATGGTATTCCCTGACGTTTTGATTGGCGATAAGTGGCCCGAACCCTGAAACCTGTACTCTATGTCCGACCAAAATCTGTGATTTTCCATAGCCTATTTCAGACCTGAGCCAAAAATCAATACCAAGTTTCGGACCTCTAAAATTACTACACGGCTCTATTATATGAGGCAGTCAACCAGAAATGATTTCCATCTGCGTAAACATTCAAGAACGGTAACAATGTTGGCGCGAAAAGATAGTTCCTTGTAAACAAAATGTTCAGTGCCAAGCCAGAGTGAAAAACATCCAATTTCAGACCAAAATGGTAATAAAAAAAATTCAGACCAAAACAGCTAAAAACCCTACCCTTTGGGGAAGCCCACACCTATATTAATAGCCTATATAGAGGAGTACCCCGGGATTTGTGTACGCGCGTAGCAGTCTCGGAAAAGCGTTGTGCTAGTTAGTTCTGTTATCACGGCTCAAAGGAATCATGTTTAACGTTTGAGAGTAACGGCAGGAAAAGTTTTGTTTCTTGCGCAAAGCCAGCAACCGGCGATCAAGCTCTACTTTATTTCCCAATCCGAGGGTAGGTGTGCCAGGCGTTGTTAGTTGGGGAGCAGTCCGAAAAACAGTTTAAGAAAAAAAACAGTGGCGTGGGTTAGGGCGCTTTCCTGCACCATTCTACTCCCCTAACCCTGAGTTTTTCCCATGCCGCTTTTGGCGCTGCTTTCCAACTAACCAAACGACTAGAACAGACTAGTAAAGAAGAGGAGCAAGAATTAGGGCCAGGCGAGTTGGCGAGTCGCGAATACATAGTGATAGATCACACTTGTCGGATAAAGTCCCTAGCAAACGCTTACGTAGCGTTCTTGCAGAAATGGCGTGACGACACCCTCTTTCTCAGGGTCTTTATATTTCACGACAGGAAAAAGAACACTGAGAAACAATCCTCCGTAGGAAAAAAGATGTTGACTACTACATTTACCAAGAACTCTCAGGGTACGAAAACTTTTTTCGCTCATAAAAGCACTCACAAAAGTTTTAACATCTTCAAACTCGGTATATAGAATGTTGTTAGCACAGGGAAAAATTGCGAAAATATCACTTTCCTTGTACTTTATGGGACGTTTAGGTTTCGCAAGGTTTTGTGGTAAAAAATACAGCCACCATCCTTTTTCCCACGGAGGATTGCCTCGTTCCCACGTGCCGTCGCGTTTCGCCAACGAAGAGCGGGAAACAAGGAACGTGCGCCGTGTGCTCAGGTTGGGTTTTTCAACTGCAAACAGTCCACAATTCCACGGGCACCGCGCTCCAACCAAAGAGGGACGCCTGGGGAAGAGGTAGGGAGACAATGTTTCGCTTGTGTGAATACTCACTCACATACTTAGTGGACAGTTAAAGCTTTCTTTAGTAACTTAATTGGGCTAAAAGGCATCTATAATTGATTAGAAAACTTCTGGTGTCACTGTGTGAGAGAGGCCTCTGATAAGGCCAGATGTTTTTTTTTTTTGCCGTGTCTAAATAATGATAAAGTTATCTTGTCTTCTCTTAGAGCACGCTCTTCCCTTGGTGGTATTGATCGCAAGCAAACCCTGTTAAAATGCTCACATCTTTGTTAAGCCAACATTTGAAATGCCACCAGATTTCAGATCTTTAATTTTGATTTATTTACATATTTATACCATTACTACACAAATCAATTGTGACCAAAAATGGTAACTGGTTTTATACCAGCGTCACATTTTTGACGTACTCGGCAGATCTGTCAGCCATTCCTAATCCAGGATAAAGGCTATTCTAGATTCATGTTTTCGAACATTTCTCTCTTAATTTAACATTTCAGATTGAAATTAGTCAGCCAAGATGCAGCCTCTCGCGGTACTCACTCAGTTATAGAGATGTTGTGGAACTGAATTAAAAAACTGACTTCTATCCTGGTTCCATTTTATCGTGTTTTGATTGCTTGATTTCTTAAGAACACCAAGCCATTGGTAAGGGAAAATTAAGTGTCGAAGACAACGCGAAAATTAAACAGACACTGAGTAAACACACAAATCAATTGTCTCTGATATCAGATTTCTTGGGGAATTTTTCTTTTTTTTTTTGCACTGCCAAACAAACCATTTTCCACCGACAGTCGTTCATTAAATAATTTAAAGTAACACTGCAAAACAAAAAAACAAAAATTGTGTTTCGCCGATTTCAAGCTATTCGATACAACACGCGGTCCGTTTCAACAGATAAAGAAGTTACCCAATTAAATTGCCAGCCTTTTACACATCAATCAATAATACCATGTCATTTGCAACAAATACTGAAGACAACAACTGTCAATACATTCGGCTGGTGCTGTTCTCCGCTCATCATACAATGCACCAAACACTACGCGAACAGAACCCTTCTTCACACAGTGGCTCTTTTTCCGGGTCACGCAACCTCTTAGATTGCGTGACAATGGTCAGCACACGATAAAGAAATTAAAACAACTGAAAATAACACAATACTGGGGTGCATATATTTAGTGGCTCGTTTGGCTCGCTTGGCTCGGCAGTGGATGACAAAGGAGCAAACGAGCCAAACGAGCTGGCTCGTTTGGTGGGATGATCAAAAGTGGCCCTGAATTCTGTAGTTTAGCCAAAAAAAAAATATATCTGCGTTTTTATCCACGCCATCAAGTTACTCATACCCTCCCATCGTTCTTTACGTGGAAATGAAATAGACTTCCCTGAAAACATCGGGAGTGTGTAGAATTTCAATTTTCGCTACATGGCGATTGAGTATACTTTGGGTCCAAAACCGCTTTATCTCTATGTCTCTATTCAGGTTGAGAAAATACTCCGATTTCTTAATCTTCTAAGTCGTGCACCGGAAAACTCGCATTTTAATTGTTTCTTGTTATCTTTAAAGCCAGCAGATCCGTGTTCGACCTACTCAGTGTCCCTTAAAATTCATCTTTGTCGTCAAAAACACGGCACAGGTTCTCTTAGAAAGAACCACTTGGTAATAATTCATAAATACTTCAATTCTTATGGAAAGATGCACTGCCAGTGGGGGAAACTGGAACTGACCAACCAGCGCCCGAGTGTTTCTTATCGATAATCTTTCGGTGGATTTTCGGAGAGATTGTCGTCATTGTTCATCGGAACCATAGATTCGGGTAATTGTCATGTTCATCCAAGCGCGTATATGAGCATCAGTATAATACATATAGAGATAACACTGGCTAATATGATCGAGTCCCGTCTTTTCCTGACGTTTATACGCTGCATTAAACTGTTCAATGCGGGGAAACGATCTAAAAAACACATCAAGGAAAACAACTTAAAAAAACAACATAATTAATTAAAAAGAAAAAAAAAACACTACATAATTAAAACAGCGCCTGGTGTTTTATCCTCTTGTATGCGTCGCCAAAACAACAGTCACGAAAAAGGTCACTCTTGCAGGGATGGCGGAGCGTATTTTGAATTGGGGCGGCATAGAAGCGCGCGCCAGAGGCGCTAACTCGTATGGGGTCTGGAGATATTTGTAAAATTATTATTTTATGTATTGTTTGCTTAAATTTGGGCGGGGGGGTTAGCCCCCACCCCAGCTTCCCCGGCTCCGCCGTCCCTGTCTTGACAGCTAAGCCATCTACCCTCTGTTCATGTGCTGAGAATTCTACGTTTTTCTTACATGATATGGAAATCACACAAAATTTCTTTACCAAACTGTGGCACCCGCGCCGAAGTCTTGCCTGGGGCACATCTATCCACTAAACCCTCCGATGGCAGCTGCAAGATTCCTAGAGGTTTTGGGCCACAATCCTTATCCTCAAAGTAGAGGGTATCCCTTCTCGAATAAGACGCTTTCTCTCTTCCTAACTGAGGTACCATTCTCTGCTTAAGCCAAGACGCCTATCTCTTAATCCGTGGTACACCTTTACATTCATTGTCGCCATAATTTTCTTACCACATCGAAAATAAACGATAAGATTGCGGGTCCACAATGAAGAATGGGTTTTTCAATTCCTGTCTAGTTTTGACGTTGCAAAAGAAATTCTTCAACGGAATTGTCAAAAGGATACTAGTGACAGCACTAAGCCTGTTGGTGACACCGTGAAGAACACCTCGTTGGCTTTGAAGATTTTCTTTTGTGGCCAGTGCAACTCTACAATTGACAAAAACAAAACAAAACAAAATCAGAATCAGATTGGACAAGTATGCAGAGGTTGAAACGCTCCATACAACTAAATCAGGGAACAAGGACGCGAGCTTTCAGCAAAGACCTAAAAATATGTGAATAACGAGACAACAGATAGATGTAGCGGGAACAAGCTCATGGTACCAGTAAGTCACCATACACGCAGTGTTGAAAGTTTACCCTCATCTCAGCCAAAACGAACCTCAAAGTAATAGCTTACTAAGTTAAGGTAACAGCAAAGATACCACAATAAACCGTAAAGAAAGAAGGATTGAGAAAGTTGGAGAAAAGTGACACGGATTACGCATCGATCTTGAAAATTTCGGCTTCCAAAGACTTTACATTTCAAGACCTACACCTCTCGCCGTTTTGGAACAAAGAAAAACAAAAGAAGGCGACGTTTTGAACGTAACACACCCGTTATCAGACCGCAGGTCATCTTTACTTGACAAACAGGCCAATACTTCAAGATTACGATCAGAACCTTACACTTTTCCAGAGAACCGACTTTTAGGACCCCTCCAGACTACGCCGACGAAATTTGAAAAAGGCGTTTTCACTCTGAAAACACATCAAATGTTTTCCGTCTGCAGTTCGCCGGAGAAATTTGAAAACGCAACAATCATCGATCATTTTGGATTAGTGACTGGGGAAAACTCGGTTAGGGAAATTACGTAATTATCGTGACGTCATCGTTTTTGAAAAGCTCCGTTTTTAAAAGGTTTCCCGTCCACGCAAAACGAATAGCCCACATTTTCATACTCCTGTTTGAAGAGCGTTTTCGGGAAGCTCCGCCTTCGTAACGGATTAGCGTGGACGTTAGGCCTAACCGTAGAAATAAAGCTGCGTTTTCAAATTTCTCCGGCGTAATGTGAACGACTTACAACAGGAACAAGTCGTTCATATGAGGAAAATATATTTTTTGATGGTCGCGTCCGCCCTTGTCTTTGTTCAGTAAGTAATTCATGAACCACAAGTAACACCGTTCAATTAAACTCATTTCGTGTCAGTTTTAATTGTCATTCTTTGACGTAAAGCGTCCGATGACCTGCGTGTACCAGAACAGTTTATTCTGGGAAAAAAATGGTGATTTTCGCTTGAGATGTTTCGCACCTTAGGTGGCAAAAAAAGTACACAATAGTACTAATGGCAGCAAACGTTATCTCGAAACTGTCAAAACAGGTGTTCTGTAAACAGTTCTATGTTTTCGTTCTGTTCATTGTTCGGAAGGTTACAGATCGGCGATGGCGTCACGATAGTCAAGTGATTTTCCTTACCAAGTTTTCTTCAAACACAAATCCAAAATGACCAGTAAATCTTGCGTTTTCAAATTCCCCCGCCGTAGTGAGGACGGAAAACATTTGATGCGTTTTCAGAATGAAACCTCCGTTTTTAAATTCCTTCGGCGTATTGTGGACGGTGTCTAACAGTGAGACAATTCAGCACCAACTGTGTTGTAAACAAGCCGATGGGCGTGTTTCATCAACGGCAAAAAAACGTATTTTCTTGCATGAAGAACATGAGGATTTACAGGTTATAGCTCAGGCAGAACCAAACGTTTACAAGTCTAAATTATAGCTTTGTAACGTTTTTCATAATCGAGTTATCACAATGGTGGTCGATGGCCGCCTCTTTGTTCAGTAAGTAATTCATGAGCCACAAGTAACACCGTTCAATTAAACTCCTTTCGTGTCAGTTTTAATTGTCATTCTTTGACGTAAATCGTTCGAAGACCTGTATGTACCAGAACGGTTTATTTGAGAAAAAAAATGGTGATTTTCGCTTGAGTTGTTTCGCACCTTGAGTGACAAAAAAAGTACACAACAGTACTAATCACAACATAAGTTGCCTCGAAAAACAGGTGTTCTGTAAACAGTTCAGTTCATTGTACAGAAGGGTACAAAATTATAAAACAAAAGAAAAAAAAGTGAAATAAAAAATGGAGAAACGTAACAACCCACACAGACACGTACAGAGGGGCTGCGGGTACTTCACGAATTTGAATCAACGAATTTTTTTTTTCATCGAAGATATCGACAGATTTCTACTACACCCGTTGACAAACTCTCTTCTGAATCTGAATATTGTTCAACCACGGCCGGGATAACATTTCAATATCACACCACAAGGTTTGATCAATCGCGTTCTGATCGCTGAAATTCACCGGGCACTTGTCGATCCTTTTGGACATATTCTCCACCGTGTTTCGGCAAGAAGAAGGCACGATTTGGACGCGGACGCAAAACTTGTTTCCATCCTTCACGGTCCGCCGGGCGTCTATTGAGCCGGGTAAAAAGACGTACTTGAACAACGCGCCTTTCTCGTCGTTGAATTGGTCCAACACAAGGTCTAATCCCTGAAGAAGGTCCGTGAAATGATTGTTTATCTCGTCCAGGTTAATTATCTGCCCGCCTTCCTCGCAAAAAGAAACAGTAGGAGTGAATCTCAAGACTAAGGCTAACAATACCCAGAAGGCCGTGTGTTCCATTTTACTAGTCTTCCAGAAGTAAAGAGTTTGTGACCTTTTCAGACCTGTCACGTAGCTTTCAGCGTAAGGTTCTACAGACGACAACAGAACAGAAGAGGTACCAGACAGAAATTCGTGCCCATACCGAGGCCGTGTTTAAGGCAGCGTCCACACTTGGCCGGAGAAATATTGGCTCTTCAAACTGAAGGAATTTGAAAACGCTGGCTTTGCGTTTTCGTCTGGACGGGAAACATTTTGAAAACGGAGCTTTTCGAAAACGACGGGGTCGTCATAATCATGTGATTTCCCTGACCAGCAACAACCTGGTTCCCAGGGTCTCTCATCTTACCGCCCCCTGGAGCGAACGAGGAGAGACCCGGGTCTCTCGTCGCTCGCTCCAGAGGGCGGTAAGATGAGAGACCCTGGGAACGAGGTTGGACCAGTAAATGTTGCGTTTTTAAATTTCTCCGGCGTAGAGTGGACGGAAAACATTTGATGCATTTTCAGAGTGAAACCTCCGTTTTCAAATTCCTCCGGCGTAGTGCGGACGGAGCTTGGCAGTGATACAATTCAACACCAGCTGTATTGTAAACAAGTCAATGGCTGGTTTTCGCCAATGCCAAAACGCGAGGATTTACAGGTTATAGCTCAGGCAGAACCAAACGTTTACAAGTCTAAATTATAGTTTTGAAACGTTTTTCATAGTCAAGTTATCACAAGTTATTAAGTAGTCAGTGTTAAGTGCTGATTATTCTCTGATTGCTCTCACTTTAGAGGTTGCAAATGGGGATATTTGGTTTTTTGACAGAAAGAGACTGGAGCCGAAAGAGTTGCTATGGCAACAGCATTAAGGGTGTCATTTTGTTTCTTTTGTGATGTACATTTGTTGTGCCAATTTTCAAGAAATCTGCTTTAATATTTCTAGAGACACTATTTATTCAGTTCTTTACCATATTTTAGTTGCAAACAATTTGACGTCATCACTTCCAAAAAGAAAAACGCCATTCTTCTGTATTTTAAAAGGCCTTTCAAATAAGCCGAAGTTATTTTTCATGTCATATACACTTTAAGAAAAAGTCAACTTACCCAATCACTTCATCTGCCATTCGATCAGAACTAAGTAAAAGAAAGAAGTTTTGTTGGTATACCATGAAAACTTTGGTTAAACGCGCCTCCCTCTCCACTGCCTTTGTTATCCCTACATTGTTAAGTTCTACCGATCATACAATTAGATGTGGCTATTAGAAAGACTACAGGCTCGTTTAAATGACAAAAAATATTGGCATGGCTCAAATGAAAATGGACTGCCTCTCCAGCAGGTCTGAGCACAAGTGAAATTTTGCCTTGAGAATAAATTGTTTACACAACATTTATCCACACCAAACCTTTTTCTAGTAAACGTACCATTTTCTTCAGGCCAAAATCAATTTTTTTTCATCTCATTTTGAACCTTGGCTATTTATAACCACCCCTCCCACAAACGACAAAGATATCTCTGGTGATAAGCCCACTCAAAAACAGTCCTGACCACAGCCATAACTTTAAACTCAAAACTGCAGTCAAATCTCTCATTGAATGCCATCCTAGAGGCTGAATGAAGTGGATATTGTAAAGACAAGGAAATTTTTTTGAGGGTTCACTGTACTTTCTGATAAAAGCTTCTGCTAAGAGTGGGGTGAATTTGTGTTTTGTAGTTCTTCTGGAGGTGTGTTCCCATATTTCTGGTTATTTTTACACTGACTTGTTGATTGAGACACAGGAAACAGAAGTTTGCTCATAGATGGGGTGCAAAGAAAATCGTGCCTGTAGCCGGGCTAGTGGATTCTGTCCACTGCATGCCCAAGGGGCAAGTAAAGCTTTTCAATTTGGGAACAATTCTTTTTAGAAAATCAGATTACAGAAATACAGGACAAGATGAAATAATTGTATTATCACTCACTCACTCATCCTCGTCGGGCCCATGAGGACTCGTGAGGCCAGAACTGTATTATATAACTATAATTGTATTACAGTTTATCTTTAAATTAATTATTTCATGCTCTGGTAAGAACTTTCTTGGCGGGGCCAATGACAATATAAACTTTCAGGGCTGGCATATCATAGCAGCAGCTTGCCCAATCGACAAGTTTAAAATTTGGTTTCCTTTGCACCCTGATAGTGTAACTACTCAAGCAATGCTATGAGCTGTAACCTGACAACAAGAGGGTGTACCTTAGAAAGATAGAAGGTATTGCCTTATAAGCATGAGACAATTTAGTTGCCACCCTCTAAACTACAGTTTCATTCTTCCTATTCCTAAACACCTCATGACACAAAGCAAAATCAGCAGACTTACTTTCTTATATGCTCATTTTCTTTAAGGTACAGGTCTGTTCTCCTATTCATTCCAGTCTTGTATGCACTAAAGAAAGAAATATGAAAACATACATGAACAGCTTTTTACCTGTGAATACCAAAAGAAGACAATTTTTCCTTGACAAATCAGCTAGCAAATGGGTGTAGTGATATAGTGGTTGAGACTTTAACATGTTCAATGAGCTCGGGTTTGACTCTGGCTTGGTTCCCTGTATTACATCTAGGGCAAGACACTTATCTCTCAAAGAGCCAGAGCATAATATAAACACATGAAATTGTTGGAGCAACTTTGGAAAACTCTGGCTGGACAAACTCTTACTTGATATCTCTATGAACTGATCCAAGCAAATCCTCTCTGTCTCTGAAGGCTTGAATATTAGCCTAAAAATAAAACTTTTCATTAGACATTAGACTTAATTCAAGACAAAAAATACTTCCCAATGCTATGCACTTCAGCGACCCAAATTGTGTCTACAAATGAGAGACAGACTTTCGAAGGGGCGCATGTCATCTGCACAGAATATACTATGGATACCAGATGTCACGGACTATTGGCTTCAGACACAGATTCAAAAAAGTGAGAGAAGAGTTCGAACTATGTACCAAATCCATTGCATGGACAAGATTTGCTGCAAACTTGATACTTTTGAGGAATTTTCAACAGCTGAGCTGCAAACTGTGGCCAAAAGATGTTTGTCATCACTTGATCACTCTGTTTTTGAATCGGCAGCTAAAACCAACCATTCATGCGATGGCCTGAAAAAAACCCATGTCGACAGACATCTGGGAATAAGAGTAGTTATGTAGTGATATGACTGAGTGGAGATTCTGCAGGACACTGGTAGGTCATTGCCAAGGAGTTTTGAAAGAAAAGGTTCTACAAAGTTTCCTTCTTATAAGGGGTGATTCCAGAAAATATCCATACCTATACCACAGGCAGCTTTTTGAAGTTGCGAGGGCAAGGGGGGTTGTTTAAACTCGAAATCCATAGGCATGCAGTGTTCAATCTATGCTGCGGTTTTGCCTCACTGATGTGGAATATTCTATTCTGACGCAAAATGAAATGATCTTGGAGTCATACTGACACAAAAACCTCAAGTTATCTCGTGTATAAGTACTTCCAAAGCAGCAGGCAATAATAAAAGTAAATTAACACAAATATGTGTGCTTACTAGCCTGAAATGAGCGCAAAAAATGACTGGCATTTCAGGTTTGCATACGAGTACTTTTTGTGTCAGGCATTCCAAGTAATTCTGAGAGAGACTGGAGCCTACATTTTAACATTCCGCATACATTGCTTTTACCAATCGATTAATACTTTTTTTGTTGTCTCTGCTGAAGGGGAAATCTTGAGCAATCTGACTTTGCATCTGCCTTGCAGTATTGGAGAAAGAAGAAGGATAGGAGGATCTTTACAGGCTAACTCAGGAAAAACCTTTCCATTTAAAGCAAACATGATTTGCAGTTACAATAGCAGAGCTTGACATTGCAACCACTGGGGTCATTAATGCGACCAGATTTTTTTCACTGGCGACTAACTTTCCACACTTGGTTGCCAGGCTGGCCCCTAAGATATCTTAATTCATTTTTTATTTATTTTCATACTCATCAAATGAGTGGAATGAAGGTTGAATACCAAACTATACTTCTCGTTTTCACGCATGTAGCCGCTTTGAAACAGTGTTGTTCTTGTGAAACATGCAGTGACTTGAAGATGTGAAGTGAAATCAACATCTCTCAATAACACCAGGGGTATCTAATTGATGACATCAATGACATCAATGAGAAATCGATAGGTAATCCATGGGTCATCAGTTGATTAGTCACTGATTATTGCTGATGATCAATGAGTAATCGATGAGTAATCAATGGGCCACAAAATTTTCAGTCATCGATTAGTCATTGACTGCATCGATTAGTCATGAAGTGAAATTTTGCAAATCTGTATTTGCGGTTACTGATCTACATGTCGATATGTTGGTACGTTGTTTGGCCTTTAGCATTGGCGTAATTACGTAAACAGGAACGCCTGTTATAAAAGACAAACATGTAAAACACAGATAAAAGAATTAACAAATTATCCGTATAAAAAAGCAAGAAATTTGTAATCATAGCGTGGAATGAGAGTTGATGAGTAGTCGATGAATAATCAATAGGTCATCAATGAGTAATCAATGTCTTCAGTGAGTAATCAATGACATCGATGAGTAATCGATACATCACAAAATTACTGGGCTTCAATTACTCAATGATTACTCATAGATCATCGCCAATAATCAATGAATAATCAGTTGATTATCCATCAATTACTCACTGATTATTCATTGATGTCATTGATCATCGATTAGATACCCCTGGTTAACAACATTCTTTATCGGCATCTAAGATTTTAGCGAAAACTATAGTTTGTTTTGTTTGAAAGCTACGCATATGTAATAGATTTTGGAGAGAAGAAAAAAAATGTATACAACTTTTACATAAGTGTGTTTGTCCATATCGAATGTCATGTTTTCTCGCCTGGTTACTTGACAAAGCAGTAGGATTACAGCTTCATTATTTACCATAGCATTGAATACAGATTTGCATTTTTTAAATTAAAGTTTCAGCTTACTGCAATAAATGACTACAGCAGAAAGCAAGATACAAGACAAGCATCAACATGCATGTGTTCATGTTCATTTACAGAAGACAAGCGTTAAAATCTGGCTTGTACATTGGGCTGTCAGAAAATCGTTTGCTACAAATGCAGACCCACCATGTTTGTTTACTATGTATAAGCGATACATGTTCATAAAGAAACTGCTTAAATGGCATCTGAAAAAGTGAATAATTATTGTTTGTAATATCGAACGTAAATTAGACAGGATTTGCCCAAGCATGTTCTCATTTCCATAGTAATTAACACACCAAACAATTGAAATTTTTATTTCTCCACTAGCTTGGTTGAAAACTAGTTGCAAAATTGCAACTGAAAAGGAGCAAGTTTTAGTCACCGCACATTTAGTCACAACTGCATGCAATAGTATTGGTCATAACTTCAAGCCCTCAGTGTTTCTGCCAGAGCGCGCCATTCTGGGAATCCCGCTTTGTAATCAGAGATGGCCCCCAGAAAAACAAAAACAGGGCCAATTTGGCCTTTTCCTTTCATGAGACTGCAGGCTTAACACAGGCATAACACAGGCATAACACAGGCATAGTATTTTAAAAGCCATCCCAGGGCTCGAAATTGCAACCAATGTAACTGCCAATGAAACTAACATCCCAAAATTTTCTTTGCACACATTGTTCAGTCCTAGTTTCTGATCTCTAAATGAGACAATCTAATTTCAGGATTTCAATAGGTTTCACATTTACATTAAGTTCTATATAATTCTTATGGAAATTTTACCTTTGTCTTTGAAAACTCATGCGAATAGCCCTGTAGAATATCTCTGTGTCTCTGGAGCGTATGAAGCTGGGTAGCATTAGGTTGACCCAAATTGAAACCAGCAGTGTACTCGGCCATCGAGTCATTGACCTCTGTCAACTGAGGCAAAAATAAAACAAACAATTCATAAAATCAAAATACAAAACTCAAAAACAGCCATAATGTATCACTTATATGACACTTTTTTATCAAAGTAACCTGCTGGCAATTTGCTAAATTAAACAAGCTCCATCATCCCGACCCTACACCCCCTTTTTAAGTCCTCCCTCTCCTCTGAGCACCTTCTCAAACATGCCTAAAATCAATGCTTTGGAGCTCAACGGAGGATCTAGATTCAAAATAGGGATATAAAAAAAGAACTTATTGAATCAGCTGGATAGTATATTTGGCTTTGGCTGTAACAGAAAGCAATGGAAGAGTCTTTATTTTGTGACGAGAGCAATGTTCAGATCACAGCGATCTCCGAGGAATAAACTGCTGATAAACAATTTATTCTGGCAACGTCATCTCAGTTGAATAATTATTATTCATTTAAAATGATAACATTCAATAATGGAATAAATAATACAAAAAATAGTAAATAGCCAAATAAATTATAAATTAATGACACAAAGTTCCTTGCAGAACTAACCTTGGATAACAGTTGTTCAATTTCTAGTCCCATAGTTTCGAAAAGTCGTTCACTCGAAGAACTGTTTAAAAGTGGTGACGTATCAGAACTGCAAACAAAAGACACTGATAACTAATCATATTCGCAGATGGTAAAATCCATGTCTCTTCATTTCAAAGAAGCTATACCTCTCCTTGAAGCCATCACGATGACTGTAATTTGTTCCTAACTTGCTAAACGACACAAGTTTCAGGTCGATCTCGTTTTCAAGTTGTCTTGCTTTCTTCCTCAATTCTGTAGAGAAAAGCACCAAAAAAATAACTCCAAAATGAAGAATTCATCGATAGCATTATCACAGAATAGATACGTTTAAAAGATGAAGGAAAATATGGGAGAATTAATGGGAAAAACACGAACCTTCCCACTGAGTTGGAGTGATTGAGGAAGCCATGTTTTCTGCATCATCGATCATAGCGGCAACTCGCATTGCATCCTGGTACGTGATACGTATTCACTTTTGAAGTTAGCCGCTGTGTGAATTTCTCCAGACACTGCGGACAGGTACGCTTTGAGCCAATCAAAACGCACCATTTATCCACGGTTCGAAATTTGAATGCAAAGCTCCATGAGAATTTTGTTCTCTTTCTTGAACAGCTGTGTTTACTGCAGACTTCGACGATCAAGGAGTGTAAATATGAAGGTGAGTATCTTATAAACATATTTTTCAGAATGCTGTTAACATCGGTGAATAGATCACTGTGCTGGCAGCTCGAGAATTAAACTTTGTTCAGCTTTGTTTTGGAATGTCTGGAATGGTTTCTCGCTCGATCGCTGTAATTTCTTTTTTACTGTTCATAGCTGAAAAAATTATGAACTTGAACAGAGAGTGACTTTGAGAGGAAATGTAAGGACAAAGTCCATCTCGAAAGACTTGCAGCTTTATCGATAAGATGTGAATTTAGGAAAATACCTCTTGTATACTTAACAAGATTTTTCCTCCTAATCTAAGCTTATTTCGTCTTCAGGTTTTAGAAAATTCAAGCGCAAATAAGCCAGAGGTAGAGAGAAGGGATGCCTCTCTTGACCACTTTCCTCCTAAACCACAAAAAGAAGGAAAGTTTATAAATCTGCAAGACGCTGATGATCTGACATCACTGAATCTTTTAAATGAAGATACAGGTTTGAATCCCTCATTGCCTAGCTACATACAAGCTTACTAGTTTGATAACATTCATTGAAACCATTTGCCATGTGATAACATCTGCTGGTAAATTTGAGTCTACTTTTTTCTAGGCAGGCATGCTCAGGAGCAGTGCTGATATGCTCTCCTTAAGTCTAGATTATTGTGCAATGATTCTGTCTAACATTGAACATAATCCCCTGCTTGCCTTTTGCCGTCACAATTTAAAATACTTATTTATCTGATTGCAGTGCTCCAGGTAATAGAAGCTCGTTTTCAAACAGGAAAAGTCTATTCATGGGCAGGTATATATGCTGTGTTAGTACTGATAGTTGATTATTTTAACTATCAAAATCAATATTCTCCCAAAATGCCATGCTGATCAAAGGCCATCTAGCCATTGCAGCAAGTTATTGATTTTGATTTCTGTAATAAGTTTAACAAATAGATTCCATGTTTCTGTGTGTCTTTTTAGTAACAGATAACAGATGACTTCAAAATGTGGTAAGAACAAAAAAGTGCAACACAAGGCGTCACAGCTGAGTTGTGTCACTGATGTTCTTACCACATTTTGACGTCTTCTGTGATCAGTTACCAAACAGACGCAAGGCAACATAGAATCTATTTGTTTTATTATAAAGAAACAACAAAAATTTTAATGGTATCATCTTGAGATCATCTATGTGTCTGTCCTCCATTTGATCATAAGTAAGAAGTTGAACAGTTGAACCAATCAAAATTGGAGAAAATTTGGCACATTGTAACTTGCTCAGTAGCTCAGCCAGATGTTGATAGAATTTTTCAATGTGTAGTTCCAGAAAATATTCATACCTCCCACACGGAAGGGATTTTTTGCAAGAACCCCCTCCCCTCTGGAAATTCCAATTAAACTTGATACATTTCTTTAAATTTTTTGGTCTTAGAGAACGCACGACCCCCCAGGAAATTCCAATCCCTTCTGTAGGGGGAGTATGGATATTTTCTGGTATTGCACAATGCATGACAAGTGTCCCTGGTGTCTGATGTTATAAACTTCCTTAAACTTCATAACTTGCATCCCTAATGCAGTGATATATTAAAGAGCCACTTGATGCCCATCACTCTTGGACTTCAATTGACACTGTAAACCTTTAATTAGAACCTTGTTAGGGGTCTACTTGTGAGAAGTGTCTCTTTATAACGTGGGTGCATGGAACCATAATGCAAGACAAGACATTGTAGACTATGCATTGTAGACACCTCTGGCATGTCCTCTTGTGCTGCAGGTGTTCCTCTTATTGCTGTCAATCCATTCCAAGATGTTGCTGAACTTTATGATAGCAAGATGGTCAACAGATACAAGAGTGGCAGTGCAGTAGAAATCAAGGTTTGAGAACCAACAGCTGTAATTCACCATGAAGTCAGTCAAACTTCTTATCTAATTTAGTGTCACTTATACTATTTGATCAAAAGAGTTCAGACTGGAGAAAGTTGCATGACAATGTGACATCAGTGATGTCACTTTCTCACACAATCTTGACTGAACTCTTTTTATCTGTTTTGTTCTCAATGTAGGAGCACCCTCCTCATATATTTGCTGTTGGCCAAAAAGCCTTCTGCGACCTGAAAAGAGATCTTGAAACAAGGAACCAGTCGATTATTGTGAGTGGTGAAAGTGGAGCAGGAAAGGTCAGTAGTGGAAAAGGTGGTAGAAGTGAAAGATGTCCAACTAAAGCTTAGTAGAGTTCTAACATTACCATTCCCTTTACAGACATGGACAACACGTAGCCTGATGCATTTTATTACTGACTTAACGGAAACGAGGTAAGAGATTTTCGAAAATATTTTTGCTGGAAAACTATATCACAAAACAGAAATAAAAACAAATCATAACTAAAGACTTTTCCATTCTGCAAACTTTCTGTTGCGTTACATTGTCATGACATGTTACGGAGGCTTACGTGACAAGCCTCTGTCACACCGATGATCCTAGTTTACTCTCATTAGCTGGTGAGCTAGATCCTCCACATCATATAGATACATGAAACTTTTTTCTTTCAACAGAACTGAGGAGGCTGCCAACGTGAACAGGATTGAACAAAGAATACTTGATTCCAATCCAATTCTGGAAGCATTTGGAAATGCTCAGACAGTGCGTAACAGAAATAGCAGTCGATTTGGAAAGTACATCCAACTTCAATTTGATCGGTGAGGATTGCTAATAAAAGTTGCATTGTGTCCCTTTCTTCAAGAGAGTAATGCTCCTGAAAAGCCCCATTGTGTGAGGGGTCAATTAAGATATTTTTTTATTTTACTGTGACTTTCGGTCGATGAAAAGAGAACTTGTTCCCGCGTCCTACACTGTTTTCAGAAGAATAACCAACAGTTTAACGGAACTGCAGTATAAAAATCGAAGTGCAGTATTCGGCGCAAAAATTTGATCCAGGGTGGTCGCTTACGGAAGGTTCGACATTAGCAACACTGCACTGGAATTCATTAGGCTTCACAGAGCAAGTTGGTAATACAAGTTGAGTGGCGTAGACATCGAAGGGAGGTATCGATCACTAAGAAATATAATAACTTTGAACCTTAAGCTTTCATAACTGGTCCAAGGAGAAAAAGAAAGTTCTTTGGAGGATTACATTTACCTTCATTACTCTGTAAATTTCTTCGTAGGAGCCACAAGATCGTTGGTGCTAGTATTAACACTTACCTCTTGGAGAAGACCAGAGTTGTGCATCAGGAAGAGGGGGAAAAAATTTTTCACATTTTTGACCAGGTACTCACATCTTTCTTAATAAAGCTTTATGTTTGTATATCTTATATGGGCCTTCGATAAAATCCGGAACATGGAACATCCCGGAACATCAAACAGTTATAATAATTAAGCAAAAAATGCGTAAAATTAAATTTTCTAAACTAAAATACACGAAACATAAACTGGTATCAGCTCGAAATATGAAAATATATTTTTTTTTGGGGGGGGGGGTTAGGGGAGTCGGTAGCGGAGGGGTAGAGAGCGTAGGGTATTCTTTCGACCGACCACAATGAATACAGGCTCCTCTTCTTTCGCGCCCATTGCGTCATATGGCTTTATAGCACTGTTTTTTCAACACAAACACGTACTGTCGTAACCGGTTCTACGGAATTGCCGGGAACGGTCGAAAATAACACGAGAAGCGATCATAACGGAACGTTCTTCGATCTTTAAGACTCTTCCAAGGACAGGATCTCGATACGGCTGGCAAGACCACGGCTCAAAGTGCAAAACCTTTCGAATGACACTTAATATTTAACATAGGTCACACAATGTGTCACGGTAACTCAAAGTCTCTTCAACATGGACGCTTAACAGAAGCCCGAGTAAGAAGCAAGTTATTATTAATAAATCATCAGAGTTCGAGCAGTCCGAACTAATTTAGACAAGAAACTCAATGCCGAAGAGTTTCTATTTCTATCTCATGGAGAAACAATTTCTTCATGAGAAATCGTGTATACGCATATCTTTGAATTAACGTAATGAATTGAATAAAGAAATCACACCCGTGTACCCATATTTTTCGGTCTGATTAAAGAGTTCGAACGGACACCATCTTGGTTTTCTATGAAGAACGAAATCTAGGAATAGGGAACAGTCACATGATTAAACAGAATGTTCCGGGATGTTCCATGTTCCTGGTTTTATCGATGGCCTCTTATTTGCGGGCCGTGAGGTCCGTATTGGGAATAACTGTGCCTTGGGTCTTGAGTATAACCTGACGTTAAAAATTTGCGTTAAGTTTAAACTTGCTCCATGTGCGATGACTGAGGACAGACGATGCAAATGAAGAAAAAAAGAAACGAGAAAGGGAGAGGTGGAAGAGTTTCATTCACTTCAAATTTCGGCAGGACTTTTTTCTGTCGCCAACAATATCACGATATGTTGCAATAAAATGTCGCGATCGTTTGGCCGGGGCTATAAGCTACTCACTCGACACAATTTTGGTGTATTCAGCATCGCATTTGTTGTTGCAGTAGTTTCTGTTCCAGTACAGGGCATATTTCCTGTCCCTTTTATGAAGAACCACCTTTCATGATTACGCCTCCGCTAAACTTTTTATTTTGAGGCGGTAAGATACAAAACAGAACCAATCAAGCGTCAAGGATTGGGTATGTTGGAGATTGCGTGCCTCAGTGACGACGCGTTGCGATTTTCATCTCCGTGTCTTCTCACTACAATGGGTTTTTGGATGATTTCTTTACAATGGGTTTTCTAATACTCACAAACCTTCACAACACGAACCTTCGCACTTCGTTTCTATTCTCGTCAAAACCCTTGGTGTTACGTGTTTACCGTTCTTTGTCGGCGATAAAATGTAACAGCACTGAATAAAATGAGCAACTGTAAAACACCATTGCAGACATTTTGTAAAGCTGATAGCCTTCTAAAATTTATAAGGTCAAGAAATCCTGATCACAATTCTCGGAAATCTTGGCTCATCACAAAGTTACTTAGTTTAGCAGTCACGTCAAATGAAAACACTTCTAATGATGCTATGTGATTGGTCACTATCACAAATTCAGTGACCTTCTTTCAACCTTTCAGTCATTTTGCGAAACAGAATATGATTTGAATATTGGTCAAGCAAAACTGATTACAATTCTTAGAAACCGCACCTGTCAAACAGGTCTATAAACAACGTCCTGTGATTGGTTAATATTAGTAGACGCTGATCACAAGACTTCATTGTTGGACGCTCCTAACTTAACTTCAAACCCTCCCCGTTTTCCGTCTTCAAACATGGATATAAAAACCTTGCTAAACAATCTTCATAAAGAACTATCCTGTCCTGTGTGCCTGATCACATTCACTGATCCAAAACAGCTGCCATGTTTACACAGTTTTTGTCTTCACTGCTTGAACGGGATTCAACGAACGAGTGGCCGCCATGATATCATAACCTGCCCGGAATGTAGAAAAGAGAGTAGAGTCCCTAGCAGTGGAAACCTGAAGGACCTGCCGACCAGTTTTCGAATCAACAGTTTGCTGGATGTGTTGGCCATCAAAGAGTGCAACACTACAGGTGCCAAATGTGGAAACTGTGACAAGAAAAGCGCTCACAGTTTGTACTGCTTCCAGTGTTGTGCATTCTGGTGTGACGACTGCATTACCGCGCACAACATAATCCGAGCTAATAAAGAACACCGTGTGTTGGCGATTAAAGACTTCCAAGATCAAGACATCGAGGACGTGTTAAAGCGGCCAGCATTTTGTGGAAATCCAGGACACGAAAAGAAAGAACTGGAATTCTTTTGTAGGAGCTGTAAAGAACCAATTTGTAGCTCTTGTGCTGCAACCATTCACGACGGCCACGTTAAAATACTTTTGGAAGAAGCGGCAAATGAAAGAAAAGCCGAAGCGAAGACTGTCATTGAATCTCAAAAGGAGAAGGCCCAACAGATGAGAAATAAAATCTTTCAGGTTGACCAAAACCGTGCAAAAATTCAAGAAAAAATCGCCAATGTGAAAAGGAGCGCGCAGCAGTTTGCTGATAACATGATGGCCGTTATCGAGGCAAAGAAGCAGGAGATCTTCAATTCAGCTGAAAATCCAGGAAAGCAATCACTCGAGCAACTGGGAATACAAAAGAGTGAGTTTGAAAAACAAGCTCAAAAAACTGAGACAGCAGTTGAAAAAGCTGAAGCACTTCTGAAGCGAAGCACAAGCGCTGAGATAGCACAGTTAGACAAGTCATTGAAAACAATCTTTCCGGAAGAAGTCAAACATGAAGGAGAACACGTCGACTGTGACCTTGAAGGACTTCGACGATTTATTTTCGAGAAAAACGAAAAATTGCTAGAGAAAGCAACCGCTGAAGGAATCGGATCTTTAAAAACCTTCTTGAGCAAGACTGAAGCGCAGCAATCAAATGCCGAAGGAAATGGAATCAGTGAAGTTATCGTTGGACTTGCAGCACAGTTTGTTTTGACGACTAAAAACGATGAAGGAGAACAATGCTATGAAGCGCATGACTGTGTAACAGTGAAAATGAGAAATCGTCAAGGACAGGACTGCGCGACAGAAGTCCGAGTCGAAGATAACCAAGACGGCAGCTACAAGATTAGCTACTTCGCCAAAGAAACTGGAAGATGCCATTTATCAGTAAAAGTAAACGAGGAACACGTCCATGGCAGCCCATTTGCGGTTCAACTCAAAGCCAGAAAGTTCAGACCCGTTGTATCGTTTGGACAATTAGGCTCGGGCGCTGGAATGCTAATTTTCCCTTGGGGAGTTGCAGTGAATAAACGTGATGAAATTGCAGTGACTGATGCTGGTAACAACAGAATTCAAGTATTCAGTAGTGATGGAACTTACTTGAGATCGTTTGGTACAAAAGGTGATAAACAGGGAGAATTGAACTATCCTCTCGGGATAGCTTTTGATCTAACGAACGGGAATATTTTAGTGGCGGACCGTGAAAACCACCGTGTTCAATTGTTCAGTGAGCAGGGTGAGTACCTGAACCAGTTTGGTGGGAAAGGAAATCTTGATCACCAGCTTTTGTTTCCCGTTGGTTTATCAGTAGACAGTCACCGTAATGTTACTGTCGCTGATTCAGGAAACAAAGTAATTAAGATATTTTCTCACAATGGCCACTTTCTACGTAAAATTGGCGAAGAGGGCTCTTTTAACCAACTCTGGCATTGTGTCCAATATGGCAATTATCTTATAGTATCAGATAGTGGTGAAAATTGCATAAAAGTATTTAATAAGGATGGAAATATTTTGTACAAATTTGGAAAAAAGGGGTCAGGGGACGGGGAGTTCGATAATCCTTTTGGCTTGTCAGTTAACAAAGCAGGACACCTGATGGTCTGTGATAGAGGGAATCACAGAGTTCAGGTGTTCGAACTGAGTGGAAAGTTTGTGGCAAAGTTTGGAAAAAAAGGCAGCGGGATAGGAGAGTTTAAGAATGGACTATTTTCTACAGCAGTTCTTAGTGATGGTAGGATAGTTGCATCTGACTGGGGGAACCATCGCATTCAGATCTTCGAGTAGATCGACATGATGTCCAGTCAGCTCTCAGAATATGCGAGGTAATTTTTAAATTAGAAATTTCTGACCATTCCTTAGTCGAGAGTAGTGTGATATGGGTTAAATCGCTCTAGCACGACAGATAGTCTTGGATTATCTCTTAATTTTACGTTTGAACTATTGACTCTTTTATGTATGATTGCAGTTTTTGGTTTTTACCAAGTGTACCTGCATGTTATAGCAAGTCACGGCTCAGGTCGATTCTCTGGCTCAACAATTTTAGAGATTTTAAATTTTTTATCGAAATGAATTTGCATATTAAGAGGTTTGTGATTCTTTGATGTGTAAGCTTTTAAAGCTGCTTTGGTATAAAAAGAAATCCCTATTTCGGGGAGGTAAGGTGTTTGCTGAATCGAACAATCGAAGAATAGGACAATGAACGTTGGTCTGATTTCAAGAATGGAAAAATTGGAGAATGGAAGAAATTGAGAAACCAAAAACTTCTCCCCTTCATAGATACTAAGATAATTTATAATTACCTGTAAAAAGTTGGACTAATTTTGTGCTTATTATTTTTGCATGTAAGAAACAGCAGATCCAGCCAAATAATTTTTAATTTAAATCTAACTCATGTAGTTTAAACTACTTAAAAGAAATGTAACCCAAGCATTTAAGTCTCAAGTGATTGTCACCATCTAAAGGTCTTGATGGAATCGGAGATGATGTAATCTCAGTTTATCAGTTAAATTTTCGGCCATTTCTCAGCAAACATTTCAAATTTCTCCCTATTAATGAGCTATCATTAAATTTTGCAGACCTCGAAACTCAGCTATCTCTAAAGAAACACGTCATTTTCCCTAACTGAGAGTTAAAATGTCTGACATTTTGACCAATTCCCAGTTATATGAGTTACTGGCCCCTCCAGACCCTCAGTTTCAATCACTTAATTATGTCATAAGTACTTTCATATTTGTGTTAAGTTCCTAAGCAAGCTTTATATCGTTGAAATTTTGTAAATAAACAGTGTTACATTAGCAATGTTGCCGCAACAACATAGTTACCAATAAATTATATCATACAAGCTTGTAGAGACTGAACTGAGTGTGAATATTTCTTGTAATATTTTTCCCAAACTTTTCGACTTGATATTGTGTGCTCGCTGAGAATATAGGCCATTTTTGCGTTGCCTTTTGCCTCTGTTCTGGCATGTGATCAATTTGAAACAAAGAGTATGCGACCGAACGAAGCGTTGTGCCATCGATCTTTCGTCACGAGTATAATTTCGAAAGGGTCTTGGTTTTCCAGGGGTCTTCGTTTTCTAGGGATCTTCGTTTTCCAGGGGTCTTCGTTTTCTAGGGTGTCTTCGTTTTCTAGGGGGTCTTCGGTTTGGAAGGATCTTTCGCTTTCCGTCTTCGCTTTCCGTCTTCGCTTTCCGGGCACCCGATGCGCCCAACAATGTCGCGATATGTTGCATTGAAATGTTGCGATCGTTTGGCCGGGGCTTTACATGTAAGCTACTCACTCGACATAGTTTGGGTGTATTCAGCATCGCATTTGTTGTTGTAGTAGTTTCTGTTCCAGCGCACCTTTCATGATTACGCCTCCGCTAAACTTTTTATTTTGAGGCGGCAAGATACAAAACAGAACCAATCAAGCGTCAAGGATCGGGTATGTTTGAGATTGCATGCCTCAGTTACGACGTGTTGTGATTTTCATCTCCGTGTCTTGTCACTACAATGGGTTTTTGGATGATTTATTTACAATGGGTTTAAAATACTCACAAACCTTCACAACGCGAACCTTCGCATTTCGCTTCTATTCTCGTCAAAACCCTCGGTGTTGCGTGTTTATCGCTCTTTGCCGGCGATAGCACTGAATAAAACTGAATAAAATGAGTAGCAATGCAACACCATTGCAGATATTTTTTCAAGTTGATTTCCTTATAAATTTATAAGGTCAATGAATGCTGATCACAATTGTCAGAAATCTTGGTTCATCACAAAGTTGCTTTTAGCAGTCACGTCAAATGAAAACACTTCTAAGGACGCTCTCTGATTGGTCAGTATCACAAATTCAGTGACTGTCTTCTTTCAACCTTTCAATCACTTCGCGAAGCAAAATATGATTTGAATAAGAACAAGCTGAACTGATCACAATTTTTAGAAACCCTACATGTCAAACACGTCTATAAACAATGGTCGCTGATTGGTTAATATTATCAGACACTGATCACAAGACTTCATTGTTGGACGCTTTTCCAACTTAACTTCAAACCCTTCCCGTTTTCCGCTTTCAAACATGGATATAAAAACCTTGCTAAACAATCTTCATAAAGAACTATCCTGTTCTGTGTGCCTGATCACATTCACTGATCCAAAACAGCTACCATGTTTACACAGTTTTTGTCTTCACTGCTTGAACGAGATTCTACGAATGAGTGGCCGCAAAGATATCATAACCTGCCCGGACTGTAGAGGAGAGAGTAGAGTCCCTAGCAGTGGAAACCTGAAAGACTTGCCGACCAATTTTCGAATCAACAGTTGGCTAGATGTGTTGGCCATCAAAGATTGCAACACTACAGTTGTCAAATGTGGAAACTGTGACAAGAAAAGCGCTCACAGTTTGTACTGCTTTCATTGTTGTGCATTCTGGTGTGACGACTGTATCAGTGCGCACAACATAATCCGAGCTAATAAAGACCACCGAGTGTTGGCGATTAAAGACCTCCATGATCGAGACATCGAGGATGTCTTAAAGCGACCAGCATTTTGTGGAAAGCCAGGACACGGAAAGAAAGAACTGGAATTCTTTTGTAGGAACTGTGAAGAACCCATTTGCAACTCTTGTGCTACAACCATTCACGACGGCCACGTCAAAATACTTTTGGAAGAAGCGGCAAATGAAAGAATAGCAGAAGCGCAGTCTATGATTGAATGTCAAAAGCAAAAGGCCGAACAGATAAGGAATAAAATCTTTCTGAGGAATGAAATCTGTGCAAAAATTCACGAAGAAATCGCCAATGTGAAAAGAAGCGCGCAGCAGTTTGCTGATAATATGATCGTTGTCATCGAGGCAAAAAAGGAGGAGATCTTTAATGCAGCTGAAAATCAAGGAAAGCAATCACTCGAACAACTGGGAATACAAAAGAGTGACATTGAACAACAAGCTCAAATAATCGAGACAGGAGTTGAAAAAGCTGAAGCACTTCTGGAGCGAAGCACAAGCTCTGAGATAGCACAGTTAGACAAGTCATTGAAAACAATCTTTCGGGAAGAAGTCAAACATGAAGGAGAACACATCGACTGTGACCTTGAAGGTCTTCGACAATTTATTTTCGAGGAAAACGAAAAATTGCTAGAGAAAGCAACCGCTGAAGGAATCGGATCTTTAAAAACCTTCTTGAGCAAGACTGAAGCGCAGCAATCAAATGCCAAAGGAAATGGAATCAGTGAAGTTATCGTTGGACTTGAAACACAGTTTGTTTTGACGACTAGAAATGCTGAAGGAGAACAATGCTATGAAGCGCATGACTGTTTAACAGTGAAAATGAGAAATCGTCAAGGACAGGACTGTGCGACGAAAGCGCGAGTCAAAGATAACCAAGACGGCAGCTACAGGATCAGCTACTTCGCCAAAGAAACTGGAAGATACCATTTATCAGTAAAAATAAACGAGGAACATGTCCATGGTAGCCCATTTGCGCTTCAAGTCAAACCCAGACAGTTCAGACCCGTCTCATCGTTTGGTCAACGAGGCTCGGGCGCTGGAATGCTATTTTGCCCTTGGGGAGTGGCAGTGAATGAACGTAATGAAATTGCAGTGACTGATGCTCTTAACCACAGAATTCAAGTGTTCAGTAGTGATGGGACTTACTTAAGATCGTTTGGTAGAGAGGGCGACAAACAGGGAGAATTTGACTTTCCTGCTGGGATAGCTTTTGATCCAAAGAACGGAAATATTTTGGTGTCGGACCGTAATAACTGTCGTGTCCAATTGTTCAATGAGCAGGGTGAGTACGTGAACCAGTTTGGTGGTAAAGGAAATCTTGATCATCAGCTTCAGTTTCCCGGTGGTTTATCAGTAGACAGTGACTGTAATGTTATTGTCGCTGATTGGGGTAACAAAGTAATTAAGATATTTTCTCACAATGGCCACTTTCTACGTAAAATTGGCGAAAAGGGTTCTTTTAACAGACCCTGGCATTGTGTCCAATATGACAATTATCTTATAGTATCAGATAGAGGTGAAGATTGCATAAAAGTATTTAATAAGGATGGAACTTTTTTGTACAAATTTGGAAATGGAGGGTCAGGGGACGGGGAGTTCAATCAACCTCGTTGCTTGTCAGTTAACAAAGCGGGACACCTGATGGTCTGTGATAGAGAGAATCACAGAGTTCAGGTGTTCGAACTAAGTGGAAAGTTTATGGCAAAGTTTGGAACAAAAGGCCGTGGGATAGGAGAGTTTAATGGACTATCATCTACAGCAGTTCTTAGTGATGGTAGGATAGTTGTGTCTGACTTTGCGAAGGATCGCATTCAAATCTTCGAGTAGATCGACTTGTTGCCCAGTCAGCTACCAAAATATATCGGGTAATTTTTAAAATAGAAATTTCTGGCCAATCCTTAGTCGAGAGTAGTGTGATATGGGCTAAATCACTCTAACACAATAGATAGCCTTGGATTATCTCTACATTTTACGTTTGAACTATTGACTCTTTTCTGTATGGTTGCAGTTTTCGGTTTTTACCAAGTATACCTGCATGTTATAGCAAGTCACGGCTCAGATCGATTATGTGGCTCAACTATTCTAGAGATTTTAAATTTTTATCGAAATGTATTTACATAATAAGAGGTTTGTGATTCTTTGATATGTGATCTTTTGCTAGTAAGCTGCTTTGTTATAAAAGGTAGAACTTCGAAGGATCTGGATGGAGATGACGTAGTCTCAGTTTATCAGTTAAAGTTTTGGTGATTTCTCAGCTATCATTCCAAATTTCTGGCTATTAATAGGCCCTTTGCAGCTAAGCCATCGCTTGACCTATTTTTCATAAAATTATGGGTTATAACTTAACGAATGCCAGAAATGGAAAAAGCATGTCGAAAATATCAAAATGGCCAAGTTTGAGGCCCCCATCATTAAAGAATGAGATTTTATGACGGTCTGAATTTTTAAAAGAATCAGAAGATTTGTGTGGAAAAAGTTGTTGGAGAGCAAGGCCTTGCTCTCCAGGAACATTTTCCATACAAATCCTCTAAATTTTCCGAAAATTCAAACTGTTGTATAAACTTACTCTTTACTGCCAGGGGCCTCAAACTTGACCATTTTGGTATTTTCGATGCGCTCTTTCCATTTCTGGCATTCTTCAAGTTATAGCCCATAATATAAAAATTTTCTAGGAAAAATTTGGTCACGTGACCCCAGCTGCAGAGGGCCTATTAGCCATCAGTAAAGTTTGCAGACCTCAAAAGTCGGGTATCTTTTAAGAAACACGTTTTTTCGTAGCTAATTCTCAGGTATTTGAGTTGCTGGCCCCTCCAGATCCTCAATTTCAATCACTTCATTATTTTATGAGTACTTTTATAATTATGTTAAGTTTCCTAAGGAAACATTATATCGTCAGTTGAATTTTTTTAGTAAACAGTGCGACATTAGCAATTTTGCCTCGACAACATAGTTACCCAATAAATAAATGATATCATCCAAACTCTTCCGGCTTGATGTGGTGTGCTCGTTGAGAATGTGGGTCATCTCCGTGTTGCCTTTTGCCTCTCTTCTGGCATGAAAGAGGAAATGTTTGCAGACGTGCGTCAGCAATAGACTGCAAAACAGTCACGTTTTCGTCTGGAAATCACGACGCGTGACGGAATCACGCAATCTTGTCCCCGATTTCATTTTCCCCTGCTTATTTTATGCTCATGCTCCATCGTATGCATAAAGAGCACCAATCTTGCAAATCCTTGAACAGTACGCAAGAGTGCGGCGGAACTTGGCCTTAGCCTTTTTGTGAAGAGAATGTGACTCGAAGGGACGAAAGCTTTTTTGCGCCCTCCCCCTCCCTTATATTTTATAATGAAATGCCAAGTGTCGTTTTTCTTCTTCCCGCTCCAATCCCACTCCCATCCCCTCCCACTTCCACGCAACCCCATTCCCTCCCTTCCTCTATAACTAGAGGGTTGTCTCTCGGCTAAACAATCTCCAAACATTAATAAAGGTATTATTATTATCATTATCATCGTTATCATTATCATTATCACTACCATTATTATTATTATTATTATTATTATTATTATTAGTTTATTACATGTTTGTTTATTTCATTTGCCAACTTTAAAAATTAAGAAAAATACACGATAACTGTATTTCCTTTCGTAGATGTTATAAACAATAATATTGGAACATTTAAATAGAACTGAACTGGAATGTTATGTTTCTGTCTTGTAAGTAGTTTGTAAGTGTACTTGACTGTCACACCTTGTTGTAAATAATGTTTGTGTTTTGAAATAAAGCATATGTACAAAAAAAAAAATACACGGCTAATGACCCTTTCCATGGAAATAGTCCATATGGCTAAATCCCGACCAAGAAAGAACCAATCAGAGCGCTCGGATTCACTTAAGACTACCGTACCACATAATAATCAGGAATATATTCTTATTTCGGATTCATTTCGTTTTGGGGTGGTGTTAACACTTGATAAATAATATAGATGTCATAGAATGAAATAATGAAGCCAAAAAACGATGGGAAGGCACTTTGTGACACAGAACTTGCTAATTTTCATAATCAAATCGACTGGGAAGCATTCAAGCGTCAGAACCGGCCTGCTATAGTAGTCTAGTATAATAAGAATGCGTTCGATCCACCCTCTTTCCTTTCTTGCTGACACAAAATAGTAGTTCCAATCTTTTCCCCATTGTTTTTAATAGATAGCTTCAGCAGCAAGCTGCCAAGGTAGTACTTCGAGAAAGGAAGAGTCATTTTCTGCAGGTAAGGGACCGTTCATTTTTTATGAGGGAGGGGGGGCTGGTGGGATTTGGGAAGCACCATTTAAAAATCGCATGACCCCCCCTCAGCTTACCAATTTTTTCACATGGCCCCCCCTTTATAGCGGTCATTTTTTGGGATGACCCCCCCCCCAAAAAAAAATTGAACAAACAATATTTAGATTTCAACTTTTTTAATATTTCTCTATTATCCCCCTACTTCACGTTATTGTGCTCACTATGAAGACAATATTTACAATCCCTATACGACAGAGAGCTGTTGTTTAAAAAACAAATCAAAAGAAAGAGAAGTCAATTTCGGATCTCCTAGTTATGGCTCGCCCTGAGCGTGTGGCATTTGGCCTCTCACTGGCATCTTCCTCCTCTGAATTGATGAATGCAAGAATGACGTCATTTGAGTCATCTTCTCCCCCAGAGTCAATGGCATCACTGTCATACTCGTCATTGTCACTTTCATCTGTTTCACTGCTGTCAGCACTTGCCCTGTTGTCATTTTGTGTCAATGTCCTGGCATTTCTCAGTGTTGGTTGGCCAGCTCTGAGAGGACTCTTCTGCTGCAAGCATGAATGTCTTACAATTGCCTTTACTTTCTCACTCTTGCTGCTTTTTAAATGCGCAAAATTCCAAAATGCGCAATAATGGCGAAAGCGACGAGTCGTTTAAGAAAAGGTTTACAGCTGAACGATCCAGGCAGTTTGACATCTTACAAGCAAAAGAAGCAATCGTTCTAAGTGCGGATGGCTGTTCAGAAAGGGTGGGTGAGTTTTCCGTGCCAGGGTACCAGTTGAAGCCCAGTGATGGAAGAAAACTGAACTTCTCCATCAAAGAGCTCAGAGCAATTGTGGAAAAGTTGAATGTCATATTGAAAGATGTAAAGGAACATGATTCCACACTCTTTCAGTCCAATGGGCTTGCTTTAAAACAGGGCGAAGAATTTGCCCACAGTTTTAATGTAAAACAGATCAAATGTATAGAAGCTAAGTTGACGAAGGTCACGCAGGACATGGAAGCACTAGGAAATAAGAAGAGCAATTATAACAGCATATTCAAGGGCACACTCAAACAGGACATCAACAAAAGGAGAAGGAAAAAAGAAAACCGCAGAAAGTCAAATGAAAGAAAGAGGAAGCGGACTGAAAACAACGTCCAACGAGTTTATGGAATCTGTGTTGGAAACCCGCTAGGAAATGATCTTCCACAATGCCTTGTGTACCCTCCTAGAACGGCCGTCCCGGAAGAGTGTATTAAAGTTGAGGATGTTGCCACGTCGTTATTTAGAAGAGATGGGCCATACATCGCACAGCTCTTGGAAGGGAATTATTTCACCACAAACCTTGAGCAGGAAGTCAGAGATTATGTTTACACCTTCATGTACCCTGAAGAGTACACTCTGACGGAAAGCATTGCTGCTTCTTGCAGCATTGGTGAAAGAGACTCCCATAGCAGCACAAGCGGCGACGAAGAACTCGATGACAGCGAAGATGAAGATGAGTGCCAGTGAAAGTTGCATTCGAAAATAACAGTGTTAAATACTTCTTTTCAGTAGCTATAAATGCTTTTTGTGGCCAAACGTTTTTTTAAAGCAGAAGGAAAGTTTGTAATAAATTTGTATCCTGCCTTCTATGTTTATTCTATAGCAATTTTTTTGATATTCAAAGGTTATGCCATTTTAAAGTTTTACTAAAATATTTCACGTGACCCCCCCTTTTTCCCTTATTTTTTTGGGATGGCCCCCCCTCGAAAGCCATTTTTTTTCGCATGGCCCCCCCCCCAAATCCCACCAGCCCCCCCTACCTTATAAAAAATGAACGGTCCCTAAGATTAAAACGCAACAAAGATTACGGTAGTTTTGATGCAAACGCCTTCGCGTCGTTTTGGAGTGGTGATCTCTTTCTTAAAAGCTTCACTCTTGTAAGGGTCCGTCCACACTACGCCAGAAGAATTTGAAAACGCACCAATCACCGGTCATTTTGGATTTGTGTTTGAGGACAACTTGGTCAGGGAGATCACATGACTATCGTGACGCCATCGTTTTCGAAAAGTTCCGTTTTCAAACGTTTTCCTTCCTCACGAAAACGAAAAGCCGGCGTTTTCAAATTCCTCCGGTTTGAAGAGCGTTTTCGAAAAGCTTCGTTGTCGTGACGGAGTTCTGTGGACGATAGGCCTGGCCGTAGAAATAAAGCTGCGTTTTCGAATTCCTCCGCTGAAGTATGCGTGGCCGAGTGGTTAGGGCGCCGGACTTGAAATACAGAGGTCGCGGGTTCAAGTCCCGCTCTGACCACTTAGCTGGAGTTGTTTCTTGGTAAACCCTAGTTCAGCTCCTCGGTCATGCTTGTAAATAGCCAACTGGTCTGCCTCCCGCCGGTTGGGATTTTTAAGCCTATTACGTTTAATTGATATATTTTGTTATTTAGGTGTAGCTAAGCGCACTGACCACTATAAACAACAACAACAGCAACAACACAACACAAGTATGGACGTAGTCTCCTTCGCAGCCGTTTTTGGGGATGTCACGCGTGACATCCCAAAAAACGGCTGCGAAGGAGACTAGTATGGACGGGGCCGAACACAAACAAATTCGTATGAGCATTGTTATAATATCAAGTACAGACGCATTTTAAAGAAGGAATCCACCACAAGTTCTAGTAACAAGTGGACAAAACCGTTGTACCAAGATTATTTACATCATATTGCAAACTTCTGCGCGACTGTTTTAATATATCTTCTCAAAAGAAATCATTTCTAGCGACAAAAAACGTCGAAACCAAATTTTGAAGTTCATATGATACACTTGAAAGTACCGGTGAAGTGAAACTATTGGTGACAATTTACCTATGTTTACACAATTTCTCTGAACTTTGAAAATTACTTCTCAAGTTCCTATGAGAAATTGTTTTTGGTGTTATTTCACGCAATTATTTATATTTTTAGCTTTTAGAAAATGCAAAAAGGATTTTAATATACTTCATTATTCTGGTACAAGATTTTTGACCACTAAAAACTGAAATTGTTCGATTTCGTAACGGTTTTCAAAATTACCTGTGACGCAGACGAGGTCCAACTTGTAATAATTATCTTTGCGCAAAAAAAGCATGCCGTTTTCTTTGAATCGTGATCGAAAAGAGATTTAGCCTCAGAAAACAGCCATCTGAGATTCGTGCGCCTCATTCAATTGCCCGCTTGAGTGTGATAAGTGTAAAGAAGAGAGACTTTGTTTTATTGTGTCCTCATTTATTGTGTCCTTTGTGAAAGAGGCCACGTTCACAACTATGAAGTAAATAAAGTAAAACCAAAAACAAAGCCACGAAATCTTACTTGCCTGATAGCCCCATGAAGGTTTTATCCAACGAGCCTGCAAGAGAAAAAATCACTTTCTCTAGGCTATCGCTTGTAAATGTGACCTGTGTTGTAATCTTGTTTTGCAGCTCTCGAAGTAACGAGGCAAGCTCTAAGAAACGTTGGAATTGACGATCAACTTCAATGTGAAATATTTAAGGTGAAGCAAACTCATTTTTGGTAAACGTCTCTCCTTTCCGATTCGTTGTACTCCCACTTTACTTCTTTATCCTAGCTTTTCTTGATTCTAAAGCTGGCCTTCCTCTTTCTAGGTTCTCAATGGTATTCTCAAGTTTTGTGACGCTCAGTTCTCGGATCCGAATCCGTCAACCAACGAAACTTGCACTATTCAAGATGTTCAAGGTAAGTGTTAGCTGAAAACTTGGTTTCTTGTGAGGAAAATACGAACTAAACGGGGCATGAGAAGACCCTCTCTCTCTTTGTATAAATTTGTGAATAAAATAGTTCCGAATCTCGCTTGCATTTTACCCTGAACTCTCATCTGCTCCCATCGTTTCTCGTGCGCTTTCACGAAATTTAATCTTCTTGATTTTTCATGACACTGATCGAGCAGAGTTTACGCTTGTTTGAGACAGGTCAAAGATATCAACTCTCTCGTACTCTTACCAAGTTTGACCGCGCTCTGATTAGGGCTGGGTTGACAAGAGTTGAAGAAAACTCTTGTACTGAACACATTTCTCCACTCTCTTTGCCTCTTTGTTCTTGTTTGACTGTCAAAAGAAAGCCGCTTCTTTAGAAAAACAGACAGCTAATAAGTGAGGATATCTCTGATGGACTCCTACGTACACTCTTACTATTAAACCATGCTTTCTTGACTTTTTCATCCTTAGAAGCCTGTGAATTACTGGGAACTGAAGCGGAGTCGCTCAAGCAGTGCTTAACATTACGACGAATCACAACGGGTTCCACTGGCGAGCAGTTCATGAAGCCATGTTCAAAATCAGAATGCGTGGAGAGAAGAGATTGTATGGCCAAACTGATCTACTCCAGGTACGAAAACAAAAGTGTACAGCGGATTGAAAGAACTTAGAGTCAAGGGTTCATACACGAACACAAGCTGGCTACACTTCTTATAAAATTAAAGTGAAAAAGTGCGCGCATAGATAGGTTGATCCCGTTACGTCTCGCGCTACCTTCTCGTGCATTGCGCTTTGTAAACGAG
Source organism: Orbicella franksi (assembly GCF_964199315.1). Classification (NCBI taxonomy): domain Eukaryota; kingdom Metazoa; phylum Cnidaria; class Anthozoa; order Scleractinia; family Merulinidae; genus Orbicella; species Orbicella franksi. The sequence continues at coordinate 19,888,873 of NC_138156.1, read as the reverse complement.
GGACGCTTTTCCAAGTTCCTTTTCCTACGCGTAACATGCCTTTGCCCCAGAACACCTTACCTTTGATGGTAATATCCTCTTGTGTGATTATTCTTTCGTTTTCGTAGATTGTTCGACTGGATTGTTGACTTCATAAATGCGTCCATCAGAGCTCCGTCAGATTCGAAGTATTCTTTTATAGGTAAGACCAGAAGATAAGCTTCTGTTAAGACGTTATAAAATATGATAAGATACAGTTCAGCCCCCGGGGAAGGGACTCCCATCTGAAAAAGGGGGACGCCCGCCGTAAAATTTGAATTAAACCCCTAAAGGAGACCAATTTGGGCGTGACTCAAGCTTTATTTGACCCCTAAAAGATACCAATTAAAACGGAATAGGTTTGATTACCAGCTGCCATTTAGGAAAGGAGCCCGGGCTAGTAGATCGGAATCGAGAGACTAGCGGAAATCGAGCATAAAAACGGAAATAGGAGCGTTTTTTATTATTATTTCTTCGAGTGTAAGCTAAAAGATACTTTGACAGCTAAAAATAGTGGCGTTTCGTCATGAACACCCTAAGTGAATCCAGAATCCTTGATTTATACCCCTAAGCGAGACGACTAGCATCCCCGACCTTTTCATATAAGAGTCCTCGCACCCCGGAGGTTGAGCCTCTCTAATAGGGGGAGGGATTCCTCCCTGTTACCCTATTTAGCCTACAAGATGTCCTACGGAAGTTAGTGGTTGGTTCTCGACCTTTTACCTCCAAAAAATGCCAACACTTTTAACATCCAGTTCGATCCTGGATACAGTCAGCCCGTCGAGATATAAGCCGTCAAATTGACGGGGTTACCCGGTTCTCACCGTTTGCTTCTATTTCAGGTCTTCTGGACATTTACGGCTTTGAAAACTTTCACTTCAACAGCTTGGAGCAGTTGTGTATAAACTACGCCAACGAAAAACTACAGCAACATTTCGTGTATTACTTTATGAAGAGACAACAGGTAAGAATGGCTTCTTCAATATTTGCTTAGTAACTAGTCCTGAGATCCTCTGAACAAAACGATAGGCTATGCTGCACCACACAGTTACAATATTTTCCAGGCACGCAATTCGTGCAAACTCAAAACTGAAGACATGTAATTTGCGTTTCAGGAGGAGTATCAAAAGGAGGGTATTGACTGGTCCTTCCAAGATTTTGTCGACAATCGTTCTTGTTTGGATCTCATCGAGGGAAGAACAAGTGTCTTTTCACTAATGAATGAGGTGATAAAACATTTTTTACGCTCTAAATTGTCTAACATCCTTATTTGAATGCAATCGTACTTGTCTTGACATTAATGCTAGGGTTTCAAATGGATATCTCTTTCGTTCGGTGCCAGGAGTGCTGTTTGAAGAGAGAACTAGACACGAAGTCTTTTAGCACTCGCCTGGAGACGTCCTTACTTCAGAACAGCCACTTTACTTGTCCGCGGTTTAAGAGGGAAAATCACGTATTCAGCATACATCACTTTGCCGAGAGCGTGTCCTACCAGGTGGAGGGACTCGTCAAGAAAAACAAGGTTGGAGTTTGTTAGTAAAGATAATTCAACTCATGCTGACTACTTGCCCCCGTTTCTAGACGTCCCTCCTTCTTTGTTTGAGCGCAGTGCGCGTGGGGTTGTGGGTCTATTACCCTCGAAAACGATTAAGTCCGCCCCCGCTCCCTCCCTGCTTTTTTGCGCGTTCTGTGTTCTCGTCTTGCCGACGAAATGAAGCGACGCCTAGAAATACCGGAAAGGCAGTATAAAATCTGTAAAGACCCTTTATAAATTAGCACTTGGAGAGTTTCTGATTTTTTCTACCATAAGAATTCCAAGCTATCAGATTGTGGGATTACGTACTAAAGACAGCCAACGAAAAGAGGAAAGAAGAGAAAAAACGCGCTTTTTCAACCAGGGTCTAGAAGAGTCAAAGTATCTCTAGTCTCTCTGAGGTTCATTTGTGCTGTCGATTTTCCTATTGAAAACTTCTTTCACCCCTTGCGTTCAAACAATTACCAGAACAATTTTCACCTGAGATTAGTTTTTCTTTTTTTCATTCCTAATTTTGTAATCAACACAGGATTTTGTACCCCCTGAAGTAGTGGAGCTGTTACAACGCAGCAAAAATACATTGATTCAAGAACTCTTTCAACTGAAAAGAAATCATATCCAAGACAGCGACGGTACACGAGCTGTAAGTGTGTTACGACGTTTTAATGAGTTAAAATATTATTGAATAATGTTAGAAGTATCCCGTTCAGGTTCTTAAGACAAATAGCAACGGAAAACCAAAGCAAACAAAGCTAGCTGGAAATCACGCTAATGGGTTTCTTTTCAAGCCATACTGAACGGCACCACTGTCAGGTAATCCTTCACAACTATATATTTTTGTTGTTGTTTTAGGATGGAAAGTTGAACGCAAAGGACAGAAGTAAACAAAGGCAGACTACAGTCACCGTTGTGCACAAATTCAAGGTACTTGTCCGAGTAGAATGTATGATACCATTGTCTTTTTTGGCGTGCGATGAGGCTGCAATCAAAATACCAACAATTCTGTCCTAACCATGTTACCGCTGATAACCTTTTCATGCACAGTTTGCAGTTTCGGTCAAGGCTTCATCACTCGTGATGCTTCAGGATGCTTCGTCGCCCGAAACATCCCACTGCATGAGCGAGAAGAAACCTCCGGTACCCAGGGTATTGTTTGCCAATGTTGGTTCATAAACGTACGCGGTATTTCTCCTCATTTCTAGAACCATGTTGCATAAACCAACATTTCTCACGCGTTTTTTAAAGGTAACGTTACTTTTAAAACAGCTGTTTTGATTACTGGAATGTCTGACTGTTTTTGCTTTTGATTAAGGTCTCCCTTGACAGCCTGATGTCCACGCTTCGCTCTACAAATGTTCACTACATTCGCTGTATCAAACCCAACTCCAGTTGTCAACCTGGACTTTTCGACAGGAAACAGGTACTTTGTACACCTTTCAATTTACTATCTTTTTCTCTCTCTTCGATTTGCAAACAACGGTTTACTTCCTAGAGAAAACCACGTATAACTGAGAACGTTACAGGGCTGTAACTTGTTCTCTAAGTCTGTCATCATCTAAACATACTTTCCACGTACGTAGGTCATGGCTCAGCTGAATGCATGTGGTGTGGTAGAGACAATTCGGATAAGCGCTGCTGGTTATCCAATCAGGTGAGAAAAATACACAGAGCTCTCAAGAAGGTTTCTTATCCTAACAACATGCTTAGGTAAAGTTTGCATACGAGCCAAGAGGCCCATCAGGCTGGCGCTTATCTCCGGTTTCTGTAGCATGAAGAGACTAGAAGTATTTCTGCCCCCACCCTGGATGGAATGCTAGTCCATCGCAGAGTTCCCCAGCATTGAATTCGCCAGTACCCATTTATACACCTGGGTAGAGACTAGAGGGAGGTAGTTTGAGAGAAAAGCGTCTTGTCTAAGAACACAACAGAATGTTCTCGGCCAGGGCCCGCACCGCTCGATCCGGAGGCGAGCGCACCAACCATGAGGCCACAGCGCCTCCAACAACATGCTTACAAAGCTTACACGCTCACGACAATAACCCTCATTTCCTCTTTCAGGCTCTCCCATCACGAATTTCTACAACGATACAGCCTCGCTTTGAAGCATCTCAACCCAGTGACGCGCAGTCATGTAACTCAGTCCCAAGCCCACTCGCCGAAGAAAGCCGAAGCCTTTCCTCTGGTTCCCGCCGTGGAAAGACTGAAACGTCGCTCTCGTCGACGACACCGAAGTAGCTACGATCACAAGAGACACATTTGCCGGTCAATCTTGGAAGTCGTCCAGGTTGACAGTGATGACGTCAAGGAAAATGTCCATACGAACGACAGCGGTGTAAAAATCGGGCGAACGAAGGTTTTCCTCCGAGAAGAAGCGGTACGTTGAACGAACGTCAGAATGAAAAAGTTTCCACGATTTTAGGGGTGTATAGTCTAAGGTGGCGGGCCACTCTTGTAGCGGTCGATCGTCAAATACTTGAACGATTAAGACGGCACTAGAGGTCGAGAGTCAAACACCTGGTCCCAGTTGTTCGACGGCTGGATAATGCTATCCACTGGATAAATCGTTGTCCAGTGGATAAGTGTTAACAAAACGAACCACGCTATTTACTGGATAGTGATTTATCCGGTGGATAGCGTTATCCACCTTTCGAACAACCCGGCTCTGAACCATTTATAGTGTCAAGATAAAGCAATTTGGGAGTTCACCCAAAAGTATACATAGTTTTTATAATTGCATGCCGTATTTAGTATTGTAGAATTGACCATTACTGTACTTAAATTCGAAATTAGCCAATCAGAAGCCTGGTCTACAGTCATGTTATCCTGCAATGTCATGGTCATTTGGACGAATTTGGTTATGGTAAATACCTAATCGTACCTTCCTGGTACTCTTCGGCGGCATAACAGGCTAAGGGTATTTTGGATATATTACGTCTCACCAAAATACGAACCATATCTCGACCAAACTCACCTAATTCGCCACCGAAGCGTACCAAAAAGGTAGAATAGGTATGAATACTCATAGGTTCTACTCGCGATACATTACTATTGGATCAAGGTTCTTCTGGAGTAGAGCTTTGCGTTAACACATTTAAGTGGTAGCTGAAATGTAGCGCGTTGATAAGGTTTTAAAATGCGAATGCATTCTCTAAATCTCGTTCCTCGGCCAAACGCGCGTTTCCACGAGTTTTTTTTTTTTTTTCTTTTTTGCTTCGTCGTTCTTAGATGGAACGGTTAGAGCAAGTCCGGAACAGATGTCTCACCAAATCGGTGCTGGCTATCCAGAAAAGCTGGAGACGCCATAAGAGACGAATTGAAAGGAGAAGAAACTCTGCAGCTGTTACAATCCAATCAGGTAAATTACATTTCCTTGTGTCAAGCGTTTCATGTGTTCTTCAACAAAATGTGTTAGGAAGCTTAGAGGTCCAATACTGGAGTTTCATTAAAGGTTGGGTACTGGGTAAATTGACTGGTTTGACCATCAAGAGGAAAGTTTTCTTATAAAGAAGTTTAGTTTAAAACGTTTTGTCCGCCTGTGAAAACCAGTTGCCTTCCTGCTGAAAACGTTAATGAAACCACTTCAATAAGTGGTGCATGTGGGGTCTGGGTTCAAGCCTCCTCAGGACCTTTGCTTTGTACAGTCAGGGTTCGTACCCTTTTTCAGAAAAAAATTTCCAGGACTTTTCCAAGACTCAGATTGATTTTTCCAGGACTAAAATTCACATCAACCCTTTCACTCCCATTATCTTAATGTTAATTCTCCTTACTGTTTGCCATACATTTCATGTTTTTTTACTTGACTTTAACAGATTTCCAGAACTTTCCAGGACTTTCCAGTCCTGGAAAATGCCACAATAAAATTCCAGGACTTTCCAGGTTTTCCAGGACCTGTACGAACCCTGTGTGCTGTGGAATCCTGATGTTTCGAACCACCAAGGGAAACGAAAATTGGTTTGACAGATCGAGTAGTTCGAGAGATCAGGAGTAAAATTAGTGTTCGACTGAGGGGAGGAAACGAATTTTGGTTCGAGTTATTGGGATATTCGACTGAAGAATCGGGGTTCAAGAAATCAGGATTCCACTATTATGGAGAGGGCACATGCTACGTAATTCAACTCCAGTTTGCTCCTTCAATGCTTCGGCCTCAACTGACTTGCTCTATCTCTCCTGCCAAGAGTATTTCTTTAGTATTTATCACTGCCTCAGTCACGCAAACGTAACGGTTAACGGGCTTTGTTTTACCATTCCTAAGCATAAAAGCCTCTAAGACAGTCTTTTCTTTCCAGTTTGGCGAGGATGGAGAGCCAAGATGAATTTCCAGAGAATTCAAGAGGCAGTGAAAGTCATTCAACACAACACAAAACGTTATTTTTCCTTGAAGCGACTACAAGAAGAGTGTAACATAAAATTGAAAAGCGACACATCGGCAGAAGAATTCTTCAACGATACCCCTCCAGACAAGAACCCTGCGCTAAAGGATAACGCGCCTCAAAACTACACACCTTCGTCGCTGCCGCGATCTTTTTCACCCGCCGAAACAACAATTCGCCAATTTGGACTTCTTTCTAGTTTAGCCACACGTGCTGTAGGATCTTGGTTTGACCCGCTGGAAACGAAACCTGACCAGTTTACGCCGCAGAATTATTTTTCGGCCCCATGTAGTAGACAAATGACATTCAACTCCACCAGAGGGCATATAAGTCCTCTAGCCATGTTGATGTGTAATTTCAGTCCCGCAAAACCGCGGGTTGACGATGCGGACAAACCGAGCTTAACGATGCTGTCAGTCAATAAATCATCGGCCATTATATCACGCCGAGATATCGAAAAGGTAACTTGCTTGTATGGATCTTTTTTGTTCAGGCTAAGCAGTGTCTACGATTTTACACAGAAAGCATACCCTCTGTTCCTCTTTGGAAAATTGGGTTGGGGCGGTGGGAGGGAGTGCAGGTATGCAACTGGGGTCTCATAGCTGTGTCCAAGAGTGTTGCGGAGTTTCAGGACATCATTCTACTGTAAATTCTTCTTGAAACCAATTACGAGGTTTCTTTTCGGTTTACTGCAGGGTTTGTTGTGATTGGCCGAGTGAAAGTATAAAGTCAATCAGTCCATTTGCGTGACATATATCAAGAAAATGAAATCGGATGTTACGTTTGAATGGTCATGTCAGAATAATTGTCTTTTAAGTTATCTTTCGATTGCGCCGGTCCATTGTTTTATTGTCTGTGTTCTATGTATCACCTAACTGCTCATTTTATGACTTCTCTTTCTCAGATGCCAGTAGCATTTCATTGCAAAGGTACCCCTCTACCCCACGCTAACAGGAGACCACATTCGGCAACCACAACCAACATGGTAATAACTTCCACTGGTATACGTAATAGCAATTTTTTCAGCGACAACTAAATATAGACTTGGAGTCCTTCCCCTCCCCCTCCCTGGCCTATGACCGCGCCCTACACAGAGAATAATACAAGGAATTCCGTCAAAGGATATGCTCGACAGAGAGGTCGTAAGTGAAATGAAACCTCTCGCACCTTAGGTAAATTGGCAAAAAGGACTACCTCTTCTTCCTTAACCGTAACAAGGGAGGCTCATTCGCCATGTTTGTTCAGTGTTATATTCCTCTAGTAAGTTGGTGTCTTATCCTTTCAATGTTTCTTTTAGGGTTTAGCTGCCATCAATGAGCTAGATTGGGAGATTGAGTGATTGCGGCCATTGAAAGCGATCGACAACGAAGCTCGTAATCTCAGATGCAATCGATAGATGAGGACCCCCCAAAATTGGCGCGTCAGATAATTGACAGATCCCACGAATTCCTTCTTATATTTAAAATCGTTCTAATTGGGTAAGACAAAAAGATTTTTAAAATGTAAATAAATATATCTAAGCGTTGATAAATTCCATTTGCACTCCAAGCAAACCTCGTTAAAATAACAAGAAAAGAACATCAGCTACGGTTGAATTTAAGACTCCAATTATCTAGTCAAGTTCTCGTGTTCGTAAAATATCATTTTATTAAACGTTGAATTCATATTTCAAGTTGTTATTTCATCTTGTCGTCTTCTGTTTCTTTTTCGACTGTGCCTCGTCTTAAGCCTTTCTTTTGGTCTCGAGTTTTCGTACCTAAAAAGAAACAAAAAATTGAAGCTTAACGCGTTGCTACACGAAAAGTAAAAATGTTCAGGCAGGGTTCAAAGCACCTTCTGTAGCAAACGCAATGCAAATTGCACGGAATATTGTGTCCTATAACCACAAGCATCTTTACTACACAACGTTAAAAGTTCTGTGACCTTCTGTGTTACAGCGCTAGGTAAAATTAGGCTATTTCACTTGAGGCATGTCTATGTTGAATTTCAAATTGGCCACATAACTTCACAGAGTTTTTGTTTAGTGTCTGTGGGTGCTTTTCATTTTATCAGATTGATCAGCCAGACCAGCTGTTGTGAAATGGAACGACATTTCTCGATCATACCGGGCCAACCGACAAGAATAGCTTTTACTATTTCCCATTCCTTTCCCTAATCTCTTACAGAAGTGAAAATCTAATGAAGAGAAGTAGGGCAACCAACCAGTTTCTCAAAATGGAACGGCAAATTTCCGACTGACTGGCTCGAACGATCAAACTGGACCTCCTTGAAAGGTGCTCCTTGTTTTCCGGAAATTTTCTGGTCGGACCAAGCCGTTTCATTTGATATCTAATTATCAAATGCTTCCCGCGCATGCGCATTCTGCTATGTTTATGCGCTAGTGAAAACATGCCACAACTGAATGCCCGAAACATGCTACTTTTCATGTAAGACTTCTACTGTATGACCTGGATAGCCTGCGTTTAACAATGTAGTAGCAGGTAATGCATACGTAAAACTAATTTTCATCTATTTCAAGCTGTACATTATAAACTACAATTAATCAGATATCATAACATCAAAAAAAAAACCCCGAAAAGTAGTTTACCTCTGATCTCTTTTTCTTCTTGGAATGCATAATTCGGTCGTATAGCCGTTTGTCTTTCTTTTTCATGGCCATTATCGCCAAGTTCTTTTCCTCTTTGCTCAGTTCTTCACCTGGCGTCCGTTCCACATAAAATTTAGTCAATTTTTGATCATTTGACCGACCTCCACTCCGACCACTGACGCGCTGATATTTTTCAAAAGAAAGTGTAGTGCATAGCAGGTAACATAGGGATAAGTTTAAAGGAATGGAAATAAATAAACGAATGACAAGAGGGAATCATCTACCTCAAATCTGGTTTCCCTTTCTCTTCTCTGACGCGAAGTCGCAGGAAAAACCACTATTGTTATCGCTATCCTGATTTTTTAGCTTTTTTACACAGTTTTGGTTTATTAAACAGAAGTGTATCCATCCTCCTCAAGCAGAGGCTGAATCGAATCATGCTAGTTACGGTATCTGGTGTTTCGCATTGAACACAGAAACGGTTCTTCATAGGGTGTCTCTGAAACGAAGACCTCTTAAACGAAGACCCTAACACCCTAAGACCTCAAAAACTCTAAAACGAAGACCCCCTAGTTTTCTAAGCATTTTTTACCTTTAGTGAAGTTTTGCTCCAAAAGACCAATTTCGATATATTAAAATTCAGCCTAACACAATAGACCTCAGCACGAGGCTCTGGGGAATAAACCCAACAATCTTTGTATTTATTCCCCAGAGCCTCGTACTGAGGTCTATTGTTTTAGGCTGAATTTTAATGTATCGAAATTGGTCTATTTTGTTCATTATTCGTCATCTTGAGCTGAGTAACCAGGCTCCCACACTTGCCCGGAAGTTAGGCTACCTACCGATTTTCTTCCTTCTGTCAATCATATGGAAGAAGAGAGAGCGCGCGCTTTGCCGTGTTTTCCCGGCAAAGTTTGGCAAGAGAATTATTCGTCGATTTTGGGATCTTTTGGGATCTTAGGGCCTTAGGGTCTTAGGGTCTTAGGGTCTTCGTTTTAGAGGTCTTCGTTTTAGAGACACCCGATTGTCAAGAATTTAAAAGGTGAAGTTAAATATGCAGAGGAGCAGGTGAAGTCTGACAGGAGAGGTTTTGAAGATGTGCTCGGCAAAAATGAATATAACAAGTATGAGCAAATTAAAACATTGCAGAAAAGTTTAAATGCCTGTGAAGCAAAGCACTTAAAAGAGTTTCAAGAAATGAGTGATGGGCTTTCAAGAAGAGAACAGATTCACGTGGAGACAAAAGACAAACTGACTGCTGCAGAAGAAGAACTAAAGATTTTTAAAGAGGAACTGAAAGCACCAGAAAGAGAGTGTTCAACAAACATAACCAAGTATCAAGAAAAAATTCAAGCAAGTCTATGGAACGCCAGAACTGTCTTATGATACTTTTTTTTTTATTATATTGGGTGGTTATGTCATTATATTTAATACTTATGTTATTATATTCGGTGATTAGCTCATTATACTCGGTGCTTATTCCATTATGTTCGGTGCTTATGTCTTTATATGCGGTGCTGTCTTCATTATATTCGGTGCTTATTCCATTATATTCGGTGCTTCCCTTGTTATATTCGGTGCTTTCCTCGTTATATTAGGTGCTTTTTTCATTATATTCTCACGGGTGATCTCTTGTGACTTCAGTTGAGCTAACAAGGCAATCACGTTCTCTCTCCACTTTGTAAGCAAACTGTCTCCTTGACTGCTGTCACTCTTGGTGAATTTAGTTTGAAACTTAACTAATTCTCTCTCTTGAATGGAAGGAATTTCATTCATGGATGATAGTCTCACATTGAGAGGTTCTACCGTAGATCTTAATTGCTCATTTTCCTGTAACAAGCTGGTAATGTTTTGCTTTGCTTCTTCGTTCTCTTTTTGAAGTTTCTCCATCTGAGTGTTTGGCAGGTTCTCTGTGATGTAAGCTCTGAGTTGGTCAACAACTGAGTTCTGAGCCTTAAGTTCTTCTTCTTTCCTCTTAAGCTTTCCTAGAAATGGTCAGTAGCGGGTCAATCTAAAAGAAATGAAGGGTACGTAGGTGTAGTATAGCAATGTAACATATCATTTGTGCTTTCCTTTTTACTTGGAGAGAGAGGGGACAGGAGAGGGAAGGGGCCAAAATGTTTTTGATATAGGTCATTTTCAAGTTTTCAAAATTGCTGTATTAGAAATGGTTTTTATCATATCTGTATTTTTGGAGAGGGGTGGAAAGGGTCTGTCGGGCATGTTAACTCAACTAAGCTTTATGCCCTTTCGCAGACTCAAGTTGTCACTCTGGACCCATCCTTGAAGAACCACAACAGCACTTGGAGAGAGAAGATTAATATGATAGGACATTAAATTGGTGTCTACGAGCGACATGTTTAGCACTTCAGCTTCACTTGTTAACCTCTGTTCACATCAACTTCCCTCTTTTAATTTTCTCTCGTTCACTTGTTAACTTCTGCTCACATCAATTTCCCTGTTTTAGTTTTCTTTCAGTACAATTATTCTTCCCTGCAGTCAGCAGGTAGAAGGCCAATTTGCCACAGTTAGGAGACGCGACAGCAATAAACCTGAGAAGTTAAATATTTGTTTTTCCCTGTTTGATCGACGCGACAATATAAACCGGAGAAGATAAACATGATCTCGCCCCATTGTGGCCATAGAGCAATTCAGGTGATAACAACTGAGTTTTTAATTTCGAGGGGTCTGAGTTTTCGGGGTCTGAGGTTTCGTGACACCCGTTTTTCCCGGCTTTCCCTAGACTACCTCCAAATTGTACGGCCCCTTGCGAAGACTGGTGACGATCATATCGAAGAAAGCACCGAATGAAATGAAGTAAGCACCGAATATAATGAAGTAATCACCGAAAAAGGAAGTACCGAATATAATGGCCTTTGCACCGCATATAAGGAAGAGAGCACTGAATATAATAGTGTTAGCCCCTGTAATAATGAAGAAAACACCAAACAAAATTAGAACCGAATATAACGAAGAAAGCACCGAATATAATAAAAGCAGCACCGAATATAATGAAAAAAGCACCTAATATAACGAAGAAAGCACCGAATATAACAAGGGAAGCACCGAATATAATGAAGACAGCACCGCATATAAAGACATAAGCACCGAGTATAATGGAATAAGCGCCGAGTATAATGAGTTAATCACCGAATATAATAACAAGTACTAAATATAATGACATAACCACCCAATATAATAAAAAAAAGTATCATAAGACAGTTCTGGCGTTCCATACAAGTCAATCAGATTTTGACAAAACTTTTAAGGAACTAAGCTGTAAGATAGAAGAGCAGACAATTTCATATCAAAGAGAATTTCAGAGTCTGACAGGTGAGATAATCAACCAAACAATAAGTGTCACTGTCCATGTCATTAGTCAGTGTATCATCATTATTGCTGAAGTCTCCTAACTGTGGCAAATTGGTCTTCTACCTGCTGACTGCAGGGAAGAATAATTGTACTGAAAGAAAACTAAAACAGGGAAATTGATGTGAGCAGAAGTTAACAAGTGAACGAGAGAAAATTAAAAGAGGGAAGTTGATGTGAACAGAGGTTAACAAGTGAAGCTGAAGTGCTAAACATGTCGCTCGTAGACACCAATTTAATGTCCTATCATATTAATCTTCTCTCTCCAAGTGCTGTTGTGGTTCTTCAAGGATGGGTCCAGAGTGACAACTTGAGGAGCAATACACGATAATACAGATAGTCAGGTGGTTACCATGGTTATTGGACTTTCACTTGACTGCTAACTGTTGGCTTTTTTATAGTTATGAATATCGGCAAATTCTCCCCTCACACCATCCATTCTCATACTTATAATATAGAAAAAAATTTTTGGGATCGCTTGAAGCTTCTCAGTCGACATAATTATTGTTAAATAGCTTGTACATGATCGGCTCGCTCGATTCCCTAAACTCGGGCTGCCGGTCATTTAGTAATTTGAAAACAGTGACCGGGAGTCGACCTAAAAAAAAAATCTAAGTGTCACGAACCATGGGCGTAAACCAAGCGCTTATTACACTTGCGATCTATACAGCTCTTCTGGATCGCTTGGGTTAAGATGGGTTCCTTCGATTCCTTAAATTTGAGAGAAATATCGGACTGCCAGTCATTTAGTGAGTTGGAAACCGCCCGGGGGGGGGGGGGGGAACTCCCATATGAAATGGACGAGGATGCTCGTCGTCTCGCTTAGGGGTGTAAATTTTGGATTTTGGTCTTGCTTAGGGTGTTCTGGGCAAAATGTCATTATTTTTAGCCGTCAAGGTCTCGTTAAGGGTCGCACGAGAAGAAATAACAAAACAGAAGGAATTTTGATTCTTTATATTTACTCAATTCATATAAACAAATTCGCCATCATTAAAAGTCACTGTACTTTTTATTTGTCTGTTTTATAAACTGTTCTCTTTTAGGGGTCTGCATAAGTTTGGCCACGCCCAGATTGGTCTCTTTTAGGGGTTAAATTCAAAATTTCCGACGAGCATCCCCGTCCACTCCATATAGGAGTCCCCTCCCCCCCCCCCCCCCCCCCCACCGGGGGAAACCGTGATCGGCGGTCGACCTGAAGAAATTGTAAGTGTCACAAACCATGGTCTCGCTCTCTGAGCCGAGCGTAAACCAAGCGTTTATTACACTTGCGATCTATACAGCTCTTCAGGATCGCTTGGGTTGGGATGGGTTCCTTCGATTCCTAAATTTGAGCAAAATATCGGACTGCAGGTCATTTTTTTACGAGACGTAAACAGAAGTATCGCGTTTCAGTCGCCATATATGCAAATTAGAGTCAAGCTTTTTGACCTCAACGAAAACGCTGCAAAACATTTACATTTATGTTTGGATCCCTGCAAAGTCACCCAGCCCACACATGAGTTCTACGCCACGTAGGATTACTCAATACAACTAAGCGATCCGAATAAACGAGATGCCAAAGGTAAAACTGGCGATCGGAAGAGTATTTAGCTATTAAGTTGCACACTGACCTCGAATTTCTAGTATACTTCCAGAAATTCCTACGATACCTTCTGAGTTGTTTTTCTCCCAAAATCCAGCTTCAGGATCTTTGAAATCGTTTTCCATTTGTCCTAGATGGGAATCTCGGCCAATTCGAAGCGAATTTATTTTATGGCGCTAAACTCGTCATGCAAGCCATATTGTCAAATCATTCATTGGAATGTATTTTTGACCTTGAAATGCTACTCGAAGATGGCGAAACGCGAACTCGTGGTCGCAAGAGCCTTGAAATGCTGCTAGAAGATGGGGAAACGCGAACTCGTGGTTGCAAGAACCTTGAAATCTAGTATTAACACTAACCTGTTGGAGAAGACCAGAGTTGTGCATCAGGGAAAGGGTAAAAAAAATTTCACATTTTTGACCAGGTACTCATATCTTTCTAAATAACGCTTTATGCTTATATATCTTATTTATGGGCCATGAGGTCCGTATTGGGAAAAACTGTGCCTTGGGTCTTGAGTATGGCCCGACGCTAAAAATTTGCGATAAGCCGGTTGAAGCTGTTCCATGTGCGATGACTGAGGACAGATGATGCAAATGGGGAAAAAAGAAAGGAGAAAGGGAGGGGTGGAAGAGTTTCATTCACTTCAAATTTCGGCAGGACTTTTTCCTGTCGCCAACAATGTTGCGATATGTTGCAATGAAATGTTGCGATCGTTTGGCCGGGGCTTTAAGCTACTCACTCGACAAAATTTGGGTGTATTCCGCACCGCATTTGTTGTTGTAGTAGTTTCTGTTCCAGTGCAAGGCATATTTCCTGTCCTTTTTATGAAGAAGCACCTTTCATGATTACACCTCCGCTAAACTATTTATTTTGAGGGGGCAAGATAGAAAACAGGACTAATCAAGCGTCAAGAATCGGATATGTTGGCGATTGCGTGCCTCAGTTACGACGTGTTGTGATTTTCATCTCCGTGTCTTCTCACTACAATGGGTTTGTGGAAGATTTAGTTACAAAGGGTTTTAAAATACTCACGAACCTTCACAACGTGAACCTTCGCATTTCGCTTCTATTCTCGTCAAAACTCTCGGTGTTGCGTGCTTACAGCTCTTTGCCGACGACGAAAAGGTAGCAGCACCAAATAAAATGAGCAGCAATACAACACCATTGCAGACATTTTGTCATACTGATAGCCGTCTAAAATTTAGAAGCTCAAAGAATCCTGATCACAATTCTCAGAAATCTTGCCTCATCACAAAGTTACTTTTAGCAGCCACGTCAAATGAAAACACTTCTAATGACGGCCTGTGATTGGTCAGTGTCATAAATTAAGTGACTGCCTTCTTTCAACCTTTCAATCATTTTGCGAAACAAACTGTAATTTGAATATTGGTCCAGCAAAACTGATTACAATTCTTAGAAACTGAAAATGTCAAACATGTCTATAAACAACGTTCTGTGATTGGGTAATATTATTAGACACTGATCACAAGACTTTATTGTTGGACGCTTTTCCAACTTAACTTCAAACCCTCCCCGTTTTCCGCCTTCAAACATGGATGTAAAAACCCTGCTAAACAATCTTCATGTAGAAGTATCCTGTTCTGTGTGCATGACCACATTCACAGATCCAAAACAGCTGCCATGTTTACACAGTTTCTGTCTTCACTGCTTGAAAGGGATTCTACGAACTAGCGGCCGCCATGATATCATAACTTGCCCGGAATGTAGAAGAGAGAGTAGAGTCCCTGGCAGTGGAAACCTGAAGGACTTGCCGACCAATTTTCGAATCAACAGTTTGCTAGATGTGTTGGCCATCAAAGATTGCAACACTACAGGTGTCAAATGTGGAAGCTGTGACAAGAAAGGCGCTCACAGTTTGTACTGCTTCCAGTGTTGTGCATTCTGGTGTGACGACTGCATTACCGCGCACAACATAATCCGAGCTAACAAAGAACACCGTGTGTTGGCGATTAAAGACTTCCAAGATCAAGACATCGAGGACGTGTTACAGCGACCAGCATTTTGTGGAAATCCAGGACACGAAAAGAAAGAACTGGAATTCTTTTGTAGGAACTGTGAAGAACCAATTTGCAACTCTTGTGCTGCAACCATTCACGACGGCCACGTCAAAATACTCTTGGAAGAAGTGGCAAATGAAAGAAAAGCCGAAGCGAAGACTGTGATTGAATCTCAAAAGGAGAAGGCCCAACAGATTAGAAATAAAATCTTTCAGGTTGACCAAAACTGTGCAAAAGTTCAAGAAGAAATCGCCAATGCGAAAAGAAGCGCGCAGCAGTTTGCTGATAACATGATGGCCGTTATCGAGGCAAAGAAGCAGGAGATCTTCAATTCAGCTGAAAATCCAGGAAAGCAATCACTCGAGCAACTGGGAATACAAAAGAGTGAGTTTGAAAAACAAGCTCGAAAAACTGAGACAGCAGTTGAAAAAGCTGAAGCACTTCTGAAGCGAAGCACAAGCGCTGAGATAGCACAGTTAGACAAGTCATTGAAAACAATCTTTCCGGAAGAAGTCAAACATGAAGGAGAACACGTCGACTGTGACCTTGAAGGACTTCGACGATTTATTTTCGAGAAAAACGAAAAATTGCTAGAGAAAGCAACCGCTGAAGGAATCGGATCTTTAAAAACCTTCTTGAGCAAGACTGAAGCACAGCAATCAAATGCCGAAGGAAATGGAATCAGTGAAGTTATCGTTGGACTTGCAGCACAGTTTGTTTTGACGACTAAAAACGATGAAGGAGAACAATGCTATGAAGCGCATGACTGTGTAACAGTGAAAATGAGAAATCGTCAAGGACAGGACTGCGCGACAGAAGTCCGAGTCGAAGATAACCAAGACGGCAGCTACAAGATTAGCTACTTCGCCAAAGAAACTGGAAGATGCCATTTATCAGTAAAAGTAAACGAGGAACACGTCCATGGCAGCCCATTTGCGGTTCAACTCAAAGCCAGAAAGTTCAGACCCGTTGTATCGTTTGGACAATTAGGCTCGGGCGCTGGAATGCTAATTTTCCCTTGGGGAGTTGCAGTGAATAAACGTGATGAAATTGCAGTGACTGATGCTGGTAACAACAGAATTCAAGTATTCAGTAGTGATGGAACTTACTTGAGATCGTTTGGTACAAAAGGTGATAAACAGGGAGAATTGAACTATCCTCTCGGGATAGCTTTTGATCTAACGAACGGGAATATTTTAGTGGCGGACCGTGAAAACCACCGTGTTCAATTGTTCAGTGAGCAGGGTGAGTACCTGAACCAGTTTGGTGGGAAAGGAAATCTTGATCACCAGCTTTTGTTTCCCGTTGGTTTATCAGTAGACAGTCACCGTAATGTTACTGTCGCTGATTCAGGAAACAAAGTAATTAAGATATTTTCTCACAATGGCCACTTTCTACGTAAAATTGGCGAAGAGGGCTCTTTTAACCAACTCTGGCATTGTGTCCAATATGGCAATTATCTTATAGTATCAGATAGTGGTGAAAATTGCATAAAAGTATTTAATAAGGATGGAAATATTTTGTACAAATTTGGAAAAAAGGGGTCAGGGGACGGGGAGTTCGATAATCCTTTTGGCTTGTCAGTTAACAAAGCAGGACACCTGATGGTCTGTGATAGAGGGAATCACAGAGTTCAGGTGTTCGAACTGAGTGGAAAGTTTGTGGCAAAGTTTGGAAAAAAAGGCAGCGGGATAGGAGAGTTTAAGAATGGACTATTTTCTACAGCAGTTCTTAGTGATGGTAGGATAGTTGCATCTGACTGGGGGAACCATCGCATTCAGATCTTCGAGTAGATCGACATGATGTCCAGTCAGCTCTCAGAATATGCGAGGTAATTTTTAAATTAGAAATTTCTGACCATTCCTTAGTCGAGAGTAGTGTGATATGGGTTAAATCGCTCTAGCACGACAGATAGTCTTGGATTATCTCTTAATTTTACGTTTGAACTATTGACTCTTTTATGTATGATTGCAGTTTTTGGTTTTTACCAAGTGTACCTGCATGTTATAGCAAGTCACGGCTCAGGTCGATTCTCTGGCTCAACAATTTTAGAGATTTTAAATTTTTTATCGAAATGAATTTGCATATTAAGAGGTTTGTGATTCTTTGATGTGTAAGCTTTTAAAGCTGCTTTGGTATAAAAAGAAATCCCTATTTCGGGGAGGTAAGGTGTTTGCTGAATCGAACAATCGAAGAATAGGACAATGAACGTTGGTCTGATTTCAAGAATGGAAAAATTGGAGAATGGAAGAAATTGAGAAACCAAAAACTTCTCCCCTTCATAGATACTAAGATAATTTATAATTACCTGTAAAAAGTTGGACTAATTTTGTGCTTATTATTTTTGCATGTAAGAAACAGCAGATCCAGCCAAATAATTTTTAATTTAAATCTAACTCATGTAGTTTAAACTACTTAAAAGAAATGTAACCCAAGCATTTAAGTCTCAAGTGATTGTCACCATCTAAAGGTCTTGATGGAATCGGAGATGATGTAATCTCAGTTTATCAGTTAAATTTTCGGCCATTTCTCAGCAAACATTTCAAATTTCTCCCTATTAATGAGCTATCATTAAATTTTGCAGACCTCGAAACTCAGCTATCTCTAAAGAAACACGTCATTTTCCCTAACTGAGAGTTAAAATGTCTGACATTTTGACCAATTCCCAGTTATATGAGTTACTGGCCCCTCCAGACCCTCAGTTTCAATCACTTAATTATGTCATAAGTACTTTCATATTTGTGTTAAGTTCCTAAGCAAGCTTTATATCGTTGAAATTTTGTAAATAAACAGTGTTACATTAGCAATGTTGCCGCAACAACATAGTTACCAATAAATTATATCATACAAGCTTGTAGAGACTGAACTGAGTGTGAATATTTCTTGTAATATTTTTCCCAAACTTTTCGACTTGATACTGTGTGCTCTCTGAGAATATAGGCCATTTTAGCGTTGCCTTTTGCCTCTGTTCTGGCATGCGATCAATTTGAAACAATCAATACGTGACCGAACGAAGCGTTGTGCCATCGATCTTTCGTCACGAATATAATTTCGAAAGGGTCTTCGTTTTCGAGGTCTTCCTTTTCCAGAGATCTTCGTTTTCCAGGGGTCTTCGTTTTCTAGGTGGTCTTTATTTTCTAGGGGGTCTTCGTTTTGGAAGGGTCTTTCGCCTTCGGTCTTCGTTTTCTGGGCACCCGATGCGCCCAACAATGACGCGATATGTTGCATTGAAATGTTGCGATCGTTTGGCCGGGGCTTTAAGCTACTCACTCGACACAGTTTAGGTGTATTGAGCATCGCATTTGTTGTTGTAGTAGTAGTTTCTGTTCCAGTGCATGGCATATTTCCTGTCCTTTTTATGAAGAAGCACCTTTCATGATTACACCTCCGCTAAACTTTTTATTCTGAGACGGCAAGATAGAAAACAGGACTAATAATCAAGCGTCAAGAATCGGGTATGTTGGAGATTGCGTGTTGCGATTTTCATCTCCGTGTCTTCTCACTACAATGGGTTTTTGGAAGATTTATTTACAATGGGTTTAAAATACTCACGAACCTTCACAACACGAACCTTCGCATTTCGCTTCTATTCTCGTCAAAACCCTCGGTGTTGCGTGTCTACCGCTCTTTGCCGGCGATAAAAGGTAGCAGCACTGTATAAAATGAGCAGCAACACAACACCATTGCAGACATTTTTTCAAGTTGATACCCTTTTAAATTTATAAGGAATCCTTATCACTTTTTCTCAGAAATTTTGGCTCATCACAAAGTTACTTTTAGAAGTCACGCCAAACGAAAACACTTCCAAAGACGCTCTGTGATTGGTCAGTATCACAAATTCAGTGACTGTCTTCTTTCAACCTTTCAGTCATTTTGCGAAACAAATATGATTTGAATAACGTCAAGCTGAACTGATCACAATTCCTAGAAACCCTACATGTTAAACACGTCTATAAACAATTTCTGTGATTGGTTTATATAATTAGACGCTGATCACAAGACTTCATGATTGGACGCTCTTCTAACTTAACTTCAAACCATCCTTGTTTTCCGCTTTCAAACATGGATGTAAAAACCTTGCTAAACAATCTTCATGAAGAAGTATCCTGTTCTGTGTGCATGATCACATTCACAGATCCAAAACAGCTGCCATGTTTACACAGTTTCTGTCTTCACTGCTTGAACGGGATTCATCGAACGAGTGGCCGCCATGATATCATAACCTGCCCAGAATGTAGAAGAGAGAGTAGAGTCCCTGGCAGTGGAAACCTGAAAGACTTGCCGACCAATTTTCGAATCAACAGTTTGCTAGATGTGTTGGCCATCAAAGAGTGTAACACTACAGGTGTCAAATGTGGAAACTGTGACAAGAAAGGCGCTCACAGTTTGTACTGCTTTCAGTGTTGTGCATTCTGGTGTGACGACTGTATTACCGCGCACAACATAATCCGAGCTAATAAAGGCCACCGTGTGTTGGCGATTAAAGACTTTCAAGATCGAGACATCGAGGACGTGTTACAGCGACCAGCATTTTGTGGAAAGCCAGGACACGGAAAGAAAGAACTGGAATTCTTTTGTAGGAACTGTGAAGAACCCATTTGCAACTCTTGCGCTACAACCATTCACGACGGCCACGTCAAAATACTCTTGGAAGAAGCGGCAAATGAAAGAAAAGCAGAAGCGAAGACTGTGATTGAATGTCAAAGGGAAAAGGCCCAACAGATCAGAAATAAAATGTCCCAGGTTGACCAAAAGTGTGCAAAAATTGAAGAAGAAATCGGCAATGTGAAAAGAAGCGCGCAGCAGTTTGCTGATAATATGATCGCTGTTATCGAGGCAAAGAAGGAGGAGATCTTTAATGCTGCTGAAAATCAAGGAAAGCAATCACTCGAACGACTAGGAATACAAAAGAGTGACATTGAACAACAAGCTCAAATGATCGAGACAGGAGTTGAAAAAGCTGAAGCACTTCTGAAGCGAAGCACAAGCGCTGAGATAGCACAGTTAGACAAGTCATTGAAAACAATCTTTCCGGAAGAAGTCAAACATGAAGGAGAACACGTCGACTGTGACCTTGAAGGACTTGGACGAGTTATTTTTGAGGAAAACGAAAAATTGCTAGAGAAAGCAACCGCTGAAGGAATCGGATCTTTAAAAACCTTCTTGAGCAAGACTGAAGCACAGCAATCAAATGCCGAAGGAAATGGAATCAGTGAAGTTATCGTTGGACTTGAAGCACAGTTTGTTTTGACGACTAGAAACGCTGAAGGAGAACAATGCTATGAAGCGCATGACTGTGTAACAGTGAAAATGAGAAATCGGCAAGGACAGGACCGCGCGACGAAAGCGCGAGTCCAAGATAACAAAGACGGCAGCTACAAGATCGGCTTCTTCGCCAAAGAAACTGGAAAATGCCATTTATCAGTGAAAGTAAACGAGAAACACGTCCATGATAGCCCATTTGAGGTTCAAGTCAAAACCAGAAAGTTCAGACCCGTTGCATCGTTTGGTCGACGAGGCTCGGGCGCTGGAATGCTAAGTCACCCTTGGGGAGTTGCAGTGAACGAACGTAATGAAATTGCAGTGACTGATGCTGGTAACAACAGAGTCCAGCTGTTCAGTAGTGATGGAACTTACTTAAGATCGTTTGGTAGAGAGGGCGATAAACCGGGAGAATTTGACTTTCCTGCTGGGATAGCTTTTGATCAAAAGAACGGAGATATTTTAGTGTCGGACCGTCATAACTGTCGTGTCCAATTGTTCAATGAGCAGGGTGAGTACCTGAATCAGTTTGGTGGGAAAGGAAATCTTG
The DNA here is from genome assembly GCF_964199315.1 of Orbicella franksi. Lineage (NCBI taxonomy): Eukaryota > Metazoa > Cnidaria > Anthozoa > Scleractinia > Merulinidae > Orbicella > Orbicella franksi. The sequence continues at coordinate 19,867,580 of NC_138156.1, read as the reverse complement.
ATCACCAGCTTCAGTTTCTCCGTGGTTTATCTGTAGATAGTGACTGTAATGTTATTGTCGCTGATTCATTTAACAAAGTAATTAAGATATTTTCTCACAATGGCCACTTTCTACGTAAAATGGGCGAAAAGGGCTCTTTTAACACACCCTGGCATTGTGTCCAATATGACAATTATCTTATAGTATCAGATGGTGGTGAAAATTGCATAAAAGTATTTAATAAGGATGGAACTTTTTTGTACAAATTTGGAAAGAGCGGTTATGGTGACGGGGAGTTCAATCAACCTTGTGGCTTGTCAGTTAACAAAGCAGGACACCTGATGGTCTGTGATGTAGGGAATCACAGAGTTCAGGTGTTCGAACTGAGTGGCAAGTTTGTGACCAAGTTTGGAACAAAAGGCAGTGGGATAGGAGAGTTTAATAATGGCCCAGACTCTACAGCAGTTCTTAGTGATGGTAGGATAGTTGCATCTGACTGGGGGAACCATCGCATTCAGATCTTCGAGTAGATCGACATGATGCCCAGTCAGCTATCAGAATATACGAGGTAATTTTTAAGTTAGAAATTTCTGACCACTCCTTAGTCGGGAGTAGTGTGATATGGGTGAAATCGCTCTAGCACAACAGGTAGTCTTATATTATCTCTCAAGTTTACATTTGAACTATTGACTCTTTTCTGCATGGTTGTATAGTTTTCGGTTTTTACCAAGTATACCTGCATGTTATAGCAAGTCACGGCACAGATCGATTCTGTGGCTCAACTATTCTAGAGATTTTAAATTTTTATCAAAATGTATTTAGATATTAAGAGGTCTGTGATTCTTTGATATGTGATCTTTTAAACTGCTTTGTTAAGAACCTCAAAGGGTCTGGATGGAGATGATGTAGTCTCAGTTTATCAGTTAAATTTTTGGTGATTTCTTAGCAATCACTTCAAATTTCCGGCTATTTTAAAATCAGCCATCAGTAAAGTTTGCTGACCTCGAAACTCGGGTATCTGTTAAGAAACATGTTATTTCCTCTAGCTGAGATTTAAGATGTCTGACATTTTGATCAATTCTCAGGTATTTGATTTACTGGCCCCTCCAGATCCTCAGTTTCAGTCACTTTATATTTGATAAGTAATTTTATAATTATGTTAAGTTTCCTAAGCAAGCATTATATCGTTGAATTTTTTTAAATGAACAGTGTGACATTAGCAGTTTTACCTCGACAACATAGTTTCCAATAAATAAATTATATTACACAAGCTTATAAAGACTGAACTGAGTGTGAATATATTCTGTAACATTTTCCCCAAACTTTTCCGGCTTGCTATGGCGTGCTCGTTGAGAATGTGGGCCATTTCCGTGTTGCATTTTGCCTCTCCTCTGGCATGGAAGCGGAACGTGCGTCAGCAATAGACTGCAAAACAGTCACGTTTTCGTCTGGAAATCACGACGCGTGACGGAATTACGCAATCTTGTCCCCGATTTCATTTTCCCCTGTTTATTTTATGCTCATGCTCCATCGTATGCAGAAGGAGTACAAATCTTGCAAATCCTTGAATAGTACGCAAGAGTGCGGCGGAACTTGGCCTTAGCCCTTTTGTGAAAAGAATGTGACTCGAAGGGACGAAAAGTTTTTTGCGCCCTCGCCCCCCCCCCCCCGCTCCCCTCCCCCTCATATTTTATAATGAAAAGACCAATTCTCGTTGTTCTTCTTCCCCCTCCATCTCCACTCCCTCCCGCTTTCCCACTTCCACCCAACCCCATTCCCTCCTTCCCTCTATTAGTAGAGCCGGGGTTATCCCTCGGCTAAACAATCTCGACACCCGCTCGACACGTGAAATTACTCGCGCGATTACTCCCTGAGTTGTACTCCCCTCGGTCCAATTACTATTACTTATTATCATTATCCTTATCCTCAGCCTCAGCTTCAGCTTCAGCCTCAGCCTCAGCCTCAGCCTCAGCCTCAGCTTCAGCCTCATCCTCATCCTCATCCTCATCCTTATCCTTATCATTATCATTATCATTATTATTATTATATGGTTGTTTTATACACGATAACTGTATTTCCTTTCGTAGGTGTTACAAATAATAATATTGGAACATTGTCTTGCAAGTAGTTTGTAAGTGTACTTGACTGTCACATCATGTTGTAAATTAATAATGTTTGTATTTTGAAATAAAGCATACGTACAGGCATATGGTAAAATCGCGACCAAGAAAGAACCATTCAAAGCGCTCGGATTTACTCAAGACTACCGTCTAATCCGGAGTATATTCTTATTTTGGATTTATTCCGTTTTTGGGTGGTGTTAACACTTGATAAATAATATAGATGTCATAGAATGAAATGATTTAACTAAAAAAAATGATGGGAAGGCACTTTGTAACACAGAACTTGCTAATTTTCATAATCAAATCGACTGGGAAGCATTTAAGCATCGGAACCGGCTTGCTATAGTAGTCTAGTATAATAAGAATGCGTTCGATCGACCCTCTTTCCTTTCTTGCTGACACAAAATAGTAGTTCCAATCTTTTCCCAATTGTTTTTAATAGATAACTTAAGCAGAAAGCTGCCAAGTTAGTAGTACTTTGAGACAGGAAGAGTCATTTTCTGCAGGTAGGATCAAAACGCAACAAAGATTACGGTAATTTTGACGCAAACGCTTTCGCGCTCTTGTAAGGGCACGTCCACACTATGCCGGAAGAATTTGAAAACGCAACAATCACCGGCCGTTTCGGATTTGTGCGTGAGGACAACTCGGTCAGGGAGATCACATGATTATCGTGACGTCATCGTTTTCGAAAAGCTCCGTTTTCAAAATGTTTTCTGTCCACACGAAAACGAAAAGCCGGCGTTTTCAAATTCCTCCGGTTTGAAGAGCGTTTTCGAAAAGTTTCGTTTTCGTGACGGATTAGTGTGGACGGTAGGCCTAACCGTAGAAATAAAACTGTGTTTTCAAATTCCTCCGCCGAAGTATGGACGGGGCCTAACACAAACAAATTCGTATGAACATTGTTATAATATCAAGTACAGGCGCATTTTAAAGAAGGAATCCACCACAAGTTCTAGTAACAAGTGGACGAAAACGTTGTACCAAGATTATTTACATCATATTGCAAACTTCTGCGCGACTGTTTTAATATATCTTCTCAAAAGAAATCATTTCTAGCAACAAAGAACGTCGAAACCAAATTTTCATATGATACACATATGATATGTTCATATGATACACTTGAAAGTACCGGTGAAGTGAAACTAATGGTGACAATTTACCTATGTTTGCACAATTTCTGTGAACTTTGAAAATTATTTTCTCAAGTTTCTATGGGAAATTGTTTTTGGTGTTATTTCAGACAATTGTTTGTATCTTTAGCTTTTAGAAAATGCAAATAGGATTATAATATACCCGATTATTCTGGTACAAGGTTTTTGACCACTAAAAACTGAAATTGCTCGATTTCTTAACGGATTTTAAAATTACCAGTGACATAGACGAGGTCCAACTTGAAATAATTATTTTTGCGCAAAAAAAGCATGCCGTTTTCTTTGAATCGTATCCGAAAAAAGGTTTAGCCTCAGAAAACAGCCACCTGAGAGTCGTGCACCTCACTCAATTCTCCTCATGAGTGAGTGAGATAAGTGCAAAAAAGAGAGACTTTGTTTTATTGTCTTTATTTATTGTGTCCTTTGTGAAAGAGGCCAGGTTCACAACTATCAAGTGAATAAAGTAAAACCAAACAAAGTCACGAAATCTTACTTGCCTGATAGCCCAATGAAGGTTTTATCCAACGAGACTGGAAAAGAAAATATCATTTGCTCTAGGCTATCGCTAGTAAATGTAACCTGTGTTGTAATCTTGTATTGCAGCGCTCGAAGTAACCAGGCAAGCTCTGGGAAACGTTGGAATTGATGATCAACTTCAATGTGAAATATTTAAGGTGAAGCAACCTAATTTTCGGTAAACGTCTCTCCTTTCTGATTCGTCGTTCTCCCGCTTTACTTCTTGATTCTGTCAGACTGGCTATTCTTGATTCTAAAGCTGTCTTTCCTCGTTCTAGGTTCTCAATGGAATTCTCAAGCTTTGTGACGCTCAGTTCTCGGACCCGAATCCGTCAACGAACGAAACTTGCACTCTTCAAGATGTTCAAGGTAAGTGTTAGCTGGAAACTTGGTTTCTGGTGAGGAAAATACGAACTAAATGGGGCATGAGGAGACAGTTCCGACTCTCGCTTGCATTTTACCCTGAACACTCATCTGCTCCCATCGATTCTCGTGCGCTTCAACGAAGTTTAACCTTCTTGATTTTTCATGACACTGATCGAGCAGAGTTGATGCTAGTTTGAGACAGGTCGTCAAAGATATCAACTCTCCCGTCTCTTAGCAAGTTTGCCCGCGCCCTGATTATGGCTGGGTTGACAAGAGGTGAAGAAAAGTATTGTACTGGACAGATTCTTCCACTCTCTTTGACTCTTTGTTCTTGTTTGACAGTCAACAGAAAGCCACTTGTTTAGTTAAACAGAAAGCTAATAAGTGAGGATATCTCTGATGGACTCCTACACCTACACACTTACTATTAAAATATGCTTTTTTGACTTTTTCATCCTTAGAAGCCTGTGAATTACTGGGAACTGAAGCGGAGTCGCTAGAGCAGTGCTTATCATTACGACGAATCACAACGGGTTCCACTGGCGAGCAGTTCATGAAGCCATGTTCAAAATCAGAATGCGTGGAAAGAAGAGATTGTATGGCCAAACTGATCTACTCCAGGTACAAAAACAAAAGTGTACAGGAGATTGAAAGAACTTAGAGTCAATGGTTCATACACGAACACAAGCTGGCTACACTTCTTATAAAATTAACGTGAAAAAGTGCACGCATAGATAAGTTGATCCCGTTACGTATTGCGCTACCTTCTCGTGCATTGTGCTTTGTGAACAAGGGGTGCTTTTCCGAGTTCCTTTTCCTACGTGAACATGCCTTTGCCCCATAACACCTTTCCTTTAATGGTAATATCCTCGCTGTTTCTCTCGTGTGATTATTCGTTCGTTTTCGTAGATTATTCGACTGGATTGTTGACTTCATAAATGCATCCCTCAGAGCACCGTCAGATTCAAAGTATTCTTTTATAGGTAAGGCGTTATAAAGCATGATAAGATACAGTTGAACCTCTGTAATCGGGGGAGGAATTTCTCGCTGTTACCTTATTAGCCTACAAGATGTCATACGGAAGTCGACCTTTTCCCTCCACAAATGTCAACACTTTTAACCTCTAGCTACGTAGTGCGATCTTAGATACAGTCAGCCCGTCAAGATATATGGTGGAGAGAGGCACTGTGATAATAAAGTGTTTTGCCCAAGAACGCAACACAATGTCCCGGGCCAGGGCTCGAACCCGGACCGCTCGATCCGGAGACGAGCGCACTAACCATGAGGTTTCCGCTCTAACTTGTCAAGATACAGGGTTGCCCAGTTTTCATCGTTTACTTCCATTTCAGGTCTTCTGGACATTTACGGCTTTGAAAACTTCCACCTCAACAGCTTGGAGCAGTTGAGTATAAACTACGCAAACGAAAAGCTGCAGCAACACTTCGTGTATTATTTTATGAAGAGACAACAGGTAAAAATGGTTCATTTAATATTTGTTCTCTTAATTAATCTAAAATCCTCCGAGCAAAACGACAGGCAATGTGCACTGCACAGTCATCCTCGTTTCCAGGTTCTCTTTCTTTTGCCTCGGAGAAAGAGCCTGGAAACGAGGCTGCCGCAGAGTTACAATAGTTTCCAGGCGTGCAATTCGTGCAAACTCAAAACTGATGACTCGTAATTTGCTTTTCAGGAGGAGTATCAAACGGAGGGTATTGACTGGTCCTTCCAAGATTTTGTCGACAGTCGCCCGTGTTTGGATCTCATCGAGGGAAGGACAAGTGTCTTTTCACTAATGAATGAGGTGATAAAACATTTTTTACGCTCTAAATTGTCTAACATCCTTATTTGAATGCAATCGTACTTGTCTTGACAATTAATCCTAGGGTTTCAAATGGATATCTCTTTCGTTCGGTGCCAGGAGTGCCGTTTGAAGAGAGAACTGGACACGAAGTCTTTCAGCACTCGACTGGAGACCTCCCTACTTCAGAACAGCCACTTTACTTGTCCGCGGTTTAAGAGTGAAAATCATGTATTCAGCATACATCACTTTGCCGAGAGCGTGTCCTACCAGGTCGAAGGACTCGTCAAGAAAAACAAGGTTAGCGTTTGTTACTAGAGTTAATTCAACTCATGCTGACTACTTGCCTCGTTTCCAGGCGTCCCTCCTTCTTTGTTTGAGCGCAGTGCGTGTAGAGTTGTGGGTCTATTACCCTCGAAAACGATTAAGTCACCCTCCCCCCTCCCCCCCTCCCTGCTTCCTTGCGCGCTCTGTGTTCTCGCCTTTGCCGACGAAATGAAGCGACGCCTAGAAATACCGGAAAGGTAGGATAAAATCTGTATAGACCCTTTATAAATTAGCACTTGGAAAGTTTCTGGTTTTTTTCTACCATAAGAATTCCAAGCTCTCAGATTGTGGGATTACGTACTTAAGACAGCTAACGAAAAGAGGAAAGAAGGGAAAAAACGCGCTTTTTCAACCAGTCTAGAAGAGTCGAAGTATCTCTAGCCTCTCTGAGGTCCATTAGTGCTGTCGACTTTCCTACTGAAAACTTCTTTAACCCCTTGCGTTCAAACAATTACCAGAACAATTTTCACCTGAGATTAAGTGCTCCAATTATGTTTCTTCTTTCTTTCCTGATTTTGTAATCAACACAGGATTTTGTACCTCCTCAAGTAGTGGAGCTGTTACAATGCAGCAAAAATACATTGATTCAAGAACTCTCCCAGCTGAAAAGAAATCATATCCAAGACCGCGACGGTGCACGAGCTGTAAGTGTGTTACGACGTTTTAATGAGTTAAAATATTATTTAATAATGTTTGAAGTATTCCATTGGTTCTTAAGACAAATAGCAACGGAAAACCAAAGCAAACAAAGCTAGCTGGAAATCGTGCTAATGAGTTTCTTTTCAAGCCATATTGAACGGCACGACTGTCAGGTAATGCTTCACAACTATATATTTTTGTTGTTGTTTTAGGATGGAGAGTTGAACGCGAAGGACAGAAGTAAACAAAGGAAGACTACAGTCACCGTTGTGCACAAATTCAAGGTACTTGTCCGAGTAGAACGTGTGATACCATTGTCTTTTTTGGCGTTCGATGACGCTGCAATCAAAATACCAACAATTGTGTCCCTAACCATGTTACCGCTGATAGCCTTTTCATGCGTAATTTACGGTTTCGGTCAAGGCTTCATCACTTGTGATGCTTCAGGATACTTCGCCGCCCGAAGCATCCTACTTCTGCAGCGAGAAGAAACCTCCGGTACCCAGGGTATTGTTTGCCACGACTGGTTCATACACGTGCGCGGTATTTCTCATCTCCAGAGCCATGTTGCATAAATCAACATTTCTCACGCGTTTTGAGGTAACGTTACTTTTAAAACAGCTGTTTTGATTACTGGAATGTCTGACTGTTTTTGTTTTTGATTAAGGTCTCCCTTGACAGTCTCATGTCCACGCTTCGCTCTACAAATGTTCACCACATTCGCTGTATCAAACCCAACTCCAGTTGTCAACCTGGACTTTTCGACAGGAAACAGGTACCTTGTGCACCTTTCAATTTACTATTTTTTTTCTCTGTCTTCGTTTTGCATCTTTGTGCGCCTCTCGCGAAAGTTTGCTTCCAAGTGAAAACCACGCATAACTGATAACGTTACAGGGCTGTGACTTTTTCTCTAAGTCAGTCGTCATCTAAACACAGTTTCCATGTACGTAGGTCGTGGCTCAGCTGAATGCATGTGGTGTGGTAGAGACAATTCGGATCAGCGCTGCTGGTTATCCAATCAGGTGAGAAAAGTAAACAGAGCTCTCAGTTCACAACAACAACCGCCATTTCCTCTTCCAGGCTCTCCCATCACGAATTTCTTCAACGATACAGCCTCGCTTTGAAGAATCTTAACCCAGTGACGCGCAGTCATGCGACTCAGTCCCAAACCCACTCGCTGAAGAAAGCCGAAGCCTCTCCTCGGGTTCCCTCCGTGGAAAGACTGAAACGTCGTTCTCGTCGACGACACCGAAGTAGCTACGATCACAAGAGACACATTTGCCGGTCAATCTTGGAAGTCGTGCAGGTTAATAGGGATGATGTCAAGGAAAATCTACACACAAACGACAGCGGTGTAAAAATCGGGCGAACGAAGGTTTTTCTCCGAGAAGAAGCGGTACGTTCAGTGAACGGAAACGTCAGAACGATCTAGTTTCCACGATTGTAGGGGAGTTAAGTCTAAGATGGCGTGCCAAACAAATTTTGGGCTTCGCCCAAAAGTATACATAGTTTTGATAATTGCCGTGTTTAGTATTGTAGAATTGATCGTTTTCGCTCCCAAATTCGCAATTAGCCAATCAGAAGCCGTGTATACTGTCAAGATGTCATGTGATATCATGGGCACGTGGCCGAATTTGGGTTTGGTAAATACCTAATCGTAACTTTTTGGTAGGCTTCGGCTTCATATCAGGTTCGTTTGGTCTCGCCAAAAAGCGAACCATAATCTCGACCAAACTCACCTGATTTGCTACCGAAGCTAACCAAAAGGGTAGATTAGGTCTAAATACTCATAGGTTCTGTTCGCAATACATTACTATTGGGTCACGGTTCTTTTGAAATAAAGCTGTTCTCTGAGAAATTTAAGCGATAGCTGAAATGTAGCGCGTTGATAAGGTTTTTAAGTGAGAATGCATTCTCTAAATTTCATTCCTCGGCCAAACGTACGTTTCCACAAGTTTTTTTTTCTTTTTGCTTTGTCGTTCTTAGATGGAAAGGTTAGAGAAAGTCCGGAACAGATGTCTCACCAAATCGGTGCTGGCTATCCAGAAAAGCTGGTGATGCCATAAGAGACGAATTGAAAGAAGAAGAAACTCCGCGGCTGTTACAATCCAGTCACGTAAATTACATTTCCTTGTTTCAAGGGTTTCATGTGTTCTTTCAACAAAATGTGTAAGGAAGCTTACAGGTCCAATACTGGGGTTTCATTAAGGGTTGGGTACTGGGCAAATCGACTGGTTTGACCATCAAGAGGAACGTTTTCTTATAAAGAAGTTCAGTTTAAAAAGTTTTGTCCGCCTGTGAAAACCAGTTGCCTTCCTGCTAAAAATGTTAATGAAACCACTGCAATAAGTGGTGCATGTGGGGTCTGGGTTCTAGCCTCCTCAGGACCCTTGCTTTCAGTGTGCTGTGGTTCAATCTTGATGTTTCGAACCACCAAGGAAAACCATTATTGGTTTGACAAATCGAGTAGTTCGAGAGATCAGGGGTAAAATTAGTGTTCGACTGAGGGGAGGAAACGAATTTTGGTTGGAGTTATCAGTTGGGATACTCGAAGAATCGGGGTTCGAGAAATTGGGATTCCACTGTATTATGGAGAAGGCACATAATACGTAATTAAAGGGGCTCAGTCACGGTATTTTGAGTTATTTTTGCCACATACAAAATTACCTTTAAATGGTAGGAAACCTGAAAATAACAGTTTAATAAGATAGAAAAACACCAAAGAGATAATGATAAACCATAAAGGAACAAGGATGGCAAAGGATGGAGAAGATTAACACGGATTACAAACGACGAATTTGAAAAATTGAGGCTAAATTTTTCAATATGCGCATACCGTTACTGAGCTCCTTTAAACTCCAGTTTACTCCTTCAATGCTTCGCCCTCAACTGACTTGTTCTACCCTCCTGCCAAGAGTATTTCTTTGGTAGTTATCACTGGCTAAGTCACTCAAACACGACGGTTAACGGGCTTTGTTTTACCATTCCTAAGCATAACAGCCTCTAAGACAGTCTTTCCTTCTCAGTTTGGCGTGGATGGAGGACCAAGATAAATTTTCAGAGAATTCAAGAGGCAGTGAAAGTCATTCAACGCAACACAAAACGTTATTTTGCGTTAAAGCGACTACAAGAAGAGTGTAACGTAAAATTGAAAAGCGACACATCGACAGAAGAATTCTTCAACGAAACCTTTCCAGAACAGAACCCTGCGCTAATGGCTAACTCGCCTCTGAACTTTCCAACTTCTTCGCTGCCGCAATGTGTTTCACCCGCCAAGACGACAAGTCGCCATTTTGGGTTCCTTTCTAGTTTACTCTCACGCGCAGGATCTTGGTTTGACCCACTGGAAACAAAACCCGACAAATTTACACCGGATAATTATTTTTCGGCGCCATGTGCTGGACAAATGACTTTCAACTTCACCAGAGGGCATATAAGTCCTCTAGCCATGTTGATGTGTAATTTCAGTCCCGCAAAACCGCGGGTTGACGATGCGGACAAACTGAGCTTAACGATGCTGTCAGTCAATAAATCGTCGGCTATTATATCACGCCGAGATATCGAAAAGGTAACTTGCTTGTGTGAATCTTTTTTTGTTCAGGCTGAGCAGTGTCTACGATTTTACACAGAAAGTATAGCCTCTGTTCCTCTTTGGAAAATCGGGTTGGGGCGGTGGGAGGGAGTGCAGGTATGCAACAGGGGTCTCCTAGCTCTATCCAAGAGTGTTGCGGAGTTTCAGGACATCATTCTACTGTAAATTCTTCTTGAAACCAATTACGAGGTTTCGTTTCGGTTACGTGATTTGTTGTTATTGGCCGAGTGAAAGTATTAAGTCAGTCAGTGCATTTGCGTGACAGGTACCAAGGAATTAAATCGGAATAATTGTCTTTTAAGTTATCTTTTGATTGCGCCCGACTACTGTTTTTGCAGTTATGCAGCACGTATCACTCAACTGTTCATTTATAACTTCTCTTTTCTAGATGCCAGTAGCATTTCACTGCAAAGGTACCCCTCTGCCCCACGCTAACAGGAGACCACATTCGGCAACCACAACCAACATGGTAATAACCTTCACTGCTATACGTAATAGTAATTTATTTTAGCGACAACTAAATAGGCCAAACGATAGAAGGAATCTCGTACAAGGAAATACTCGACTAAAAGAAGACTGTTGTTTCGGTCGTCGTAAAAGAAATATAACCCTTCCTCCCCTTAGGGAAATAAGCAACAAGTAATACCTCTAGGAGGTACTACCTTCTTGATTTTACGGGACATCTGACAAATAACTTCAACAAGCGATACGAAAGAATAATCCGCCATGTTCGACGTTATCCAGGCTCCCTTCTTTTCGATCACGTGATCAAATGGTACAACCTCCTTGTTACATTCCTCCAACTAATGTGAGAACGAGCAAGACTTCTAATCCCTTCAATGTTTCTTTTAGGGGTTAGCTGCCATCAGTGAGCTGGACTGTGGGATTGAGTAACAGCGAGTCAACGTTCTCTGCTGGTTGCAGACATTCAAACCGATCGACAACGAAGCTCGCAACCTCAAATGAAAGACGGATGAAAATCCCGAGAATTGGGGCGTTATCTAGAGTTTTAAACATATAATCTCGTTTTCCAGATAAAATCTCCTTTGAATGGAGAGAGGGGTCTCGAACGGTGATCAGGGTGAAGGAATAACTGCTTGTTCCCAAAAAAATCAGCTCTCAGATAATTGAGAGATCCCACGAATTCCGTCGTACCTCTTTCACGAATATTCTTCATAAGCGTTGAAATTTAAAGAATACTTAAAATCGTTCTAATTGGGTTAGGCAAAAAGATTTTTAAAATGTAAATAAATATATCTAAGCGTTCATAAATTCCATTTGCACTCCAAGCAAACTTCGTTTAAATAACAAGAAAGAACGTCAACTAAGGTTGAACTTAAGACTCGAATTATCTACACAAGTTCTCGTGCTCGTAAAATATCATTTTATTAAACGTTGAATTCATATTTCAAGTTGTTATTTCATCTTGTTGTCTTTTGTTTCTTTTTCGACTGTGCCTCGTCGTAAGCCTTTCTTTTAGTCTCGAGTTTTCGTACCTAAAGAGAAACAAAAAAAAATTGAAGCTTAACGCACTGCTACACGAGAAATAAAAATGTTTAGGCAGTGTCCAAAACACCTGTTGCAAAGCAAGTTGCACGAAATATAGTGTACTATAACAGCAAGCACATTTCGTACACTGTTTAACCCTTTGAATACCAAACTTACGCCAAAAAATACCGTTTTTAACCGTTTAGTCAGGTTTTTTAGCTGCCATGACGCTAAATAAGTTTTGCTAAGAAAGCTTTTTTTTTTACTAAAAGGAGAGATTTTTCGAGGATTAGGTACAAAATTGAGCAAAATTTCAATTCCGGGCATGCGCATAAGCCAAAATTAGGACTTCCTTTTTTTTTGCCATTAACTGTTCTCAGTTTTGTTTGTTGCCCCTTTCCTTTCTGTTTTTCTCGGCCCTTTTACACTGGCTACCTTTTGCGTTGTATGTTCTTTCTGGCTGCCGTGAAAAGTTGGATGTTAATTACGGTCAAAGCCTAGAAATGGACCTTGATCAATCATAGGCGTAGTGGACCATTTTACCACCGTTTTTGCACCAAAACTGATAACCTTGTTTTTGGATTTGCGACGTCGGAATGTCGTCGATATCTAAACCTGACCATTGTGCGGAAAGGCCTAGCCTAACACTACTATCTGCTTCTCAAGAATATCTAATGACATTTAAATTGATGACGTCACAAGTGGTACAAAGAGCACGACCATTAATTACGCATATCTACGTAGTTGGTATTCAAAGGGTTAACCTAGTATAATTTGTTCTGCGATGATCTGTGTTACAGTGCTGGGTGAAATAAAGCTATTTCACTCGAGATGGTGTCTTCACGGAGTTTTATTAAGTGTCTTTGGGCGCTTTCAATTTTACCAGATTAACCAGCCTGACTTTTTTGATCGAACCACGCCAAGCAAGAGAAATGGCTTTCACCATTTTCTGCTCCTTTCCCTAATCTCCTAAAAAAAAGGTAAAGTCTGCTTACGAGCCAAGTGGCCCATCATGCCGGAGCTTATCCCGGTTTCTGTAGCATGAAGCGACTAGGAGTATTTCTACGATCGATCCGGAGACGAGCGCACTAACCATGAGGTCACCGCGCCTCCCTTTCCCTAATCTCCTACCGAAAAGAAAATTTAATGAAGAGAAGTAGGGCAACGAACCGGTTTCTCAAAATGGAACGGCAAATTTCCGACTGACTGGTTGGATCAGTCAAACTGGAGTACCTTGAAAGGTGCTCCTTGTTTGCCGGAAATTTTTTTGGCGGACCAAACGACTTCATTTGATCTCCAATATTAGCGGCTTTCCGCGTATACGCATGTTGTTATGCTAATGCGCTAGTGAAACTGAACGCCTGAAACATGCTGCTTTCCATATAAGACTTCTACTGTATGACCTGTATAACCTGGGTATAACAATATTGTTGCATAGCTGGTCATGCAGCCGCGGCATAAAAGTGATTTTCCCCTATGCTTTTTTGTAGGTTATAAACTACAATAAATCAGATATCGTGATATTGTTTAAATAAAAAAACACAAAGCAAACCAGAAAAGTAGTCTACCTCTGATCTCTTTTTCTTCTTGGAATGCATAATACGGTCGTATAGCCGTTTGTCTTTCTTTTTCATGGCCATTATCGCCAAGTTCTTTTCCTCTTTACTTAGTTCTTCACCTGGCGTCCCTGAGAAAAAAATAAAAATAAAATCAGTACGTGTAGCCTGAGTTCAAACCTTTCCTTTCGACATAAAATTTCGTCATTTTTTTCATCAACTGACCGACCTCTATTCCGGCTAATGAACACTCACGCTGTTATTTTTGAAAAGACGGTAAGTGTGGTGTATACCAGCAACTGAAGGCAACATAGAGATAAGCTTAAAGGAATGGAAATAAATAAAAAAATGACCAGAGGGAATCGTCTATCTGGTCTCTTTTTCTCTTCTCCGATGCGAACTCACTACTGTTATCGTTTTCCTGATTTTTTTCGCTTTTCACACTGTTTCCGTTTATTAAACAATAGTGTATCCATCCTCCACAAGTAGATGCTGAATTGAATCAAGCTTCAACCATGGACAAATTGTGTTGGAAAAATCGCAAAAACAAAAAATTAGGACCATAATACCTTCGGAATAAGTGTCAGCACCCCCATTTCCCCTTTCAATGATGGAAAATGGTAAAATGCAAACATGTGTTAGATGAACGTTTTTCGTTAACATTGCACAGGGGTGGAGAGGGGCACAATGTGTATACAATGACGTTCTCCAACCCTTGTGACCAAGGTTGTAGTTACGTTATCTCTAATCTGGTGTTTAGCGATGGACAGAGAAACCCCTGATGACTTTCTCACCTTCCTCCTCCTCTTCCTCCTCCTCTATCTCGCTGTCTCTTCCTGCCTGTTTCTGTTCTTCCAGCATGGCTTGTCTCTCGGGAGGAACATAGTCCCCTTCTTCCTCTTGAACAAACGGTGACAGGTGCGGAGGAAGCTCAACCCCTGGGAAGTAATCTTCGACAGGGAGGAGCTTGCGGTGATTCACACAGTCGAACACCCACTGGGGCTGGATGTAATACCTGTAGGATATCAAAATTTGCGGGAAAGCTTGAACAGAATCCCCCTTAAATTTACATCTACATGAGTTAGATCAGTGAAAAGTCTTAAGACATCACACCAACTATAGCGAAATTGTTTTTACAAAAAATAAAAACGATTCGTAAAAATAACTATTTAAAATAAGGCATCTAAAATAATAAAATAACATAGCTTTAGCTTATGAAACGCTGACACATTGGATTTAAAAGAGTCTAGAAAATTTCAAGTTACTATCTCTTCTAGGAGGCAGTTCCCAACAAAGTATATTTTTTGGAAACATTTTTGCAAAATTTCGAAGGACTCTCTGAGCCAAACTTACAAACATTGTTACTACGTTTTTACGTTGCTGGCTCATTCATTGTCACTTCCATAATTCCTATCATCTGTAGAGTAATGTTCTATGTTTCACGCAAGCTCACCATGTAGTTTTTAACTCTTTAACTCTGCAAATTTTCCTTCAGGGGAACTGGCCATCTTCATACATTTTTTTGGCCAACTTGATCTTTAGTTCTCAAACTCATTAATAATTCATCAAGTTAAAACAAAGGAAACCACAACCTTGAAGGAGGTTTGGATACCCGGTCTTAATTAGCATAGAAAATTTTGACGATTTTACTTCTCCGTTCACTCCTTAGTTTTTGTTTCGATTGAGAAGATATATCAAACACTCGAGACAGTGTTTCATTGGCTATCCAAACACCTCCAATTTCGTGAAAAATACTTATGGTGTTTGGATATCATGATGAAACACTGTCTCTTGTATTTGATATATTGCATGAAGGGCAGATATCAATTTCAGTTCAACCTGGTCTCTTCTAAACATGTTCAGTTTTGACCGTTTCTTTTGACTTTTTCCTCGAGTTTTGAAAGCCAGCTACAAGTTTGCCTCAAATGTAAAACCAGTTCATTTCTCATAGAATCGAGGTACATTGCGTGTCAAAAGCCGCTGATCCATTACTTACCTGGATAGATATCTGTGTCCCTGAGCTGGTCTGTCTACTATCTGATGAGTTATTGATTCACTGCTTTCATCAAAAGTAGCTCCTATCGCATCAGTACTGTGCCAAGAAACTTCACCTCCAAAACACCTGACAACAACAAAAGAGCGTTTAACAGCGTCAGCTAGGAAGGGGAGTGGAAGACAGGAGTTTCAATAAGGGTGGGGCACCGGGCAAATTGATGAACTGTGAGGACAATTTCTCCCGGCTAGTTTGACCATCTAGAAGGAAGTTTTTCTTGAAGCTCAGTTCAAAAAGTTTTGCCCTCCTGTAAAAACCAGTTGCCTTCCTGCTGAGAACGTTACTGAAACCCCTGGCGAGGGGGAGGGGGGGGGGGAGGAGTGTTAAACCAGTATACTTTAAAAATAAACACTACATTGTGCCATTTTTGATAATGCCCACACAACCCCACAAAGAGTTTTCTTGGTTTGAGCCCCCCCTTCCCCCCTGGCTATAGAAATTCCAGTTTATCTTCATCCTTTCCTTAAAAGTTTTGGCTTTTCAGAACCCCCACCCCTTGTAATCTTCTAACTACCTTCCACAAGATGCGTAAGAATATTACTTGAAACCACACAAAAATGTAATGCAAATTTAATGTCAAACACCGGGAGTGCTTGCACAATCACCTGAGCCAGAGGCTCATGATAAAGTGCTTGACAATAATCAGGATCAAATTGGAACTTGGAAATGTTGGTTTTTGAGGAGAGGGGAAAACCGGAGTACCCGGAGAAAAACCTCTCGGGGCTAGGAAGGGAACCAACAACAAACTCAACCCACATGACCCCGGGTAGAGCTGGGAATCAAACCCGGGACACATTGGTGGGAGGCGAGCACCCTCACCACTGCGCCAACCCTGCTCACAAATTAGAAACAGCCTGAGGAAACTGCATACCTGATGACAAATACAAGAATCTCTCTTGGAACCTCTCTGGAAAGAAACACCTTGCAATCTGAAAATAAGTTTTTTAGTTTTTCTGTTTCTTGAAACTCTTTCCTGCTAGCTTCCTGTGCTTTGGCATCTTCACTCTGTTGAAAAAAAAAACAGTTCACATTAAAAAAAAATATGGTTTAAGTTTACTTAGTAAGTGTACACTATATGAACAGCTACAAAATATTTGTGTAAAAACAGTTGCTGATAATATTGAAGTCACAAGATTTTCAATATGGTTAGGGCATGGAAAAATACTGTTCTTCTTCATGGTGATGAAAAGAGCAAAAAGTAAAAGCTTTTGACATACAATTCACCGCTTTAGAAATTAGAAGAAATCTGGAGTGATTCGTATCTTACACTGGCTCATGGATATGGTAGCCTCTTACACAGATACTCTTTGGGTTTGGTATGCAATCTTTCCTCTCCCTTTCATTGGGGCAGAGTGCTTGACAAGTCACTAGAACATGATCGTATCCACATGGATATGTTACCTGGATCATTTCTGAAAACTACATGGCTTGCCATCTTTTGTTTTCTCCCTAGTAATGGTCTCGCAAGTAACCGTGAAATGAGACTCACCCCAGATTTCTTCCTGTTTCTAACGTTGCATATGACCTTTAACATTGTATTTCATAACAAAGAATTACATGTAACTTGTAACTTACATCAGGATCAACAGGAAAGTCATCCACTGCTACTTCATCTTCCTGTACTGTTGGCAAGAAATAGACAATTTTCATGTTAGCATTTCCTTTCATTCTGTGAACTTACAATACAAGTATGTCAGCATGCTTACCTGTGACTGCTAAGTTTTGATTTAGAGCAGAGAGCACCTGCAGAGTTAAACACAAGAAAAAACATATTCATATGACAATGTTATAGTTATCAAGGAACCAGGCATGATACATGTAACTTGAGAAGGCACATGGCAAGAGTGCGAGGGTCTGCACTGGGGAATATGGACCCAAGGTTGTGGCAGTATGGATCAAGTGTAGCAAGGTCAGTACAAAAATGACCAAGGGGCATTATTCCTCAGTGTTGCTTGACTAGACTCACCTTGATATATAATAGCGGAGCCCCACACTCATATAGGAAAGAAAAGGAAACCCATGAGTTGATTTTCTCATGGTTATCATGGCTAGCGGTATTTTTTGTGGGCGTGTACGCACAACAGCGATTGCGATGACAGAGTCACATGACATGGCGGCAAATAATGAGTTGACAGAGACATGCAGCTTTGGTTTACCGTGTAGTTCTTTGATATTGGACATCCATGTTATGATCAATGGACGCCTGTCAAAACAAGGTATCCGCCGACCAGTATCACGTGACCATATCGCCGGCTCAAGTTTACAGCTCATCAAGGTCACATGTTTCTTTGAAGTTGACCGCTGACCAAGTGCTGGTTTTCAATTGGATCATGGGGTCATATCAGGTTAACTTGTTGAAAACAGGGTAGGATTGTTCAGAAGCCGGTTAACGTTAACCCAGGATTAAAAGTTAACTGAGTTATAACTTTTTCTTCTATACAAATGTTTTTTGCTGCTTCATATTGTGTATATGGTGATTATTAAAACTCAAAACAGAAGGCCAAACAATATACAGAAAACCTCTTAGCAAAGTTACAAAACTCAAATCAAAATTCTACCTTTTCCTGGGTTAGCTTATTCAGGCTCTGAACAACCTGTCCCAGGAGCTATGCTTTTAGGCTGGCCTAAATCTATATATTAAAATAATATCAATAATGCCTTCCCAGTTCTTACAGGGACATAACTGGCTTAATGCCAATCCAGACCTTTTTCTAAGTCAGTATATTGAATGTTTCCTGTACAATTACACCTAACCTCATCTTCCAATTCTGACTCTTCACAATAGCCTGCACTGTTTGCATTATTGCATTCACCAGCAAGCTGCAAATCAGGAAAACAGGATATAAAACAAGTGTTCTGGCTCTGCAAAGCAGTGGGAGTACAGTAGTATGAGGATAACAGCAGTGATACAAACAATTGATGTAATTAACTTAACTGTGGGATTCATCAAATACAGGGTTGCCATCCACTAGAACAAAAATAATCCCTGACTTTTCACTGACTGTAAAGCAATTTTCACTGACCCTGCGGGATGACTTTACTGGCCATCAATCAACAAAAATAAGGATGGCTCAGAAAATTTTTGAAACAAAATTGCCTTATCTATACAAAAACATTTTATTAATAAAATAATTTGCGGCAACCTTAAGATCAACTTTCCTGACTTTTCACTGACTTTGAACAGGGATTTAGAAATTCCCCGACCTGATACAAAATTCCCTGACTTTTCCCTGACTTTGAATAAAATCTAATTTTCTCTGACTTTTCCCTGACCGTGGCAACCCCGGAATAATTTACTATTTTGACACCCACTATTCATTTACCTACATGTACTCACCTTTGGGGGGTAGTGTAAGTTCAACATGTTGAACAATTTGAAATTCACAAAGCCTATCATGGTGGTGTAGAACTCCACAAAAGTAAGCATCACTCGAAAGTCAACATCAGATGGTGGCTGTGAGAAAATTATGGAAACAAATTATTTCACTTTGCCCAAGGATTTTCAACTTGGAACTACTAGAAAAGTTATGAAACTGTTTTTTGGACCAGTACCCAAGGGTTTCATTGACATTTTCAGCAAAATGACAACCCGTTTTCACAGGTTAGCAAAACTTTTTTGACTGATTTTCCTCGCAAGAAGAGCTTTCCTCTAGATGGTCAAACCAGGCAGGCAAAATCATCCTCACAGCCAGTCAATTTGCATGGTTCCCAGCTCTTAATGAGACCCCTGCTAATGCCCACCAATAATGTAGATATTTTTCCATGCCTCAAATCTTAGTTGCAACCCTGGTCAGGTTTTCTAATAAAAAATAAGCTACAAAGTGGAACAGGACAGGGACAAGCAATGGTCATACCTCTTGACAAAACTGGTATGGTACAATCCATGTCACAGGTTGCTCTTGAATTTCAGCTTGAAAATACACTCCTTTTATTGAAAGAAAAACCTAGCGACAAGACAAAAATGTGGACATAACATGAATGAAAGCAATTTCTACTGACAATGATATGACTGTTGTTGAGTAATTCCATACAAAAGTAAGTACACTTGCTATTTCATAGAAGTGTTTAATTTTTTCAGTTAGATGGCTAGTTAGATAATGTAAAGTGTGAAAGGCTGACAAAAAAATAGACTTAGAACAGATCAAGAATGAAAGGCACATGTATACGTAATCTTAGGGGTGACAAAAAGTCATTCAAAATTTATGACTGTGTCTAACATGGAGGTCTCATCATCGCAATTTTTTTCTTCTCAGTCTCAATTTCTTTTGAAATGCTAAGAGAATCTTGCACTGACAGAAAATACATTTGACTCGTGAAGTCTGAAATTTACCACTTCCACTCCTAACCCTGGAAATCACATACTAAATTATTGCGATAATTATTTTCTAAGATGAACGTGCCCAAAAATGTAATACTGTTACCAAAGCTGTTTACTGATATTACCATTGAACATTTCAAAATCAAGTTCAATATACCTTTCTTAGTGACTTTGAAGCGATTATATAGTGCTGAAATTCAACTGCAATTGAGAGAAACGAAAGGTTAATTAAGAATAAGACTACAACATAGCTATACATGCATGTACTTGTAAAAATAGTTAACACAAGGAGTCCTTTCATATAGACCTGTACAAGTCATGTAGAGTCACATGTACCAAGCCAGGTTGACCCTGGCAAACGTTATGTAATTGAAAGCACAGACAGATTCAGAGATTTTATATATTATTATCTGGTCAAAAATAATTGAGCTTGGACTCACAAGCAATCTGGCAGTAATAGGCCCTTTGCAGCTAAGCCATCACATGACCTACTTTTCATAAAATTATGGGCTATAACTTAACGAATGCCAGAAATGGAAAAAGCATGTCGAAAATATCAAAATGGCCAAGTTTGAGGCCCCCATCATCAGAGAATGAGATTTTATGATGGTCTGAATTTTTGAAAGAATAAGAAGACTTGTATGGGAAAATGTTGCTGGAGAGCAAGACCTTGCTCTCCAGCAACATTTTCCATACGAATCCTCTAAATTTTCCGAAAATTCAAACTATGGTATAAACTTACTCGTTTTTTCCTGGGGCCTCAAACTTGGCCTCTTTGGTATTTTCGATGCGCTCTTTCCATTTCTGGCATTCTTTAAGTTATAGCCGATAATACAAAAATTTTTTAGGAAAAATTTGGTCACGTGACCCCAGCTGCAAAGGGCCTATCACATCAACAGGACTCTAATTCTAACACACCAATGTTGCTTTCTAATGGACAGACTATCTTAAGCAATAATTCAAATTAGTTACAAACCTGACAATCTTTTACACTGTTTTACCACATCAGCCTGTGGAAAAAGCAAAACTAGTGAAGAAACGTTTTCAAGACGACATGACTGTTGTGTGTGTACATCCAGAAAAACGATTAAACAATAGCTAACCTGAATTTTATCGGTCTGTGGCATTGAGGAAAATAAGACAAGCATGGACAGAGCATCATCCAAGTCTCTAACAGCATCAATGAATGTTGGGTACCTGAAAATTACAAGTTCAAGTCGAAAAAACCTATAGCAACATTCATTGAGAGTGATTGTAGCCACCATTGTAAAGGTTAAAAATTTTCATTAGTACAACTGGATAACTGTCTTATTCATCAATATTTGAAAGATCTTTAATGGCAAGCTGTTTGCAATGCTACCTGCAATGAGGCAGTCCTTACCCACAAGGAGAAATAAGAAAACAACAAACTCAAGAGAGGAAAAAGACTCCTTTTGTTATCACTACTACGGTTCCATCTTGTTATCAGGGAAAGGACAGATACTGCCCTGTTTCATACAGTGTCGCCTCAATTTCTTAACAATTGATTCTAAACCTTTTGACAACTAAACCAAAACATACTTACCTCTCCTTAAGAATGTGATCAAGTTTGTAAATTGGTTTGTTGTCTTCTAGTCTTTGAGCAGTGTCTGGTTCTTCTTTGGCGATAGCTTTCTTTAGCTTTCTAAGAAACACCTTGAACTCTCTAAACTTGTTAAGAACTGGCTCATGTGCAAGGTACTGAATGTCCTTGATATAGTAATAAGTCTTGTTTGCTGTACTTCCTTTGTTGACTTTCTTCTTGTTCTTTGGCTCCACAGGGTACACACCCTTCAAAATGCATAGTCGCCTAAAAAAATAACATATCATTTGTATATGAGACAACTAAATCTTAAAAATTTCAACACCATGTAGCATTAGCATTTTAAAAGTTGCCTGCTCCAGAGGTTACTTGAAATTATAAATGACTAGGCGGTTAGGGACCTTTTTTTAGGAAGGGGGGTATAAAAATTTGGGCTTAAATATTTTGCAACTGCTATTTATCTGTTTCATAAAAAGGACAGGGTTTAGTTTCTGTTGATTAAGGTGGGTCCTTCTTACCTACAAATTTGCCATGAATTTCTTTTAAG
The DNA here is from genome assembly GCF_964199315.1 of Orbicella franksi. Taxonomy (NCBI): domain Eukaryota; kingdom Metazoa; phylum Cnidaria; class Anthozoa; order Scleractinia; family Merulinidae; genus Orbicella; species Orbicella franksi. The sequence continues at coordinate 19,845,563 of NC_138156.1, read as the reverse complement.
GATAAGCTTTTTGCACAGGTTTGTTAGATAAATGAAGAGTCCTCAAAAGTTTTAGATCACGGCCATATCTGACCAGTCATGTGACAAGAATAGAAAAATCCCTAAAACTTAAAAGGCATCTAAATCTGAAAATTTAAATCAGTATCAATAGATTAAAAACGTCCATGTGCTTATGCTATGTATGGGTTCTATGAAACTCACATCATCATAAAAGTCGTGTGGTAATAAACGCCTGCATTAACAGACTTTCTACAGTAGCTTTCCTCTTTTACCTGTAAACAGTAATTCCATACGTACAATTATAACGAAGGATAAGTTATTTCTTATTCATAAGATAAAATTATCGTAACTTCCTCTTTACTTCCAAGTTTTACGGATTTAAAATTCTAAAGCATGGTTTGGGACTGGCAGTAGTTACACACACAAAATCATATATTTTTTCAAAGCAAATGTTCCTTCATATAAAATTCAACATTCAGCACTGCAAAACACTCCAAAATAGCTTTCCTCTAAATATCACCTTCTACAATCCCTTAGCAACTGCTCTAAACCTGTAGTTAAAAAGGAACCCCTCAAAAAGCCCTATATCCTAAAAATTATCATCTAACTGCATTTAGGTGGATGTGTGGGGGGTGGGGGTTGGGGATAGGGATAGGGTGAGAAAATACAAATTTCAAAAGAACCTGCATAACGTTCAAAAGATGGTTTATTTTCAAATCACATAAACACGTTATCTAGGTTCGCAAAGTAAACTCAAGCTAAGTATCCAGGATCTTAAGCCGGTTTGAAGAAAGGGAATGCAATGGGCTAATTTCCCCTAGAACACCGCCTCTAAAATATCATGTACAGACAAAACATTTTAGGTGAAACTCAAGTCTTAAAGGATTTAAGTTATCAAGGAAAACCTCTAAGGCCCTTAAACAATCAGAGATATTCTAAGCTAAATAATCAAACATTCACCTGAAATCTGGCAAACTGAGCTGTAGTTTCTTTAGCGCTTGATTTCTTGAAATATAGTTGGTTGCCGCTCCACTTTCTCCCTATGGACAATTCAAAAAGTAGTTTTCCTTGTTACACGGTAGCAAAGTTTAAGAACAGACAGGAATAACCGTCAAAACAAACCCTTTTCTTCTGTCTTCCCATCGTGTTTTTCGTCGTAAAATGGCACCACGTGAAAATGTTGTGAAATGCGCGGCTTGCAAGGCTTTCTGGGTTTTCGCCTGGTCGATTCTGTCTTTCGCAAAAAAATGGCGGGCAGCAGCAAAAATGTTAGCGAAAAGTTCCTTTCTCCTGCATATTTTCAGGTCACACGTCCTAAAATCCCTTCAAAGAAAACGGATTCGGCTGCAACGAAGCTTTTACCCCCATCTGAATATAATGTAGTGAAAGATCAAGGTGATGAGAGTGCCAGAGCTTTGGCTGAAATCAACAAGTTGCAGAATGAAAACAAACAACTTCGACAGCAACTGGAGCGGTCGAAAGAGGAAGAACTGCGTCTCGAGGGCGAGATTCGAAAGACCAGGCTTATGGTGCAGAAAGGCCGAGTCGATGACGCACTGGATCTGAAACGAATGGCTGAACTTCAAGAGGAAAATCTTTCGCTGCAATCGGAGGTTAGAAAGCTCGGAGGTTTAACCGCTAAACTCAAAACAGAGCTTAAAGAGATGAAAAGTAACTTTGAAACAGACCTTGAAAGAAGCGAAGCCGAGCTAGAGAAGGCGAATTCGTTGATCAAGGAGCTCAAAACTGAATTGCGACAAAAGGAGGAAATGTTCGAGAGAGAAGTGGAGAGTTTGGAGAAACGCGCCAGAAAGCAAATGGCGATTGTCAAGAATTTAAAAGCTGAAGTTAAAAATGCAGAGGAGCAGGTGAAGATTGATAGGAGAGGTTTTGAAGATGTGCTCGGCAAAAATGAATATGACAAGTATGAGCAAATCAAAGCATTGCAGAAAAGTTTAAATGCCTGTGAAGCAAAGTATTTAACAGAGTTACAAGAAATGAGTGATGAGCTCTCAAGAAGAGAACAGATTCACGTAGAGACAAAAAACAAACTGAATGCTGCAGAAGAAGAACTAAAGATTTTTAAAGAGGAACTGAAAGCAAAAGAAAGAGAGTATTCAACAAACATAACCAATTATCAAGAAAAAATTCAAGCAAGTCAATCAGATTTTGACAAAACTTTTAAAGAACTAAGCTGTAAGATAGAAGAGCAGACAATTTCATATCAAAGAGAAGTCCAGAATCTAACAGGTGAGATAATCAACCAAGCAATTCAAAGCAGCAAGTCTGACTGCCTATGCCACTAGTAAATCATCATCATTGCCAAAATCTCAGGGAAAAATAATTGGGCAAATGGAAAATTAAACAAATAAATTTGTGTGAACAGAGCTTTTGAACGTCAAGCTTAAGTGCTAAACACATTGTTTGTTTACACTAGTTTTGGCCTACCTTATTAATCTTCTTTTACCAAGTTCCGTCCTTAGTTTTTCTGAGGATGAGACCCGAGTCACAACTTGAGTCCATGTGTTACTAACAGAGATTGGGCCTCCCCTTCACAACCCACTCAAAAGATACAGATCTGATAAAAAAATCATTTCTGATATGGCAATAACTTATTTTTAAAACTCAAAAATGACCTTTATCAAGAATTTTATGGCCCCCTCTGCCTCCCTTCCCCTACACCCCTCTCCCAAGTAAAAAGGTAAGCACAGATTATATACCTTACACTGCCATATTTCACCTACCCTTCATTTCGTTTATATTGACCCACCACTGACCATTCCTAGGAAAGCTTGAGAGGAAAGAAGAAGAACTTAAGGCTCAGAACTCAGTTGTTGACCAACTTAGAGCTTACATCGGAGAGAACCTGCCAAACACACAGATGGAGAAACTTCAAAAAGAGAACGAAGACGCAAAGCAAAACATCACTAGCTTGTTACAGGAAAATGAGCATTTAAGATCTACGGTAGAACTTCTCAATGTGAGACTATCATCCATGAATGAAATTCTTTCCATTCAAGAGACAGAATTAGTTAAGTTTCAAACTAAATTCACCAAGGGTGACAGCAGTCAAGGAGACAGTTTGCTTACAAAGTGGAGAGAGAAGGTGTTTGCCTTGTTAGTTCAATTAAAATCACAAGAGATCACCTGTGAGAAGGAAGAAAGAAATGAGAGGGCTCAGGTGAGTGTGGCATATTATTTGTAGCAATTTTGTATGAGCTAAAATTTTTCAAACCAGTGTGATTTGTAAACTGAAGCAAATGAAGATAACAATACAATTGCAAACTGGTTTGAGAAAAATCAAAGCAAACGCAAATTTAGGCCACTGCATGAATAAATTTCAACAAACAAGCTAAACCCTTTCACTTGTACCCCACTGAGATCTGGTCATGGTTTCTGATTGAAAATTAAATTCTCCCTAGGAGAAACCTTTACCTTAAATGAAGTCCAGTGACAAGAATTTTGATGTGAACTGTTGACATCAAAACATATGATATTTTTAGGTGAAACAATTGAGTAAAGAGCTGGAGGAATCAAAGAGAGAAGCAGCCATGTTGACACATCTCTTAGCTGACAAAAAAGCGGAACAGCAAATTGAAGTTAACAGGAGCCTATCTTTGGAAAGGCAGCTGGAAAAGTGTCAGCAAAATGAGAAAAGGCTGAAGTCCCTTGTTGCAAATTATCAATTGACTGTGTGTAATCTTCAAGAGGTTGCTCAGACAACAGAATCTTTCATGGAAAACGTTGGTTCAGAGATGGATGAAGCGTTTAGGAAACTTGCTGTATTTACTCAACGTGTTAGTTTTGCATCTGGACGAGTGAAATTTCTTCAAGGTCAGTATATTTGAACTGTATATGTTATGTTCTAAAAATCAGATTTTTCTTTCTTGTAGTCAGGTAAGGTGCTGATTTCATAGAAGTTTATCATCATCAAATGAAATAAATAAATAAATGAATAAAGAAAACAAATAAAATGAAATAAATTTCATACTGTACACTAAAATTCTCTTTATTCTTGTGTGATGTCTAGGATTAATAACTCATCGCAAGATACAGTTGAGAAATGAACTGTCTGAAGCAGCTACCAAAGGTGCTGAAAATATGCAAACAACGTCTGATGGTATGTACAAAACAACCTATAATAACACTATTAACTTATTATTAATAATTAAATAAGTTATTTGACTCTCCCAGAGATTATAATCATGTAAGGCACTAAAAAAACAACAAGATACAAGTACAGAAACCAGCAGCATGGCGGTAGATTTCATTGTCTGACAATTTAAAATGGGATGAATGTACAAAGCTCCTCTGTTGACAAAATATTGACGTCAGCAAAGTGTGTCCAGTTGACTGGCAAAAACAAAGATTTCATTTGAACAAGTTAAATCTCTCATTTCTTAATAGCACTTGTCTGAAGGGCAAGTAATTTTTCCAATTTTCTTTCTCTCTTTTGAATATCCTACAATAACCTTTTACATTTCAGGGAACATTGCTGGTGAGCCAGAGGCTGGTTTGTCACATGAACAGCTAGCATCAGAAGTCAAACAGCTAACAAGAGAAAGGGACCATTTGTTAGAACAGGCCAGGAAGGATTCCAAGACTTTAGAAAGGAAAGAGATAGTAATCAAAGCTCAGTATGAAGAGCAGTTAAAAGAGTCTACAAACAAAATATCACAGGTGAACATATTTTCTAACAATATCCATTAAAATATCTCTAAATTTGTCAAGAAAAAAAAAGACATCCATGAGTTGAATCAAAATTATTTATCTATTCTCTGGGATTCTCTGGGATGTCAGAGTTCTTTTTGTAACTTTCCATAGTGAACCTGTTGCTAAAACTGGTAACCTGTGCTTAAACTACATTTAGTAAGCTCAGTGAACCTGTGGTAATAATGATGACTGGGGCTGTTTCTTAACCTGGTGAACCTGTGGTCAAATTGGGTTAACCTCTGGTTAAATAGTATCAACCTGTGGCCAAGATAGGTGAACCCATTCTTACATTTCAAGCTTGTTAGTCAACTTTCAACTTTATTTTCTTGTAATCAGACTAAGGTATTTATTATTTGCACATTTTCCTGCCTTTAGGTAACAAATTAGCACTTGAGTACTCAAGGAAATCAAGTGAAGTAAACCCCATAAATGATTGCACCTTTAAACTACATGTACAATTGTACTGTACACCACTCACCCAACAACTTTTTCATAGCTAGAGTCGCTCTTGAAGGATGAACAAGAAAGAAGTGCTATCCTTAGTGACAAGTTAGAGACTGCTGAAGTTGAATTATCTGAGAGATTGGAGACTATTGAAGCACTTAAAACTGAAATGGCTAAACATAAGGATGTGGCTGAAAAAAGTAAGCACGTGGATTTATGTGTGAGCTAATGAAGTCGGTCCCAAAACCCAACGAGCAAGTGACATTTCTTAGGAAAACTTTTCAGGAAATTCAAATTTCAGAAGCACTTGTATCTTAAGATGAAATTTTGGGGGCTAGTGAGATTGAGTTTCAGACTGGAGCATCATAGTTAGAGCTTGCTTAAAGGGCAAACCTGGAAATTGAGCTTCTTTGCACACTGCTAGGTTGTCCCAACAATTTTCAGATACAGCTGTGATAGCAATCCCATTTCCCACTCAGATAATTAACTGCAAAACAAATTACTTTTCATTTGTCCTAAAAAAGCATTGGTGAGGGTGTCCCTTTGATCAAACAAAACCTCCAGTGAACTGTAACTGCACTCACAAATGTATGGCAGCTAAGACCTTCAACGTAACTTAACTAAAAATTAGATCAACTAATATACATAACATTTATTTATTGTTAACACCCTTATCAATTTAACAAGAAATGAATTTCTTGTACTCCTCCAGAAAATCAGATACATACTCCATTTTATTTTGAAGTCAAAAAGAACAAAATATCCCTTTCTTTAGCTTTAGATAAAGTCTTGCAAGAAGAGCAAGCAAGATACACTGAAGAATTTGCAAAACTTGAGAGGCAATTTAATGACATTCGCCGTGAACACACCAAAGCAGTTGTGGCCCTCAGACAAGCAGAAAGACAAGTTGAGCGGGAAAAGGAGAAATCAGCAGAGCAACTGTCTCTTCAACAGAAAGAGTATGAAATGAAATTAGAGAAAAGTCAGTCACAACTGCGACACTTGGAGAAGGAAAGGAACATGCTCATGGCTACAGTTCGGCAAGAGGGTTTCAACGTTCGAAGACTAAGGCCAAAGGAACTTTCAGGTAAGTTAGCCAGGATATATACTTCTAATCTTACTTTTAGCCATTTTTTTGTGGTTGCTTTCACACAAGAAAGGCAGTGAACAACCAGAGAGGAAAATTTAAATTCTGGCTAATATACTTCTGGGTATGTGCATTTTTTTGGGCATATGTTTGCTATGTTTTTAAACCAACAATTTCAAAAGTGAATAAATCTTATTAGTTTAGAGCAGAGCTCCAGCGGCCCAAAGGTTAGCCAAGCGGAGCCCCATACTCCTATAGGAAAGAAAAGGAAACCCATGAATTGATTTTCTCAGTTATCATGGCTGTCGGTATTGCTATGGGCACGTTCAGATGACAGCGACGATGATGGAGTTGTGCAACATGGCAGCCATACTCCAGCTAATAGATTGACAGAGACATGCCACCTTGGTTTATAGCATCCTTTGACACTGGACATCCATGTTATGGTTAATTGACACCTGTCAAAACAAGGTATCCACTGATCAGTATCACGTGACTGATATCACGTGACCATATAATGGGCTCAAGGTTAGAGCTCATCAAGGTCACGTTTTTTTTTTTTTGAAGTTGACTGTTGACCAAGTGCTGGTTTTCAATTGGATTGCAGACTCATGTCAGGTTAACTTGTTGTAATCAGGGCCAGGTTGTTCAGAGGCCAGTTAAAGCAAACCCAGGAATAAAAGTTACCATATTTATTGGCCTATAAGCTGAGGCCCTAAACTTTTGGCCATCAGAACCTGTCAGAAAATTATGAAAAAGAAACCCAAAACATCTAGCTATAAGCCAAGATCGAATATTTGTTTTCTACATGGACTGTTAAGTGAATAAACATACGAGCAAACTGTGAATCAAAAGAAGGATCCCTCTCAGGAAACACACTGTAAAATGAATGTTCATTTATTCATACATTCAGGAAAACACATTTAATGTTATTGGTCACTTAATTGAAAATAACTACAAATCACAGGTAAGATGAATTTAATGTGATCTGAGTTGACATTTCAGGAGTTTATAAATAAAACTGTGTGCATGACAAAACATCACCTTAGTTCAGAATCCTGTCTCAAACTATCACACGCTCTTTCAAAGTTATCCATAATCGATCATCATGCCAAAAGCTTGTCATTCTTCATACAACTTGGCCTTCAAATTAAAAATTGTGGCTGAGGCAGAAGCTATGAGAACAACTCCGAGATCACTAGAGAATATGGGATCAGTGAGTCCATGGTTCGTCGCTGGTGAAAAGATCAAGCAAACCTCTTCAATGGTGAGCTGAAAATGTTAGCAAAATGAAAGACAATGTATAAATTATACTGAAGTATAAATTTTTCTTGAGTACAAATTTTTTTCACTGCTTTTGTTTTGTGTAGTTTGAGATTATTCAAACTCAAAACAGAAGGCCAAACAATATACAAAAAAAACTCACTGCATAATTACAAAACTCAAATCCAAATTCTCGTTTATCCTGGGTTAGCTTAATTGGGCTTTGAACAATGTGGCCCAGGAGCTCCGCTTCCAAACGTAGCTAAATCTCTATGTTATACATCAAAAGATTTGCCAAAACTGGTGAGCAATATTATTGAGACTTCTTTATGGCATCTGATTTAAACATTGATATGTTTTGGGGACTGTTAACAATACCAATTGTTACACACCAATTCTTCACCCACCCAGGTACCTGTAATTAGTACATGAATTCCTTACATGCTCCTGTACTTTTTTATAGACACTGGCAAAGAGGAAGAGAAAGAAAACAGAGACCAAATTCCTGTAGAAGATAAACGGCCAATAAAAACCAGTAGAAGCAAGGGTAAACAACACAAAGCAGAAAAATCTAGCATCCAACGTGATCCTAAAACTATCTCTTCCTCTGTTCAAAAGGGAAGACAGGAGATCCAGGCAGCAGATCATGGAGCTAATGAGGACATGAACCTGATGCAAATGACGTCTGTGTTGAAAGATCTACAATCACTATCAACTGCTCTACTAACTATGGACAAGGAGAGTGAGGACTCTCAACATTCAATATAACGTAGAGTCACTGGTTGTCTCTCTATTTGTGGCTGTGTGACCACCCTTGGAACCAGAATAAGAGTGGCCTCTTAGGGGAGGTGTCCAGTTATGAGAATCAGACATTCAATATTGAAATATTTAACAGACCAGCTCTAAGTAAAACAAACAAGCACACTGTATAGTCATTAATCATTTATTAGCAGAACAATCTGTTACACCATGACAAAGCTAGAAATATCAAATGTATCTTTTCAAAACTGTTTACAGGACTACTTCAACAGTTCCACTATTTTTTCTGCCAAGGGTGTGGCCGAGGCTGGATTTTGTCCAGTCGCCACTCTTTTGTCAGCACAGACACATGGCTGCCACAGGTCTGCATTTTCAAACACTGCTCCATGTTGCTTGAGCTTGGTCTCGAGGAGGAAGGGCATTGCCTTGACCAATCCCATCGCATCCTCTTCTTTGTCAGTAAAGCATGTCACTTTCTTGCCTTTCACTAGGTACTCACCATTTGATAACTTGGTGTTTACAATACCTGGAAAGAAATAGGAAGAATGTGAAAATTCCAATATTTTGGTTTAGTTATCAAAAACTGATCAAATACACTCACAAGCTCATGTGTTGTTGTGAGGTTTAAATTTAGGAAATTCAGCCTTTTTTCTTCCTGGTTAGGAAGCTTCCCCTGTTTTCCAAATCCGAGGTGGTGTTCATCCAATCAAAATTAGCTCACTCACTAAAGCTGGAGCACTCTAAAAGCTGGCAAAAGACACTGACAGCAGTGGAAGACCTTTGTTGCTGCCTTAATCTGCCAGTTGCCATGATGTTCAGTCAGCGTGATTTACTAAAGCATGGCTGCATTGAAGGCCACTTACCAGCTGGTCCATGGCAAACTGCTGAGGCAATCCCTCCCTTTTCATAAATCGTTCTCACTGCTTTTTCCAAGGTTTCGTTTTGTGGCAGATCAAACATGGGCCCATGTCCTCCAACACAAAACACAACATCAAACTTGGCAGGATCAACGGTGTCGAGAGCAATGGTATTATCAACAGACTTTATTGCCTCATTGTCAGCGAGGAATTCTTTGCAGACTGGGTCCTCCTTAAATGCTTCGAGACTGGAAGGGTCCTAATTGAAAGGAAAAGGCAGTTTTTTTTTGTACCTTAAGTTATATGGTCATCCATCTTTGCAAGGTTTTGCAGATAAAATGTATGTAAGGCCCGGGTCAAACGCCGTACTTCACATGAGCTGAACCCAATTCAACCAATTAGGCTCATGTTAAGTTTGGTGTTTGACCCAATCCTCCATAGGAAAAAGGAAAACATTATAAAATCTTCAAACTTAGGCTACTTAATGTCCTTAGTACAGAGACAAATATTGTAAAAATTTGGCTTTCTTTGTGCCTTTTAGGCTGTGTTAGGTTCACAAGGCATTGTGGTAAAATGTACAGCCGCCATCTATTTTCCTACGGTGGATTAAGTTCGACAGATTTTATTTGGAGCGGCTGGCATTCTTCACATCTGGCCAGCCGTCTAATAATGCCTGAAGACCGACTTTGGGTTGAATGCTGATCTTCACACGAGTCAAACCAAACACATAATCAAAGGCCTATAGGCACCATTTTGACTTTACCTTGAAAAACCACTGACCAACAAGACCGCTTTTGTTATTTGAGTTAACACCAAACTGTCATTAGGTTTGGCTCATGTGAAGTACAGCGTTTGACCCTGGCCTAATACACTTTATTTAATGGTTTGATAGATAATTCATCCAGCTATTTTATGGGTAGAGTCCAAAAAGATTATCTGGGTGAGTGGTAACATCCAAGACACTCCCAAGATGCCAAGATTGAGATTTGAATCATTTTAGACTCTGAGACAGAACGACAAAACACAAAATCAGGACTTTGTGACTCATCACAAAGGATACTGAGATTCTGTGATAGAATCAAAAGTCTTTGAGACCTAAGATTTTTAGTTACTATTAATTACCAGCACTGTAGCCAGAAGAAAAAAGACTGAGGCAATGTTCATGATTAAATGCTCCTCATAGGTATTTAAGCTGTGTTTTACTTTCCCCTTTAAGAAAACCAACAAACCCCCCCCAAAAAATGACTGAGGCAACTGCCTTGGTTTGCCTTGTACTGGCTACAGCCCTGATTACCACTATATTTTAAAATGACAAATGTTTTACCAATGGAGCTTTTCCTCCCTTTGGGCTGACAAGTGTCATGCTGTAGCCTGCCTTCTTGAACACATGGTATGGATGAGCCATTTCTGGTAAATACCATCCAGTCTTTTTTCCAGTATTCCCCATGTCTCCATGGTTAGTGAGGACCATTAATATTGCAACCATTTTTATCTAGATATGTTGGAGTGAACTATAGCAACTGAAATTAAAATTATAATGATGCAGTAAAAGGAAATTAGTTTTGGGTTCAGTAAGAAACTGTTAAATTATGAGGTTATAATTAAATGGTCTGCATTTTGGCACTCAACATTAACATATTAATAGCTGGGGGGGTTCCGATATAAAAAAGTTGGGGATGCTTGTCAGAAAATTGAATTCAACCCCTAAAGGAGAGTGATCTGGGTGTGGCTTGAGCATTGTTTGAGCCCTAAACGATACCTAAAAAATAGCAGCATTTCATCCTAAACACCCTAAATGAGACTTCAGTTCTTGATTTATACCCCTAAGCAAAACGACAAGCATCCCCGACCTTCTCTTCTGGAAGTTCTCCCCCCTCCACCTTGGGATCATCAATAGGCACAAGTCTAACCAGGGTCCTGGAAATCATCACTATTTGTTTCACTATTATGCCATTTTACCATATTAGACCAAGAGAACGCACAAAATATGAGCCTGTATTGCACTTTTCGTCATTGCACATACATGATCAGTACAATTTTCAGATGATGCAGAATGTTTTGCGAAAACTAAAAGCCAAAATACTAGAAAATGACATAATTGCAGAATAATTACTGGCTTATTGCATGGTTTAACATATTATACAAGCTGACATTCTGCATACATAATTTGAATACATATTACTTATATCTTTCCTCCCCGATTCTGGGCTCAGAAAAATACTACGCAACTTGCAAAATATCAGTATGTATAAAATGCAGAAGCATATCACCTCGACAAGATGATGTGCTTCTGATAAATGTAAAAGCATTCAATAAGGTGTATTTATTGCTAAGTGATACAAGCCAACTCTCCCAAGTCTCCCGGACAGGAGGTCCTTCCAAAGGGAGGGGAGAGGTGATACAAGTTCCCTCCCCTTCCTTTGGATATTTTCTGGAACTGAACAATAAATACATAGGAGGCTATAATCTCCATGTACACAAGTCCTGAGTGATAGCAATAGCCAAAAATTCCATATTTTTGCAGGAGAACTAACATTGTGTCACATCTACATTTAATTAAAACTTCAAAATAAATTTGGTCCATTTAGTTTGTGTCAAATTCTTTGTAGAATGAGACCCCAGGGTGCAATAGGAACCATTGTTATTCAAATAAGTAGCTATGTAATAAATCAATTTAATTTCAGGTAGTCTGCTTTGTTTGGTCAAGATGACTTAGCAAATTTTAGCGTCTCGGCGATTACTATTCCAAATGGTTTTGTTCTCTCACATTAGTGTGGCATCATCTCCTAGCGAGTTGTAGCGTTGCACGAGCCAACCGCGTGCCCAAGTCAACCTCGAGTCACGAGTCAACCTCGAGTCAACCACGAGTTTTTTTGTCCCTAAAAAATTATAGATTGTAGGAAATAAATTTAGGAATACACCTTTTTGGTACTTAATTTCGTGGGTACTTAATTTCGCGAATTTGGCGAGACAGTCTTTCGGGTGGGAGGGGGGGGGGGGAAGGGTGGTATTTTCGCGATTTCAATAGGCAAATATCAAAAAAGGTCATACAATTTCGCGATTCAAGCATTCTCAACTTAATTTATTTTTCAAAAGTCTGAACTTTTTAAAATTCCTAGATAACCTGGAACAAGCAAAACGCATTTTTACAAATTAACTTTTAAGGTAAACTGGAACAAGCAAAAGGCATATTTGAAAATTAACTTTTTACAACTTGGCCCAGTTCTGTTATTACACAACAAAGATACAAAATGGAACTTACTAGTAAAACTGCGTAAGACTATTGTGGCGCACGGCGCCATCGAAGTGAGCCTGTTATTAAAATGTCCTGTTGTTAACTGCTAAGACAATCTATATTCATATATCTTATTTCCTACAATCTATTTCTTTTTTCGGGGCGAAATAAAAAAAAAGAAAGAAAGAAAAAAATTTGGCTTGAACCCCCCTGTAGAACTACAGGCTCCATGAAGTCCACCATGTTTTCGCGCAGTCACGAATTGACCTTACATATTTCGAAACACTTACGCTACGAGCGCTCACAACAGCATTCCGCTGAAACAAGCTCCAGCTGGCAATTGAGTCGATAATGAATACGTAAATTTGGTGGTTGATAACTAGAACATTACATCGATCACGGACTCGATGTATAAATCTTGAGAGCCAATACAAAATATAAAATCGTCACGCAAACTTCAATAATCTCATTGCCAAAGTCCCTTGATGATAGGTAACCACTCGTCAAAAATCTGCTAAAGAACCTCGGTGAGAAACCTCGCCTAAACGCCCCAGACAAAATTGGTTCGTCTACTTCTGCGGGTGCTAGTCAACTTATGAGCAAAGAGTTAAAGCATTACCTGTTATCCTTGAAGTAGGAGACAAAAGCAACGCCTGATGCACTTCTGCAGAGACTCTCAAGGCACTTGGACCTCTCCGACGAGTAGAATGGATCAAATAGGGCTTTAACCTTGTCGGTTACAGCGCTCCGCGGCCTGTAATCCCGTTTGCAAGCTCGCATTTTCATTGGTTGACGGTAACGTCCCGGCTGAGTGCGATGCCGTGACGAGAGCGTGCATAATATCATTATTTATTATATGGCTACAGTCTGAGGACCACACTGGCGTTACAAGAAGCTATATTTGCTATGCACATCACATCTGATCTGTTGTCGTACGTTCGATAACCAAGGGAAAAGAACGTTAGCCGAAATAAAATCTGATGATCTCTGTGAGCGATTCAAGCAGAATCGAAATAAAATCACATGGTTTAGTTTTGGTGTGTCATGTACTTTATTAATATGAAAATTGCCACAACATGTTGCTCTCTCTCTCTGTCACGCAACGCTACGCTCTCGTTTTGCTGCGTTATGACCACTATAAACATGTGTTATAACACCACTTGAAACACATTTTGCGCAACAGTGTTCCAATATGCTGCATTAAAACTTTGTTACGTTTTTCCGGGATTCAGATTATGGTGCCCAGAAAAGTCATAGTCTGCATTATTATCTAAAAAAAAGACTCATTTGGAGGTAGCTGGTATTAGTTGTTATATCTTCCCGTGGTTTATATCGCTCTTGAAGGTGTTTAGAGACGTCGTTATGAGGGTGATTTTGGATTTAAATTATCCTATGATTAAGTTAGGTTTTCTTTTATCCTTTGGATGATCCTGGTCCATCATATTCATGATTCAAATTCACTTGGATCAGGTCGCATCAAAGGAACCTATTAATCCACCCTTGACAAGGATTCGTCGGTTCCTTTAATGCACCATAATGCAAATTGCTCTTTATTAAAATTGAAAGAGACAAACATTCCGTGTTCTGAAAAGTATAAATAAACCAAACACTGTACATACAGCATTAACCTACGAATGTTTGCAAATTTTACCGTTACAGCATGTACAACCTGAAATGGCTTTGTTCTCTACCATTATGTGGCATTTACCTATCCGAGTGATCATCCCGGTTTGCGTCATAATTCATCATGAAATAGATATTTATGTTTCAGTAAATACATGTAGCAACGAGCGGCTGTCATGACATTTCACTGATGTTCGCGAGAAATTATTTTTCATTAACTCGAATATGTCCAAGCTGGTTCATCGGTTTGAGACCGAGCCGAATTTAATGACATTTCGTTTTGCGAGTATTTTTTCCAATGATTTTCTTTCATATTTAAAGGGATGGTTTCTCGGCTGGGGGAATGTGCAAGCTGTGACGTTAGTCCATCTAATTCCATTGTTAACAGGAAACAACCAAAAGCAAGCTGACGCTTTTTGCGGGAAATTGTTTTTTTTTTTTAAAGTTTCGAGGTCAGTAACAAAAACCCTGCAATAGAGGTGATATTTCTCACCCATCGTTTATGAACCAATTGGATGCTAGTAGATAACTTGTGCGTGTGTACAGAATAAATCCTTCGGCCCGGCGATATAAAAATGCGATGTTCCATTCTATAAAATTCGACACATTCTATGTAGATCGGTCGATATCTTACGGTAAATTTAGGCATCAGTCAATTATAGTCCGTGATTGCTGAACTAAAGAAAGCGAAAAAGTTACTTTCTCATGCGATAGTTTAGGCATGCGCCCAACCGTGAACTTTCCCTTAAATTGTGGTATATAAATACAAAACTGAAGTTACGCTTTGAGTTAGGACTCAAACCAAATTAGCATAATCGGCAAATAAAGGTCTCTTTATGCAAATACGGTCAATACTCAACGGAGTCGGTGAAAAAATTGTCAGTTTACCGGCGATTATTTCGTTTGAGCTCGCGTGACTACCGCGATAACTGATGGCAGGTGAACAGCGGGTCACGCTATAAAAGCTGTTTACGCGGTAGTTACACAATCATTACGAAGTTACCAAAGTATTTCTTCGCCATTGAATTTCATGTCGGTGATGTGATAATGAAATTGAATGAACTTCGCCAACTAATGCTGTGAATGTTTTGCGAAATCTAGGATCGGCTGGCGGGGACATACTAAAGCGATGACAGGAACCAACTCACTGACATGGAACCGTTAGTTGAAGAGGAAGAAAGCGCTTCAGTTAGCGAAGGCCGACATTTTGATGTCACCGAAAATGATGAGGAAGTAATGGGCGATTGGGAAGACAACGACTCCGAGAGGTCCCCGTTTATTGAGCAACGCGATGCTAGCGGTTCGGAAGGTACCTCCATTAAACGAAGGATCGGACTTATCCACGCGATTGCCATGATCGTAGGAGGAATTATTGGATCAGGGATTTTTATATCACCACGGTACGTTCTGGGTAACGCCGGTTCCATTGGAGAAACATTGCTGGTGTGGACATTTGGCGGAGTGTTAAGTCTCCTGGGTGCACTATGCTACTGTGAATTAGGAACATTCATCGAAAAATCTGGCGGTGAGTATATTTATTTGAAAATCGCTTATGGTCGCTTCATCGGGTTCTTGTACAGTTGGGTGAATGTTTGGTTCTTGGACCCAGGCTCTCACGCCATTCTAAGCCTCACTTTCGCTGTGTACGCTACACAACCGTTTTTTCCCAGTCGAGGAGCAGCAGCTTGCCACCCACCTTTCGGATTGGTCAAACTTCTGGCAGCTTGTGCAATCTGCATCTTGACAGCCATGAACTGCATAAGCATCCGCTTAGCTGCCCGTGCACAAGTGTTGTTCACCGTCTGCAAACTTCTAGCAATTGCTAGTATTGTCATCGTGGCTTTGATCCGTCTGTTGTCTGGTCATACACTGGCGTTTCATCAGCACGCTTTTGACGGCAGTACTACTAACCCGGGTGCCATAGGGCATGCTTTCTACAGTGCAATGTGGGCGTATGGCGGGTGGAGTGGCCTCAACTTAATAACGGAAGAAATCATCAATCCGAACAAGAACTTCCTACGAGCCTTAATGATATCCGTTCCTCTAGTTACCGCGTGTTACATTTTAATAAACCTGGCGTACTTCAGCGTGTTAACTAAGGAAGAGATTCTCGCTTCCGATGCCGTCGCCTTGACGTTCGCTTCCCGTTTGAGCCCTGTTTTCGGAATGGCCATGCCTCTGATCGTATCTCTGTCTTGTTTTGGTTCCCTTAACATGGGAATCTTTACCAGCGCCAGGGGGATTTTCTCGATCGCCAGAGAAAGACAGCTTCCCTTATCGTTAGCCATGGTCCACAGGAAGACCCAAGCCCCTCTTCCTGCGCTCTTTCTGCGCTCGTCGCTCGCTCTCTTGATGCTCATACCCACAAACATTGAAAACCTGTTGAACTGGTTACTTTTCGTCGAGTGGCTGGTACTCGCAGCTGTCTTCGTGGGCGTGGTTTGGTTGAGGTGGAAAAAGCGCAGTACCCCGAGATCCTTCAAAGTCACTATAATTGTTCCTATTTTCATGGCCGGGGTTTCGCTGTACTTCACGGCCACTCCCTTTCTCTCTGATCCCGTCGAGTCAGTGTTTGGCCTCACAGTTATCCTCGCGGGAATTCCAGCTTATTATGTTTTCATAAAAAAGGACTGGACATCGAAATCAGAACGCTTCAACAGACTTTCCTCCAGAATGTCCTATTATATTCAAGTTATTTTTAATGTCGTTTACGTTAGGTCTACGTTTGGTAGCGAATGAATTGAAGCGTTTAACTAAACCCGAACCTCTCTACAACGGCCACCTTGGAGACAAAGAATTAAAGGCCGTTGTAGCGAGGTGGCCGTTATGGGGAGGTAAGGGTGTAACATGGCACCTGTTTTCTTCGGAGGGTGTAACATTTTTTCATATTTTTAAAATACTTATTGCAAGATCTCAATACGTAACATAATCAAAACATATCAGTACAAAAGAAACCAAAAGGAAAGAGACCAACGGAGCGCGGTACCGATCAAGTCTCGTGAACTTTTACAATTACAATAGGGGTTTTTACGATAACTGCAGAAATTCTCGCGCGCTCATTGGCTAATTTTCATTGTCAAATAGCCTGCGAGCAGGCTCACATTTGGGAGCACACACGCAAGCGGCGAAGAGCAAATTCAAAAGCGAAGCGATCCGGCGGGGAGGAGTCTGATGAGGAGGCACTTTGACAATGTTATGACGAAATTCATGATCAATAACAGGACAGACGCATGAAAAACTGAAGTCAGTTTGTTAAGTTGTAAACACCATTTGTTAGTCGTTGGTGAACTGGCCGTTGTCGAGAGGTTATTTTGGCAGTCGGACGCGTTTTAGTGGCCGCTGCCGCTGAAGAAAGTTGGTCGTTGTAGAGAGAGGTCAAAATACGAGTGAATGTATGGACCGTCCGCCGGGACAAGAAAAAGTGACTGTTGTATTTTCAATGCAATATATATTTGTAATTTAACCAGGGAAGCAACAATGTAAATAATACGTGTATATTTTGTAGAATTTAGCTCTGAAAATGCACTTTAAAAAATGGAATATTTAAATTATGAATGATGAAAAAGAGCACTGTAAAAAGTGAAAAACATTGTTCAGTAAATTCGATTTTAAAAATTATAAATTTTATACCAGTTTTGAAAAGTGTCCTCATTAGTTTCGAGTTGAAACTAAATCAAATGACACTTCTTTCTTAATATTACCATAGAGATAAATTCGCTCGAAGAGCCATTTGTAATTTAAGGATTTTGGACCATACTTTTTTCAAAGTTAAATAAAATAAAAGCCATTTATTAATGCTTTGTGTATACTTTTAATAATGTATATCCACTATTGAGTATTCCGTACGAGCTTGGGCTTTTTTCGGTGGCATCATTTGCAGAGAGGAAATCTTTTGCGTTGCTTTTTCAAAGAAATTACGCAAGAAGTACCTGACACAAATGCTTCTTCATGTTCCTACTGCAGCTCATTTTTTCCTCTTTCACGACATTAAAAGATTCTCCTTTAGTCTTTCTATTTAGTCTTTCTATAAGCGGGTAACTAAGCAGGCCATCTTCACTTGGGTCACTTTCACTGTGAAAATATGACTTATAATCTATCGTGACTGTTCGTACGAATATGAGGTTGCATTCGGCTTAGCAGGGTGCCATGGAGACAAGTATCATGTGTAGTCTGTGTAAATCGCTGGATTTCTTAAATTGCGATCTGTTTTAAGTTATAAAGCTATGTGTGGGCTGCAAACCAGAGCGGTTATCAACTAAGTGTCAAAAAACCGAAACTAAAGTAATCTCTTTGGTCATTCACAAAGAACATAGACAATCCAGCGCACCAATCAAAACACAAAGCGCGGGAAAAAAGTATATGAGCGAGTCGCTATTGGTTTAGCTGATTGGTTTTGTCTTTACTTCTGACTGGATGAGAAAGTGGCGCGAGATTTTTAAACCAATCACAAAAAGTAGTAATTGAAAACCAAAGCATTCGCGAGTTACTTTCCACGCTCAACTGAAAAGCTTTCTAATATGTTAATTAATCAGCATAATGGAACGTCGGCCTTCAATGAGTAAAACAAGTGGAACATAACCGCGCCTGTTTGATGATTTTGCGTCCACGAAAACCGAAGCTGAATCATCTTAGTATACTGTTTAGTTTCAATCGTCCAATTCTTGTGTAAAGGCTTCAGCAAAGGCCTGATGGAGGTAAAGATCCTTGAAAAGTTTCTTTTTAGCTTGAAGTCCTCTTCTAAACGTTGAAGTGTTTTTACCTGAGGAAGAGCAAATGTTGAAACTGTGATCAGAACACTGAGGGGGAACCAGCGTGAGACTAGCAAATCCAAACTCAGCCAGTAACGTGGCTGGCTAGACTGTATGCAGTACAGAAACCTCTATTTTCCAAGAGCAGGTCAAGGCACACAATGTACAACAAGTGTCGCGACATGTCAATCTATTGCATGTGGGCACGTGACAAGGTAAAGTCTGCATACGAGCCAAGTGACCCATCAGGCCAGAGCATATCTCTGGTGTCTGAAGCATGAAGCGACCAGGAGTATTTCTACTCCCCCCCCTGGATGGGATACCCCATCACAGGGTTAACCCCAGCATTAAATTCACCTGTACCCATTTATACACCTGGATGAAGAGAGGCACTGTGAGAGTAAAGTGTCTTGCCTAAGAACACAACAAAATGTCCCCAGCCAGGGCTCAAACCCATACGGCTCAATCCGGAGGCGAGCACACTAACCATGAGGCCAGCGCGCCTCTGTACCAGCACGCCTCTTCACCCGCTATTTTTAATCACTTCACATTGAGTCTGTTGCAACTGGAATAAAGCAAATCAATGAACATCTCAACACTATATCTTACGATCAAGTTTTATAGAGTTCACTGAACATCCATTACTTCTACATGTCAGTTTGTGGTTCTATCCACCATTTGGAACATACAGTATCTGTACAATGAAAATGATCAGAAGTCTAACTGACACCAAATTTCCAGCAAAATTGATTTCTGAAATTTTCATTTTCATTCGGGTCAGTCACTGTAAAATTTGTGTAACATATTCACTTACCCTGAGTAAGAAATTCAACCCCTGATGGCTGTGTTAGTGTGAGTCTGTCATATGTCAATTTTACCACTACATTTTTATCCTGGCTGTCAACATCCTGAAATCAAGTTCATAACATTTGGTTAACACCTCAAATCACAAGGTTAGCTATTATGGCAATTATCCGCACTATTCTCCATGAGTTTCCAAAAATTCCATAAGCAGAATCAGAATCAGAATCTGATTTTGGGTCACGGTACATTGGGGCTACAGCTACATGTAGTACATATAATTGTCCAGTTGTCCATGGTTGCTGCCCTTGAAGATAATAAAAAATTTCCGTGACATTTCTCAGCTTTTGTCAAGCTTGGTCTAATTTCTTAAATTTGTACATTGGTCATAATGAGACAATAATTTTTCCCTGGCTTTAACAAGGAATTTTGAATTTCAGATATTAAATTCCCTGGCCTTGAATTTTGTGCAATAAAATTGTTAAAAAAAGTAAAGTGAGACGTTGACAATTAAACATCATTGTTGAGGCACAGTAAACTAAATGATTGGCATGTTTGACTCCTGTTCAAGAGATTTGTTTTGGCATTGCCAGTGATTATTGTGTGGGAGACATTAAATGCTCACAGCAACTGACTAAGATATAAAAAGTTGTTACGATGGGCTAAAAACATGTTGGGGGGGAGTCACCCCTTAAACTACACCCACCTGCACCTTGCCTGCAAGACTTAATTTGTTACAGTGGAACCTCGATTTAACGAACCTCTACATCACAAAATGCTCTGTATAATGAACGACATTTTTTGCCCCAGTCATAGTAAAATGTATGAAAATAACCTTGATACAACAAAACCTCGTCATAGCGAACATATTTTGCCAGTCCCTTGGCCCTCCGTCATATCAAGGCTCCACTGTACCATACATTAAAATGCTGATTTTAGAAATCCTCTCTTTACCTTTGTTTTCAACTGGATAAAGTCATGTGCAGGACTGCAAGATATTTCCCCCTCCAGTTTCTCTCTGTGTTGCTCTTGACAAAGATGAACCTTAAATCGTATAAAGTCACATTTCTTAAAGTAAACAAAATTCTTTTCATTCTAATACCTCCATAACAGGCTTTTTGCACTAGAGGAGTCAGTAGGTTCCAAGATTCCACATTGGCAACTTAATAATTTGGACTTTAGTTCCAGTTCTTGTCTACACAGTGTTTATTTGGCCTCCAAAATGCCACAAAAATCAAGAGTTCTTTAGATAAAGGAAAGGATTGACTGAGCCTTTGTTCAGGCTGGAATAAAGTGGTCGTAACAACAAGCTGACCAGATGACTGGGTGGCTATAAGGTGGGGTTCCACTGTGTACATCATTTTCGACACCAGGGACTTCTAGGGCGATAAACCTTGAAAGCATTTATTTTGGTTAGGATCCTCCTTGACCCTTAAGGGGTTTTTTACAACGATTAAACGATAAGGATGATGGCTAGATTACAAGTGGGAAAGAATTGCAGCTCTGTTTTTTTCCTTACCTGCTCTCGTCTTGCCACAAATGCATTGAGATGCTCAGAGATGACCATAAAGAATTTCTGAAATGATAAATGTAACTCATCTCAGTCAACAACTTTGAAGGAATATGTCCAAAGTTAACATGAACTTTCTCAGCAGTTAAATAGAAACAAGCTCAGTGCCTCAAACCAAAGGGCAAAATCAAGAAATGTTGAAACATGGCAAACTGTGGACAAGAAAGGGACTTTCATACATGAAGGATCATCACAGTTATGCACAAAACATTAAGTCTTTGCAAAAATAAGGCCTGGCTATTTTTCAGGCATTTTTTTTTTTTGCCTGCAATCAATTATAAGATATATGATATTGCCTGAGACATCCTGAACCTACAATATTCAATAATAAGTGATTATAAGTTACCAATAGAAGTACCTTTATGTCACTGTTCAAGTACTGCTGGCTAATTGTGTCAATGGGAATAAAGTAAGGTAAAGTGTGCTTGTGAATCTGAGAAAAAGAGCACAGATAAACAGAAGAGAAGACAACTAACTCTTAAGTATTGGAGTGCTGGAGATCAACCCAAGTACTCTATTCTGAGCATTGGCCCTAGAAATGAAATGGGGGACCACATCAGGTAAACAAAGATTCTTTGACTTCGCTGGGATTCAAACCCACAACCTCTGGATTAGATCACTGTTACCCTACAAGGCCTAGCAGGAGCAGGTACCAGTAATGCTGATAATTTACTATGGTGGAAAATCATGGCAAGGTAGATATTAAGGGTACTCTAAAGAGCTTTATAATCTCTGTAAGTTCTTTTGAGGTGTTTCGTTTCCAAACTAAGCCTTTTTAGAGGAAAGGGGGGATTACTTTGGAAGGGTAATTGAACAATAGAGAGAGGTTTATCTCCATGATCACAAATCATCTAGCAACCATGAAAAAATATGTCAGTATAGCTTTAATTTTTAACAAAACATTAATATAGAGCATGGTAACTGAAAGCACAGTACATGGTAACTGAAAGCGAGGTAAAGCAATATGATTTTATTTTCATCTTGAACATTGTTTCTTCTTTGTGGAACATCAACTAAGGTGTCTTTGAGCACTTGCCTGTAGATGTTGTACATGTAGTGTTGCAATAATTGACTTACCTTTAAAGTGTTGTCTTTCAATTCCACTTCAACGTAATAAGGTTCATGATATCTAGCTGTTGATCAAAAAAGATGTCTTCATAATCTATTTTTATAACAATGTTTTTTGCACGCTACAACTGACATTGAAATACTTCAGTTCACTGAACCATTAAGGATCAAACAGGATAGTTTTGAACCTGTTGCTGAAAAGAGTTAACTCTTCAAGTCAGGTTAATATGAAAGAACACCAAATGTTTAGTTAACAAATCCATTACAGTTGTTACTTACAGTTAAAAAAGGTTTCACATCTAAAGCAAGTTTGTTTTGTTTCTTGTGATACTACTGAAATACCAGTCAGTCTGTAGGCATCACAAAGATCAACGAGCTGAAAGATAGATATTTAAGAATAATTCAGTCTTCAGAGGTCAGTGTTTAAGGCGGATTCTGGGTTTTCCTTTACTACAGGCAACAAGTATTACTTTTTTCTCGTTTTGAACAACTTTGATTAGTTAGAGTATTGTTATTGATGATTTCTTCCCCAGCCTGCATTCTATTCTTCTACTCCAACTTTATTAAAAGCAATTGAGAGTACAGTGTTAAGGAAGACACCAAGTAACTGGGAAAGTAAATTAAAGCAAAGTCTCTTTGGGGCCTAGTGTCTCAAGAGGTTGATGGTTCAGGGCAGGAAAAAAATTTGAAATCCACTTGCCCAGTGGGCCAGTAAATTTCAGTTTTCACTTGCCCCCACTTAAATATTACTTGCCGATGTGGCAGCCAGAATGGCAATCAGAGGACAAATGCAAACCAAGTATGCTTGGATTCCTAGCAGCCTTAAGTTTTGAAATAACTTCTGACTAGAAATTATCATTTATCAAGCTGACATTTTTAATCAGACTCGCAAGACCAGTGAGGCCAATTTTAATTTCACTCACCGATCAGGCCACTGGACTTCAATTTTCACTTGCCCAAGAGCAAAATTCACTTGGCCTGCGCAATCGGACCTGGGTTTTTTTCTGCCCTTTGGTTAACTAACTCCAGATTCTATAGAATGAAGCAGCTTGACTTGTTGTTACTCCACCCCCCCCCCCCCTTCCTTCCACCCCTTGATGAGATGCTAGTTCACCAAAGGTAACCTCCCAGCACCAGGTTTCTCCAACAAAACCCATGATTTGAAGTCCAACACACCAGTCATTGGGCCAAGACTTTCACAGAGAGAGTACACCCTTTATTACTATAAATGTAACATCATATTATTTAGAAAACAAGCTTCACTTCCAAATGCAGGAGGCAGCATGGCCAACTGGTCAGCGTGTCAGACTCGCAATCCAGCAGTCCCAGGTTCAAGTCCCGCTCTGACCACTACCTGGATTTGTTTCTCAGTAAGCCCCGAGTTCAAATCATTGGCTACACTTGTAAATAGCCAACTGGTTTGCCTCCAGCCAGTTGGGATTCTTAACAATGTTATGCTCAATTCAAATTATTTGTTTCAGTTGTTTGCTCAGCCCTGCTAGCACTTGTGCTATAAACACTGCTGAGGGTAAATAGAGGTTATATTTTTTTTTGCACTGGTCAGTATCTAATTTCTCTTAAAAAGATTGCTGATGAGAGCATGCTTAAGACTGAAATGCTTAAATAGACTATCTGGATTTTTTTTGTACTTTTCCTACCTTTCTCTTATGTAACAATCTTGCAGCTGTTAGGACAGCCTGAGGGAAAAAAATTGAAACTGCTGATAAAGTAACCAGTTTCACTGATAATAATCATTATAATTGCTTTTTACCCTGTAATAAGTAAATTAAAACTACACAATAAAATGCTAAATTTGTAAATGTCCTGATCATTAATTTCATTGTTACTAGAACCATCATCACTGATCACTACAACAACATTGCCATCATTATGTTATTATTATTATTACTTCACAGGACTTTTTCATGATAGTAACCCATGTCCACTAACACATAAGCCTGGTCCACACTAGCAACATAACGACATAACAACATCGTAGTTCGTATAGTGTGATCATCCGGGTGAGTGTAGTTCTGAAAAGAACTGTTGTTGGTGACTGACGTTTCGACAACCTGAGCGGAAGTCATCTTCAGAGTCAAGTGAATAGTGTTTGTCAGTCGATGATCTTATAAGTCTGGTCCGTTGAACGTGATTGCTCAGTATAGCCATGATGGTATTGGCTGAAAGACTTGTGTAAAGTTTGTCATCAGTCATTGGTGGACTCACCCGGACGATCACACTATATGAACTACTGATACTCGTGGGTTCAAACCATTTACTGTATAACAACATCGTCTCGAACGACATAAAAAGGATGTTATCTTGACGTAAAAAGGATGTTATGTTTGTAGTGTGAACATGTAGACACAATGACATATTTAGCAACATAATAGCACGAACATAACAACATAAAGATAGTACTGATCTTTTCCTTATGTCGTTATGTCGATGTCGTTATGTCGTTAGTGTGAACCAGGCTTTACTCTTTATGTGTACCTGTTTAGAAGTATCTGTATACTTCCTTCTTGATGACTGACCTGTAAGTGCAATTAAATGAATTTAGAAAAGAGCCCAAAGAATACATGCATGCTAATTGGTTTTAAATTGTGTTTCTGTTAAATGATTAGATTATGAGCTCAAGATTTCTGTCGCATGATAGTTGACGAGGGCGCAACCAGAGTCAACTATTACGCATGGAAATTGAGAGCGAATAATCCAATAATAATAATTATTTGTTTTAGTATAAATCTACTAGTCATCCAGAACTTTATTTTAATCCCCTTCCTGGGCACCCAACAGATTGTTTCGCTACTTAATCAGTTCGGAAGGCGTTTAATCCCCTCTGATTTTCTTAAGAGAATTGTCACCTCGAACTTTAGTGATATGAGAAATTTAATGTCTGTTGTTTTCGGATTGTCAAAGATGTTGTTTTGGCTACCGAAAAAAGGTTAGCTATCATTTTCGGAAAGACGATAAGACCTTCAGGAAATGGACAAAAAAGCCCTAATAAATTCAAGAATACTCAAGTTCCCCTAGAATAACCAAACAGATAAAAAAATTTTAGCGCAACCTAAAATTAACCAACAGAGCTATAAAAGTACTCCAGATAGCCTAAAACAACAAACAGTTGTTGAGTGCCCCTGCCCCTTCACAGACACCTCCAAAATGTAAAGAAGCGACGGTCATTTTGTTCACATTTGCACACTTCTGCACTGTTCACTATCTCCAACAGAATAGATAGTGAGTAGCATAGCTAATCAGAGTACAGCATTCATGATAGAACCCTAGTAGATTTATACTAAAACTCAATAGAAACAGAGAACTAACACGAGCTGTTGACGTAATGATGACGCTAGCAAAGAGAACTTACATTTTGATGATCAAAGTAAACAAGTTGTTTTCTCTTTTTGGTACATGTTTTCTACAATGTATTTCTTAAATAATATGTACAGTACAGTAGAAATAAAATACTTGTTTCATACATTTTTTTAGAACTAAACAAGATAGGTCAATTATAGGGCTGTTGTTAAGGACCATAACCCATAAAACCTGCTATGACTGAGTATGCTTGATGGGCCCTTGATGTTACAGGCCAAGGCTGAGGTCTTAGAAAAATTACGAGGAGCCAAAAGGTTCCTAACCATGAAGCCCTGGGTGCCCAGCACTTAGCTTCTATGAAAAAAGTATGTTTTTCCATTTTCCCAAAGGTAAAAGTTGGTTGCCTGTGGCACCCGGGCAATGCTTAGTTTTAGAGCACAGTCCTGTTTACAGGTGAAATTGTCCTGCCTTTTGTCAATTCACCCACAAAGTTACAAGTTTGCTATGGATTTCAAAATCAAGGCAACACAAGACTCAGAACTAAACCATGAATTACAGTGCTTTTTCAATACCAGTATTTTGTGTAACAGAAACTGTTAATAATGGTGTCATTGTTCAACCAGTGAAGTTGTTTTCCTTAGCTTTCAATAGCATGCTAAGATAAAGTGCAAACCAATTAGGCAAATTTCAACATATTTCAGTTCTCCGAAAAACTTGGCTTCAAGGCTTAGGGAAATACTTATACACCAAAGGATACACAGTGAGGTTAAAGGATGAAAAAATAATACTTCTTTCGTTTTATTTCTCAAAGCTCTGGAGCCAAATTAGACTTTTAACATACAAAACTTGGTCTATTGTGTGCTGCTTTGCTGTTCCTAAGTTCATGCAGGTAGGTGTGCACAAGCAGAATGTTATTTGACGACAATGTCATGAAACATAGCACTATGCACAAGTAGAGAAATTGTAGGCAATGATGTGTAGATAACATTAGTAGTGATCTTTTAACCAATCATAAAGCAATCACAAAGATGAAATAATACACTCAACAGTGCATTAAGTTTGTACAGAATATCAAACCTACCCATTTTGAAATACTCTTGCAAAATTTCATGAGGACCATGCTTAAGTCTTTCACGGAGTTTATCTCTCCTTTCTCTCAGTTGTTCCACTGAATTTTTTGTAAAAAAAAACAAAACATAAGACTGTTAGAAATCATATTAATTAAGGTACCTACATGGACATATTTTGCAGGCATTAGTTGTGCATTTGTTTTAAAACTTTTAAACATAGCAACAAATAGCTCTTGTCTTCCATCAGAGAAATAAGTTTATTTTCCAAGCTCCCTTACTGAATGCTCCAGAAACTAGATTCTAGAGCTAGTAGGTTCCCATGTATAGGCTTTGTTTACAAGATAAAGAGTATTCATTTGATACTAAATTGATTTAGTTTGGCAATCTTCACATCTGAATTTATACCTGCATTTCTTACCTTTAGTTTTCAAGTCAACAAGTTCAGCGTTCTCTTGTTTGGCATCTTCGTATTCAGCATTGCGTCTAGAACATCATTGAATCAAGGACATATGCTATCTGTCAGCCTTTGCAAAGCGGCTAAGGCGAGGTTAAATTTTTCGTTGAATTAACGTCATATCTACACAACAAACTTTACTGTCATTAAGAATTTCTTCTACTTGTTTGTTTCGCTAAATTTTTATACCTGTCAGCTCTTTCTTGCAGTCTTTGAAGGTCATACAATGCACCTTCTTGTTCGAGTGACATCTTGGTCGCCATGTTTCTTCTCCAATTTCGTCCCCAGACCAGCTCGATTAGTCATAATTTCGCGCGTTTTTCTGAACTCTGCCCCAGACTTCACCATCCATCTATCACAATCATCGGTTCTTATTTTGGCTCTCTGAGGTGTGCTCGAATGTTTAAACCGACGCTATTCAGTAAATATTATTAGTACAGTCGAACCTCGATTATCCGGATTTCTCGATTATCCGGACTTTTTCTCCAGTCCCAATTTTGTCATGAATATTTATTAGTCATGATCAAGATCCGTAGCAATATTCTTTTTAAAACTATAGCATTGAAAAGTGCAATCAAAAGCGAGTTTGTTTTGCTTTTAAAGAGCAAAAGCAGCGCACGCACATGTCGTAACTAATGAAGAACACTCGAATGAGTTCTGATTTTCGTTCTGATTGGCTCAGAGTTGAGTGGTTCAAGATGTACAGTAGACCATATTGTTTTCCAAGCGATTTGTAAAAGTGTTTTTTCATGATTAAGGTGGTATGGTACCCTCAATATGGACCAAAAAGTTTGTTTAAATATGGTGAAGAAAGATCAATTGTGTGCTATTGCACTCAAGAAGAGAAATTGAATTTCTAGAGTTTTACTCAAAATGGTTGCTATGGAAACCAGCCACAGCCTTTTGAAGTAGTGTTTTATAGTATTGACGCCAACACTTCCTGTTCTTTTACAAAACAAGAATTGACTGTCAAATAAGCATATCATGTAAGTTTCTATTTTGTTCTGTGCAAAGAACCTAAGTTTTGACAGTTAACTCTTATTTTCAGTGCTTTTTACAGCTTTATTTGGAAATAACCTTATTTTTTACCGCACCCAGTGGACAAATCATCTCATGTCACGTGACAGATCTTAAAATGTTACGATTTTTTTGGTTTATATCATCGCGACACTATTGGTCTTTGATCAGCCGAAGTTTCGGGAATTCTACTTAAAAACCTTGCAAAGCAGAAATGTTGGTGTGAAGTCAGTCGGTACAAAAGTAAACTTTTGAGAAAAATGCACTTTAAGTTTCTTACACGAAGTATTAAGCATTTAACGAGCCACAAATAGCGGGGAAGGGGGGTGCAGATTGGATCTCGGGGGAGGGGTACAATGGTTGTTCTATTTTGTAAAAAGTTACCGCAGTTGTGGGAAATATTCCTTTTCATAAGGGAAATGAATGAGCCTGTGATGGCAATTTGAGGCAAAGCCTTTCACAAATAATTATACCAATCGAGTTGTGCATGTCTTAAAAGTTTTTTTCTAAATAGTTTCGTTCATATAAGTTAAAAATAATCTATATTTTTGGTCACGTTCTTATAGTAAACAGTCGTTGCTATGGCCGTTGCTACGTGAAAAAACTTATACCACTGTGTACTTTCCTTAAATTTCACACTCATCTGGAAGGAAATTCGGCAAGATCGTTTCAAAATGTTTTTGACAAGTCCTCAAGGGTCTTAAGTCTTGTATTTCCAAGAAATTGAATTTTTCATGAACATCGCCATATTTTAGGGTACCATACCCCCTTAAATGTGCTTTATTTAAACAGTTTTATTCTTCATTAATATTCATATATCCGGACTATGTCGTCTAGTCCCAACGAGTCCGGATAATCAAGGTTCAACTGTATTACGTAAATCAAGAAAATATTGTTAACTATCAAACACTCTATATTTCATTTTTTTACTTCATTTTTTTTTTCAAATTAGTCTGTCGGTATTTTCCATTTAAATGAGAAATCTGCGATTACTTGTAAACATCATTATGTGCATCAGAACACATTTTTGTCAATTTTCAAAGTTTGCTGTCAGTGTTAAAAACACTATATATCTCAATATTTCTTCATTTTTTATGATTTCAGTGGTCTTTTTTAATATCTGTAAATAGTTACATTTCTTGCATATTTTAATCTTCTTCACTTTGTTGCCTTTTCAAATAAAAAATTATCAGTCTAAGTTTCTCAATCTTGTTTATTCTGATATAAGAAACAGGACAGTGGAGGGGAACGCGTACAGGAGCCCGTGGCGCGGGGATGGGACACATACCATGCCATAGAAAATACAACCAACCAGAATACAGGAGAGCCGTTGTATATTCGACGGTATTCACCACCCAACTTTCCACCATGCACCAAAGGACGTAATTCAAAAGGTTTCATTGGACAACCGTATTGTAACTTTATACTTGGGACAACGCGCCAACTTTACATGTAAAAACGATTTAATGGCGCAGCAAAATGATTTGGTTTTCATTTATAAATAACGTTTAAGTTAGGTTGTGAAAGCGCTATCATGGCCAAAGCTTAGTAAAAGTATTTTAACGTTCCATTAAGGATCGAACTACGCGAAAAAGACCAGATGACTTGAATTTAGTTTATCCTACAAGGCTCTCGGAAGGCGGTTACGGTTGCAATTACTCGCAAACTTTCAGAAAAGCCTAGACTAGGAGCAGTCCATTTCTTCTTAGTCTGTGGAGCGGAAGCGAAAAAGAGCGCTGGGGGAAAATCGAGTGACGTGAAAAAGAGGGACTATTGACCAAGCCAGAGAGTTTGAATTATTCGTTACTCTCGATTTTTCATTCGCGATCGTTTACTGTCCAGACCTCGCTCTTCTTGTCACAAGCCCCCACAACACTCCTTTTTAGATGTGTCCAAGCTGCAACAATCTTTTCCACACTCTACCTCGCAGAAGCTGGATTTGAAACACTTATCACTTCCGAAGAATTTTGAATTTCGCGCTTGATGATCTGGCTGCGCGTCGGGAACTGTCGCTCATTTCTAACCATGGTTTACTAACAATAGGGCCCCTTTCCCTATAAAAGAAGCGAAAGTTTGACTTCTTGTCCCGCAAAATCCTAACCGAAAGTTTGATACGAAAGCGGTAAGTCATTCCGCGTACCATGGATATCGGTAAAAGGCGATGGATATCTACCTCGCACTTTGCAACTGAGAAGACATCCTACGCTTTTCGCTACTTTTGCGAAATTAGAGGAGAGACATATAAAAAGCTCAATAACAGACATCGATAAAAATTACTGTCACTTTATTTGGCGTAAAAAGTACGAGCACCAAAATTAATTCATGCCCGACACCAAAATATCTTTAAATACGAATTACACAATTTCTCCAAAAAGCGTTTAACTAATCATATAGTTAATAAAATACATGCGCCCCCATCCGTATATATTCTCAAACATCTATACGAAAGAACGTCTGAAAAGTGTTTCTAAAAAAGGGCACCATTACCAATTTGTATAATGAACCATGAAATGCTGAACTTTGCTTCAACACATTTTTATATGCGAAGCATTAATTCAAAGATATATACAGAACCTTTTTAAGGATATACGATACAAAATACAAATTATGCGTTCCAGTTACAGTTCCAGTTAGCCTGATTGGCTAATTCATTATTATTCGAGACTACAGGGCACTGCTATAAATACTTTTACATTAATTGGAGTTCAGTCGCTGAACTCTCCCTTCCCAACCTAGCCTAGACAGGCTTCTCCCGCTTAGGAGACAGGTTTAAGCCTACACAGGTTTCTCTCGCGAGGAAGTGAGAGTTTAGGAACTAGACTACATTTATTGCCAATCCAATCTATCGTCTACAGTCCGAGTCAACTTGACTGACCACCAATTCCCAACCCGGCCACATTCTAACAGTATTTTCTGCCTTCAGCAATAGCTATCCATACCAAGCACCTTACTTCAGTAGCCAATATTCCTCCAGATGGCACTCATGATTCCGGAGTAGCCATGGTAAAATGCTAAATTACACTTTGGGTGAATAAAAAATCTGGTTATGTTAGAAAATCTTCAATAAGAGTACTCAAAAATCCTCCGACTCTATCTAATCAAAAAATAGACCGAACGCTCGAGAGTACTTGAAGGGCTGTGACGTCTGCATTGTGTCATAAAGACAGGTCATGTGTCGGTTCAAAACGCGGGCTCATTTAATACTCACAGGAGTGATTATTATTTTACACTTCATATAACGCTACCTCTCTGTCCTACCCCTGTATATCGACTACCTAACAACTGCACGGTACACTGCACTTGTGCTACTACATCTAACAACTAGATAATGGTACTTCAGTCCATCAGGTCAGTGGTAATCTCCAGCTGCGCAGAATCCACTTCGATGTTCAGCACCATTCTTCTGGTTCGCTATAGAAGAACAAAACAAAACAAAACAAAACAAAAATAAAACAAAACTTGGAAAAGCACGCTCACACATCTAAATAGGACTAAAATTAGAATAGACTAGGAAGATGGTTAATGATTCGTCGTGTGACTATAGTGACGAGACTTTATATTTGAATTTCATTCATTCCGGTTCTACAGAGAAAATAATTTATACGGCATCCTTTTCAATTCGAAATGTCACCAAGGCCGTGACAGCAACCTTCGTTTAGCCGTACCCTCCTTCCGTTTTTTCCTAAGGATGGAATTGATTTGGGAAAAGGAAAAGGACTAACCATCAATCTATTTAACAATTACAGGACAATAGTTTGCTTTAACCATAAATAACTAAGGGCGCTTTCCATTCAACAAAAAATTCTGGAACTTTAGAAATGGGAACAAATGGTAGGAATGTAAAATTTAAAAATTGCTGAAAATTCCGAAATGCCTGGTTAGAGATTTTCGAAAATTTGGGTATGCCTCGCGAAGTTGTCCTTGTTTATTATGGAATTCAGGAAAATACTGATCAATTCGCCCGTGGAAAATACAAGAAATTGAACCCGGAATTTTTGGTCGAATGGAAAGCGTCCTAACTATACCGTCTCTTTGCGCATCTCATCCTCAACAACACATCTGTTGAGCGCTATAAGCAAACCCAGACACGAGTGCCCTGTAAGAATCTTTGCAATCGTCTTACCTTGAAGCAAGCGAGCTGTTTATAACGTGCAGAAGAGTGGGGTCCCTGTCCTTGAGCATGGCCAGTAGCTGGTCAAGGTACAGTTTGTTTTGTTCCTGTTCCTCAAGCTTAGCTTCCATGTCTTTCACTGCTTCGGTCTGCACACACAGAAGAAAAACTTTGATGAATTGTACCACAGTACAAACCTCTCCATGTTGTCCCTGAAACTCGACTGGCACTAAAATGCGCATCAAGGCTTTCGTCTTGAACAGATTAGATTTAATTAAATTGATAACAGGAGCTAAAAGTCCTCAGACGCATATTATTACGGGGTGTAGTTCAGCGTAAAATGTGCTACATGTAGGCAAGTGTAGATTTCAAAACCTATACTTACTTAAAAAAATAAGTCAATTATTTTGGAAAGTACATTAGAATATCGCTATATTGAACTTCCTCTATCTAGAACATAAATTATTTCCCTTGAATATACACTTCAATCATTTACCATCGGCTATCTTGAACTCCCGTTGTCCCGAACTTATTCTCGTTTCCCATGACGGCTCAAGATAGTGGAATTCAACTGCATCACCCCATGCATGATTGTCTGCTCGCACTTACTACAAGAACTGTAATACACTTTCCAACAGGCCTAACACTGGTAAAGAAATGTAGAGTGTTGAACTCACCAGTGTATTTATCTTGTTTTCAGATTCCTTTAACTTTTTATCCTTCTGTCTGGCGATAGTCTCCGCGGCATTGACCTGTTTGGTTAAATACTGCCAAAAAAAAAAAGAATACATATAAAAAGTTAAAAACAAAAGACAAAAAACAACAGCCGCGGTTGCCCAGTTCCCAGGCCTCGATTTTTTGTCTCGGTCAATCGTTTTCAGGTCACGTGGTTCGAGGTGAAAAACGTGCGGTTCCGCTCGGATACGTCACCGAAATCAATTGACAGTGAAGATCTGGGAGCCGTACAGGAACCGGGCAAGGCCGCAGTAAACCAATCAACGAAAGGCCAAGGTAAGAAAGCGCAGGAAAGGCGGTGGAAAGCGCGGGAAAAGTCGAGATTAGTTTTGCGGCTTTTCAGCTGGTTGGCAATACCCCTGCTCTGATTGGTCAGCGCGTGCTAACCCTCGAGTTAACGACGTTAGTAGTAAATTATAACTCCTTTAAAAGGCGCTACATGCCCATTTTTAGGGTGGCTGCTAACGCCGGACAAGGCAAATCAAACGACAGGGTGACAACCGTTTGACATCGTTCAATAAGCGGAGATTTTATGACTGACTCACATAGTCTCATACTTACACTTTCCACATCACGAAGCTCTTTGTATTTCTGCTTAAATGATTCATTTTCCTTCACGTCTGCCGCCAGTTTAGCCACAGCGGACTTCAGTTCATCGACTTCTTTCGTCCTTTCCACCAGAAAGATGTTCTCGAGTTTTAAATCCTCGACTTCCTTTGCGCTGTTTTCCTGAGCCTCCGCATTCTTTTCGCGTTCTTCCAACTCAGCTATTCTGTCGAGTAACTGTTGTTTCTCCGTGACGAGGTCTTCCAGCTTTTCCTGGAAATGGTCCATCTGCTCTTGACTCTGCGTTTCCATCTCACGCATTTGAGCAGTCAGCTTGATGATATTTTTCTTCATTTCCTCTGCGTCTTTGCACTTGGCTGCCAATTCAAGATTTTCCTTTTTCAGATTTACGACTTCTTCGGTGTCACTTCTTTTAGAATCATTTCTATCTCGGTCCAACTCGTTTAGCTTTTCAACCAGCTCTTTCTTCTCCACTTCGCTCCTATCGAGCTTTTGTCGCAGGAAATCGCTCTCTTCCACTCTGTGGGAAAGCTCTCGATTTGTTTCCTTCAATTTTTCCAATTCACCTACTTTGGTTAACAATTCGTCGTGTTTTTCCTGCAGTTCTCCGAGTTTTAGGGCAAGCTCGTTTTCACTAGAGCTGTATTCATCATTCAGAACCCTCAACTTTTCCAATTCGTTTCCTTGTGACTCAAAATCATCCCGTAGCTTTCTCAGACTCTCCAGCTCCTTCTCACCGTTGGAAAGTTCGTTGTTTCGGACGTAAATCCTTTCAATTTCACGATCCCTCATGGAGATTTCATTATTGAACTTTTCCTCAGTTTCCTGTGTCCTCTGTCTCAGTTCGTCGTTCTCTCGTCGTAGCTCTTCAAGCGCCCTCTCTTTCTCAACAAGCGACTCGTCATTACGTGTCAATTCACCAAGCTCCTCGCATCGTCTTCTAAGCTCCTCATTTTCGCGCTGCAAGATTTCAATCTCGTCTTCTCTCTCGGTCAGCGTGTCGCTTCGCACCCGCAATTCTCGAAGCTCCTCTTCCTTAGCCGCAAGTTCTTGTCGGACAACTTCCAGCTCCTGAGAAGCGATCACCTCGGATTCTTCGTCAATGACGTGGTCCAGTTCGGTCAGTCCCTCCATCAGATCATCGCTGATTTCTTCCACGATTTCGTCTCCTTCGATACTGCCCGTGGCACCGGGTGCAATCTCCAGCTCGTCCTCATCTCGCACTGAGGATACTTCTGAGTTGATGCCTGGTTCTGGTGAGATTTCTTCCGTCGCATCTGTCGTCCTAGGCAAAAGCAAACCATCATTAAACCATTTTTTGCCTTGAAGGTTTAACGAGAGAGAGAAAAAAAAATTCCTTAATCGAGAACCAATGATGTCATCCCCTACGAGAAAGTCATCTAAGGCCAATGCCTCTCCTATCAGAGCAGTCCCTCCGATCGATATGTCATACATTTTCTTTTAAAACCTTTAAAACATTTCACCAACCAGCCATCCAATGTGTCTTTCTGCTCGTTCTCTTTGACTTCAGTTGGTCTTCTACATAGTCTGAACACGTGATCAGGTTCGCTCCAGGCCATTTGCAGTCTCAGGGGACACACGTGATCAGCCACTTCTTCTCTGTCATCTGTGCACGGTGAAACATAAAGAAAGATTTTTAATCCGTCTTAATCTTCCTTATTCTTAACCATCATCATTCTATTTTGCTTCATTCTTACCTATTCGAAGTACTTTTACCTTTGGTAACTATTCGTTTCGGGTTTCCTTCGATTGAAAGGAAGCTCTGTACGTCCCAAAAATGCTGACTGAACACAACAAGTTCTATAACATGAATTACCCGGCAATAGTGTTCTTGCCCTATGCGACACTGGGAGATTAATTGCAATACTTATAAAGAAGCAGAGAAGAATAGTATTCATTCTAGTTATCATTTTTACCTAAATAAAAGTAAAGGAAAACCGCACCTTCATTTTCCTCGGAAACTTCCACCAAGTAGTACTCGTTGGCATCACCAGGCAAGTCATATTTCTTCACTATGATGCCCACCGCTTCTGAACAGGGAGTCTTTGATGACAACGGGATGGAACGATAGTCTAAGTCGTCTTCGTACCCCTCCAGTTCAAACAGCATCTAAGGCAAAAATCAATATACACGTTAAGCTGATATTTGTCTTTAGCCTTAGCCTGTGCACAGACGTCTCATTTTGCCGCAAGAAGCAAACAAAGATGTCTATGGGCGGGCTGATACAAGCTATGATAGCACTAAAAGTATTGAGACAAATAACATTAACCAGCTCTTTGTAGCTCTTACAAGATGATAGAAAGAGTTGTCACTGGCTAAAGTTTCTATCATTTTATAAAAGCTTACTATGCCTGGCTTCTCGAACGTTTTTAAATGCTTATTGAACTTCTTCGATTTTCTAACGTACCTTGATAACCCCTTCATTTCTACAGCGCAATTCAAAGCGCTGCTTGTCAGGATCGGCCCAACGGCATTGAAACAGCAGTGGACAGTCAGCGTCTGTGAGATCATGATGGGTACCTGATAGGAAACGAGAGTGTGATCAAAATCCATTTTCTTCATACAATATCAATGCATTGTTAAACAGACAAATATTGAGAATATAGAAGATTATCAATTAAAGCATAGTGTCTTGATGTACAGTTCAAAATCAAAATTTTGCGATGCTTACCTCCTTTTCCTAATCCCATTTCACAAACATAAAACCTTCGTGGATCATCGACTACTTCATATTTCACAAAAACGAGTTTAATGATCTCAGCACATGTGGTTGTCATGTTAACCATAAAGCTGCAATAATTCATTTCCTCAGAGAGAGCCGTGGGCCATATCCTGAGTAATCCCTGTGGGCCAGCTTGTAGGAGACACTGCATCGTAGGGTTGAGCTTTTTTGCTGCCGATGATGATGTTGACGATGAAGAGTGCGAATGATGAAATAGCTTTGTCAACTTTGATGATCCTGAACCCAGAGACAAGCTGTCCAGTAGTTTGGACACCCTGTAAATTGGAAATATGACAGGTTATATTGTTTCAAACTTATCACTGAAAGAGCCAAACAGTGCTACCCTTTGAAGCTAGCAAAATTTCATACGCGATTACGTTGTGTCAGCCATCAGGACAATGGTGTGGAGTCAAGCTGAAAGAAAATTCCCTCAACCATTCCCTCATGGCCTCATCCCCTGTATCCAACACAACAAAGAGTGCTAGCCTGTGTAGCTAGCAGAATTTCGTTTGTGTGTACTTTGTATGAGCTGTGAGGAGAATGGTACAGATCTCAGCTACAGCAGAAAAAGCTCTAGTACAATCGAACCTCAACTATCTGGACTTGTTGCGACTAGACGAAATAGTCCGGATAACTGAGGGCCTGGATAATTGAAAATATGAATATTAATGAAGAAAAAAAGTGATCAAATTGAGAAAGCAACATTTAATCGTGAAACAACACTTTTACAAATAGTTTGGAAAACAATATGGTCTACATCTTCACTGTCCGTTGTGAATACCTTTACACGTGTGTATCACACAGTGCTGCTTTTGCTCTTTAATTTGAAAGCAAAACAAACTCGCTTTTGACTGCACTTTTCAATGCTGTAGTTTTAAAAAGAATATGGCTACGGATCTTGATCATGACTAATAAATATTCATGACAAAATTGGGACTAGAGAAAAAGTCCGGATAATAAAGAAATCCGGATAATCGAGGTACGGATAATCGAGGTTCGACTGTATATAATTCAGCCCAAGGAACAAAATGGTTACACAGCAGGTATCCATACCTCTTGTGTTTCTTCTGCTTATTTGCCTGTTTTTCAGTTTTAGATGCTTTTTCTCCTGACTTGTCCTTCTCCTTAGATGTCTTGCTATGTTTCTTTGATTTCCCTCCCTTGCTTTTTAAGTCGAGGCCCTGCATAACAAAATGCATTATGAGAAAATAGATAATAATTATCAGTTTGACATCTCTCCAGTGTTCTTAAGATGTGTCCAAGGAGATAGAAAGATAGAGTCGCAGCGGTAAGCCACCAAACTCTTTTGCAAACTCACGATCACCTGAGACAATCACCGGTAGGATGATCGTGAAATCCTGACTGTCTGGAAACCAGGATCAATAAGGATTAAAGAATGCATATTTAAAAATTAACAGTGAACTAGCGCAAGAGATCTGTAGCGAGACGTAAAAATCTGAAGGAAAAAACAACCACAACAGAAAAGGAACTCATTCACACTTACATCAAGATCTCTGCCCAAGCTGTCTGACGAGTATGCTGACTGCGACCAGGAGGGAGGAGGAGGTGGTGGAGGCATGCCCAGATCCTGAGAATGACCTTCACTGCCTGTCATGCTGCTGGAGAGAGATGCAGTTTCCGAGGCCATGTTGTGTCCCGTGTCACTGTCACGTGGAGAGGACGAACCAGTAGAAGATGTCAACCCAAGTTCGGCTTGGAATGCTGGAGATCGCAGAGCATTGAGGACGGCCATGATTTTCATCTTTTCCTGCTCAGAAGCAGACTGTAGAGCACCTGTAGGAAATGCACATTGTAGAATCGTATTCTTAACAGTAATTTACAATATGATGTAACAAAAGAATTTTTTTACTGGCCTATCTGTTATTATAATGATGATAATAAGAACTTTATTTTCTATGCCTGAAAAACAATCTAGCGTATTCACCTTAAAACACTTTCATAAGCAGCTGAAGATAAAAGTTCAAAAACCCTGCCTAGGGTTTAACATTGACCCACCTGTTAGGAGGTTGATCAAACATATAAGAATATAGAAGGCTAAATAGGTCAATAAAAATTTTTTCTCTGCTAGAACACTCTCACTTAAAATCATTCAGCACGTAAAATAAAGGCCAAGCAGTAGCTAAGACACTGCTAAACCAGGTCATTAACAAGCCCAGCTAGTTTTTCTGACCTTGGCAGCTCCAAAGTTCACCCAAGTCTTTGTTTCTGTCTGCAATATCAGCCTGATTTAAATTATCTTTCAGGCAGTGAAATTAGCCGGCAGCATTCCTTAGTGACATCCCTGAAAGACTATTGATCTCACCTTGGATTTCCATTTCGAACAAGTCCTCTTCTTCAGGGTGGAAGCGCCGATAAATCTCTGAAAGTATAACTTCACGTTCATCGGGTGAATTGATACCAATCTCCTCTGGAATGAAACAAAGTGCGACAAACTTTAACAAAACAAGTATAACTGCTATGTGTTCAATAATATAATAAACACAGTCAAATAATTATAATGACAGAGGTATAATGTACAGAAATATATCCAGCCTTACCACAGTGTGAATTCTCCTTTCAGACTGGTTCCATTTATTTTATTATCAGTGCTAAAAATTTGGCAGTATGTAATTTATACTTTGCTGGTTATTTCTTTGTCCTTCAAGTTGTTTTGGCATTGAGAACATAAGGAAAAATTAGAGGGCTCTTAGAAATTTCAGGGTAAAGCACCTACCAAGCAGCTGGAAATTGATGTTCTTTAACACTTTGCCATCCACATGGTGTTCTGGATGTGAAAGAAAAAAAAATTTTACACATGTAGATACAAAGCTTAAAATTTGAAGGGAAAAAAGGAAGTAAAATTAGTTTTACATGTAATGTTTTGCAGGTAGCCTTATTTTGGATCAAGCTTTAGTACATAAAATAATAATACATAAAAAAACATGCTTTACATAATACAACTGTTATTGAAAACTTGATATCATAAGCACCAAGACATTGCAAGTAAAATTAAGAGTTGAGGTTGAATGTCAGTCAAGTGATCATAGTCATCTGAAATGGCCTGAGATAATGAGCTTCATATTGCTACATAAGTTATTTCAATTTTATGAAGGATTTATTTAGAAATGAGTAGCATTTTCAGTACTTGAAAGAAACTTGAATTCCAGCTTGCCCCTGGGAGACCTTGGGACAAGTAGCTCTCAAATTTTACTTGCCCTGGGTAAGTCTTAGTTTGCTCTTTTAATGATTTAGTTGGCAGATGACTTGCCTGAGCCCTTGCCCATTGGGCAAGTGAGAGTGAAAAGTTGCCTGCCCAGAGGGAGAATCTACTGGTCTGGATGACCGGATGGCACTTTTTTCGAGCTTAACAACTGCATTGTGCTGTATGGAAGATGGGTGCCTGGGATAACCAGGGCCTCCACTGTGACCAGGTCAGCCCCTAGACAGTATAATGCTCCCTTGGGTGGCAATCCCCGCAACCCAGCCATGAGCCCACATGCAGTCTTCCAGGTACCTGTCACACTGAGTTAACAGTGGAGACAGGGGGAGGGGGGGAGGGCAGAAAGATGTTGATGAACAGACCAAAGATGTGCAGGAAACTGCTCAATCCTACAACCAAAACGTTCCAGGGACCACCACGCTGGAACATGCTAGTACAATGGCAAAGTGCATTGAGCCTCCAATACCATACAAATACCGCTGACCAAAAGTACCAGTTACTCTTTGTTGTTACCTTTGTTAAATTGCACTTAACAGCATCCTGATTTTGTATGAATTAGGTTAACTGTGACACTGGTACTGCTACAAAAGGAACATTGTGTAATGAAACAAACCTCTGAACTCTGGTGTAAAATGTCCTAATCCAATATAGTCAAGCCACTCCAAACAGTCATCTTCAGTCCACACTTCTAGAGCAAGATTGTGAAATCTGTTATCATCTCTTGGCTAAAATCAAAACAAGATTTATTAAGAAAACTTCTTAACAGTGTAATTTTCATGTGAGGAAAAAATCAGTTGACAGCACCACACATATATAACTTATAGCTCGGTAGCTTCAACTGAGTGTAACACATCTGGATTTTAATTCCCAAAACATTACAAATAACATGTGTTTAGCATCAACACTCCTGCACGAAACTGCTGCTCTAACTTTCATTTGTATGATCACCCACAAACAAAAAGTTCAAACTACTTTGAATAGCTTAATAAACAGGAAAGAACCAAGTACTTGCTCAGTACCTTTCATTTGACTGCCTACACACTCAAGGACTCTGTCTTGAGTTCACACTTAAAACTTAGAAACACATTTACATGTGCTTCAGCAAGTTTGCCTCTTCACTTTACAAGACTGTTTTTGCGATTGGCAGCACACTTAATGCTGCGTCAATAATTATTTGTTTTGATTCCCAGTGAAAGTTTCCATTCAAAGGAAATCTTACGTTACTTGATGATCAGTGCCCAATAACAACCCATGCACTACAAAGCTGTTTTCTTGGGTAACTTTACCTGCTCTTCCAGAAGAGAAGACGGAATGACGGGTGACGGCAAATCACCTTCGTAACTATTCTCCATTACAAATGGTTCTTCTAATTCTTCTTTCACCTCTCCCTCATCAGAGCTAAAATAATAAGTTCACAATTAGCATATTTGCTTGTTTCTGCAACAACAGGACATGGCAAAAGAGGGCCAAACTATATTTCTTTACATTTCAAGTCTTATATACAAGTTATTACTTGAGCAATAAATGAAAAGATTGAAACAAAAAATATTCATGCGCTGAAATCCCATCTACATGATCATGATTTGTTCAGCTGTTTACAAAAACACTATAAAAAGGATGAATCATAACCAAAAGGAAGATTAACCAATAATATTGTTTTAAAATTAATATTTAGTATTTCAAGCATGGATATAAGCCAAGAAGAAAACAAACAGTCAAGTAAAGTTTAACAGACACATGAATAATATACACGACATAGTCTTCGGCACGGCGGTAAATTAAATTCTGACTATTCATTCAGGATTTTACATTCGAGTTCCAGCCAAACTAGCCCAGAAAACATGTGCTGTAGGCTATCGGAAGGCCATCGCACAACCAATTTGCCCAGTACCCAGACCTTAATGAAACCCCTACAATTTGTTGAATGTATAACTGATAACTGATAAATTACCTGGCAAACATCGGAGGGGGCTCAAAAAGCACTTCTGCATCATCGCTCTCTTCCAACTCAGATACCTCTGAAATGATTTGCAGAGGCTGGTCAATCAATCCATCGTCATCTTGCTCAGGGTCTTCAATTCCTTTGTGGCAAGAAATGTGATAGGGCACATGAATTTACAAACTGAATGCAGTCATGGAACTGCCCTTGATAAACACTGATAACAGAGACAGGAATGTAAGTGACTAATATCATAATAAATGGGACGTCACGAAAAAAACGACAACAAAGATGACATAATCTTCTTAAGGTAAAATTTATGGCAAATATGAAAATATGAAAATAGTTTCAAAGACAAAAATATGCTGCCATCTAAACTTGTAAATACATTATAACAACTAATTCCAACTTACTTAGTCAAGAATATACTGTGAAGTAATCTGCTCACAGCATTACTTATTTATCTCAGAATATAAATAACAAAATTTATTTATAACAATGCAAGCCTTAGACACTTGACACACATGATTCATCCAACATTCTCCATACCAAAAAAAAGGCTTCGTGAGCTTTTACAAACACTACGATACAACGCAAAACTACTTTACAGGATTTCTGTCAATGTATTGCATCCTTCATGTTATTCGTAAAATCTAGTACAACTATATTTGAAGTATGTTTGTCAGCATTGGTATG
This sequence comes from Orbicella franksi, assembly GCF_964199315.1. NCBI lineage: Eukaryota > Metazoa > Cnidaria > Anthozoa > Scleractinia > Merulinidae > Orbicella > Orbicella franksi. The sequence goes on along the minus strand of NC_138156.1, from coordinate 19,803,525 downwards.
TCAAATGCTGTCCATAATATCTCTAGAGTTTACGTGCGCTGAACATGATACCTTCAACTACAGCATTATTGTGCAGTAAAATGTTGTGCGAGGATTTCAAGGGTATAAAATGGCATTCGAAGCAGAAATTCATTTCTACTGGGGATCAATTCCTTTTAAATATATTGAATTTGGTTTTGATAAGGTTAAAGTACATTTAATTTAGTTGCTTGATACATGCAACAAACATTCATGTTCCTCTGGATACCTCTGGCAACTCTAGCAAAACAAACATGGAAACAGCTAAGTCTATGATCTAAGCAAACAAAATCCACCTTGGCCATTTTACCCCAAGAAAAACAACGCAAAATCCTGTCGAAAAACATAGAGAAGTGAATACTGCCACGTAGAAAGGGTGCTCAACACAGTACATTTCATTTGAATGGTCACACACCAAGGTGCCAGCCACAGGCTAAAATGCTGAAGTTACATTTATTTAATGGACTTGTGGCCCTGGAAGTGAAAGGGTTACTGTTCAATTTGGCACAATAAAAAGGATTAACACTTTAAACAAATTTAAACTGATTTACAACTAAGAAAATTTTGAATATTACTTAAGTATGTATATTATGGCTTTCGGAGCCTGCAGTATATGTTAACAAAATGTTCACTTCAGTTCACCCATATCACTACAATCTTTGAACCACAATATATTACGGAAACTAACCTTCTGAATGGTCCATTTTTTAAATCAAAATGAGAAACCAAACTGTCTACAGACACGGCAAAACCGAAAGTTGCCTGAAGCAATCCTTGACAAACTTCACGCACTAATATCTATCTAAAGATTGTCTTCCCACAGGAAGAGAGGGTGAATTTTTGCATCCTGACCAATACCACGGTGTAAGTTTCACTTTTTAACGTGACAATAAAAAGGATTCATTAAGATGCAGTAGTTGAGCGGAAACCAAACCTTCCTTTAAGCTTCACTTTCCAATAAAAATGTTCAAAAATACTTTTCCTGCACAGTATTTTTTGAACAACATAGCCCTGCTAGACTTCTCAAATGATGAAATAGATAGCCAAAAGAATTATGCACACCTTCATGAATACTGGATTGTCTCTAGACAATTGCCACTTACCCCCAACTTCAACCTCTATAACAAAGCGAAGAGGTCGTTCCACAACTTCCAATATGAGCATGGTGTATTCTACAAGATCTAGCTTCTACAGATTTTTCTCACAGTTTCAGAATTAAAAGCTTTGGGAATACCATCGCTAGACACAGAGCGAAGTTAATCTCCACAACAGGAGTTTAAAATCTCATTAGGAATAATTAAGATGTGAAAAAGTCATGGGAGGGAAAATTGTGGTTTTATTCTTGGTCAATATTTTAAATCTTAACTATCTTGAATTCTTTAGCACACAGGTTCAGACAGTAAAGATGAATTCTCACAGTTATCAAAATTTACCAGAAACCTAATTAGTTCAATGTCAAACTACAACAGAAAATAATTTATGGAAAATTAACTACTTACAGATCTTTATTTGCCTTAAATTGTGTGTGACTAAGGGATTACAGAGGCACTGCAGTGATATTGAGCCAATATTGGAACAATGCAAATATCCCTTTACTGCACATAAAAATTGCATAAAAGATCCAATATGAATCAATTAAATTACAAGGCTAATATTAGAATCTTGTGACTAATGGGCCATTCTCACTATTTCATGCTGAAAAATAACAAAAATCCTTGCTGTCTTGATATTGAAAGTCAATTGGGACAAAGAACTAATTACACATAGGGATTAGATCAGAATATTTTACATCTTTGTCATGCGCATGGAAAACTCAACCGTAATTTCAAGGTAAACAAGTTATTCGTTTCAAGTGGAACTTATCCAGCAACTGCAGTTCAAAAACAGGCAATGTGTTGAAACAGCAAGAAAATCCACAGGTAAATCATTTTCACCACTACTTATCTGAACATAGACAACACAGAGTATCTATAATTGTTTCTATCAAAACTCTAAATTGCTGTATAAAAATAACTTTAAATATTTCAAATGAAAACAACACTCAGTAATTTGAATACACATGTATGTTCAGAAGTTCTTCCATACATAGCCGTTATTAAAGAAGCTATGTCACGGTTTGCACATCTTGACAAGTTTCACCTAAAATTTTCAAGTTCATCATTTGTAATCCATGTCAATCTTCTCCATCCTTAACCATCTTTGTTCCTGTATGGTTTATTAGTATCTCTTTAGTGTTTTTATATCTTACTGAACACTATTTTCAGGTTTCCTTCAATTTAAAGGTAATTTTGTATGTGGCTGAAATAACTCAAAATAACATGACTGAGCTCCTTGAATAAGGAAATTCACACACACACACACACAAAAACAAAACAATCCCATGTTCCTAGTTAGAATTTAAGAAACACAATTAACAGTTTGGGATCATGCAAAATCCTATGGCAAGCATTTTCAGGACTGCTTCAAGTTCTCCAAACTTCCACAAATGTTTCTATAACTTTCAAGAAACTTAATTTTTTTTCATAATTTGTATGATGGGCTACAGCGCTATTCTGTTTACCAACATGTCTTTCTGTAAGTACAGGGTACATGTATGATTACTGGTATTTAAAAATTTACTGAATGGGAGATGTGACAGGAAGTACCTGTATGCTGTGACATACTGAAGAGACGGTGTGACAGTTATTATTTTTTCAGTGTGCTATATTTGTTTTGCTAGTTACTACAGGCCTGTTTCATGTTTCCTTTCCTTTAATTTTCAATAAGTGCCCTTGGTCAAGCTGAGCTCAATGATTTACCTGGCATGAAGCACCTTTACCACTCAGCTAGGACATAATTGATACATTTTCAGATTGACTTAAATCTTCAATTCAATAAGGGATTGCGTGACATTTCCTTGTAATGCCAAGCAGAGGTACATGTAACATTTATGAAAGTGCTCAAGAAAATTATAGCAAATGAATGCAATGGAATCCCACTTAAAATGGCCCAGACAAGAGCTCAGCAGTGTTCCTGATATTAAGTACCAGGTCTCAAGTTAACAGGGACACTGCCATGTCCCTCATCCTTTTAAAAAACACTGCTATACCATCAAGGCCACATTGTAATGGTCCACTGGAGCCCAAATAAATGGGGTTCCACTGTACTTTCACAGCGACTAGTGCCTTCTGTTTCCGGCTTTTGTGCCTGATCAGCAATATCATCTACGTGTAACTTTATTTTTACATGATGGGTTTCATGGTGTCAAACTCTGACCATTGTAACAAGTAAAGGAAATGCAACATGCAAATTGAAACAACAGATTAATTAATTATGAGTGAGGTGATGTAGAGAAAATATAAGCACTAGAAATCTTCCATTCTCACACAAATGTTTCCTTTAAATGTACATAAACATGTATGGCTGGAAGTAAATGCTGTAAAGCACAAACACAAGTTTACACAACACCTTCTGAAACCCACTTCAAAAGGGTAAGTGAGTTACATTGTAATCAGGGTTGGCATTTCACATGTGAACTTAGGTATTATGTATTTGAGTTTCTACTTTTGTTTGCTTGTGCTAGTTCTTCATAAACGTAGCTTCATATATGCATGGCTTATGTGAATCACACTAGCAAATGGTGCATTCCTTTGGGGGTGATCCAAGATCACTCAGATCATGGTGCATCAAAGGAACCGACAAATCCCCTCTGGTCACAGATTCCTCAGCTCCTTTGATGCACCATGATCCAAGTGATCTTGGATCACTGATCCTGATCCAGATCACCCAAGAGGAGCACACCTAAAAACTTTCCAGTGATGGTATTTACAAATCAAACCAAAGCACCTACCTTTCACTGTTTCTTCTGCCTTCTCTCTTTCAGCATCATCAAATGTCCCATCCTCATCTCTAAAGGTTAAGTCCTCTACATCTTCCTCATCAGAAGATATACCATAATCACCAAGAACAAGATCATCTTCAGAATCAAGACTACCATCAGACATGTCTTCAATCTCATCTGCTATATACGAGTTCTGCGCTTCACCAATGGAAGATGACATCATTTTCTTACCTTCATCAGAAGTTTCTTCTGTGTCGTATCCATCGATCAATGGATCATTGACAACTACACCATCATATTCAATAACAACTCTTGGTAATGTTAGTCCTAGATTTCCATGCTGCTTTGCAAGTGTACTATCTCTGTCACTGTTGCTCGCACTCTTTTTGACTTCATTTTCATTTATGATACTACTTCCACTTTTAAACTCATTTGGTTCTGTTCTATTTGAAGTTCTGACATCAGAACTAACAGATGTCACATTTCTGTTACTTTCAACATCACTGACCCTTTCAGTATAATTATTACTGTCATATTCAACAACCACAGAAGGCTCTGGTGATGTAGTCCTTCTTACACTAGACAAATCTGGCGAGCCAGGTCTTTGCCTAAATTTGCCAATATTAATCCCACTGCTAGCTTCTGATGGCACTGAAGAGTGGCCAGCAATCATTTTAACATTATCTCCTGACATAACACTATTGCCTTGCAAACTGTGTTCTTTATTGATCCCTGATAAACTTAAAGGCTGGCTCACAACATCTGTTCCTTTGTTAGGATCTCTAGGTAAAGAATCAATTGAATTTTTTCCAGCTTGTATGTCACGCAACCTCTCATAGGTAGGTCTGTTCTGGTTTGTATTAGCTTTGTGTAAATCTACAGATGAATTTACACTTTCTTTATTGTTCTCTAAATCGCTTTTCTCAGACTCTGTTAATGTAACCGGTTTGAATCGTCTGCGGTTTGCTGATAAACTCTTCTCCACAGGTTTGCGCTGCCTAGAACTGTAAGGTGTCTCATATTTGGACAGTCGTGATGTTATGGCAGAATCTAGAGAAGACTGTCTGTCTGGAATGCCAGTTCCAATCTTTGGGGCACTAGCTCCAATTTTTGGCATACTCAAAGAAAGACTATCTTGAGAAGAATTCCTTCCATATCCCTGCCACTTAGCTATCCTTGATGAAGAACTATAATAACCATTCGTTGTTCTATTCAATCCATTAACTTCACTTGGACTTTTAATAGGATTACCCTCCTTTGTTGACAAATCAAAATTTGTTTTATCAGCTGGTTTCGCTGTTTTTACAAACTCGCTTGCTTTGAGTGAATGTTTTGATTCTTCGCTTAACGTGTCATTAGCTAAAGAACCCAAAATCTCGTCGTCCTCTAAAGGAGGTGGTGACGATGGGAGAGGTGGTGGACCATTGTGGTCGCCTTCATCTTCAAACAGAATCTTAGGATCATTTAACACACGAGTTGCATTACTAACAGATTTCTCAGCCACAACATCTCTACTTGCGCGAATTCGAGTCCTGTCGGGCTTAGGAAGGACTTCTGGACGACTCTTGTTGCCTATCCGAGGCGAGGCTCTCGACATAACAGGAGAAAGCTCGCTACTCGAAACCGATAGTCCCACATCGTTGGAGAGAATGAGAGCTGGCGAAGCATTCAGCCTCTCTTTCAACGAGTGCGCGTCCTTGTGATCTTTGATCGACGTTTGTGGCTTATTTGCTTCTGAAGATAAGCTTAAGTTGGAGTCAAGTTCGAATTTTCTTCGCGCCAAGGGCGAAGGTGACCTTCTACCAGGACTACGAGGCCTTGTTTTCGTCAAGTTTTCAAGAGTGTGGTTGGTGTGAGGCGGCAGCAAAGAACCTCGCTCGTCGACTAAACTCGTCGAATCATTCGAGTTGTCCAACTTAGAGCCCCTTGCATTAGTCCGTGGCACTTTGTTCGCCGAACTAAAACCAAAACCATCTCTTGTACTCGAGACACCGAACGGTTTATTCGTGTCCTTCGATAAACCAGGCAGCGCGAAAGCGCTTGGAGGCAAAGTTCTTTTAGCCATTTTGTATCAAAAGTTGTGCAGTAATACGAACATTCGCCAATGCCATGAGTGGAAGAGTATTTGGAGTATCAAAACAACAACAACTTTGGCCTGATTATAACGGCTTCCCTCCACTCAGCTGACCTTTTTCGATACACAGAAATGATACGCATAATTTATGCAGAAGTCTGGAATGCTGCACGCTTTTGTGTGTAAAATGCCTTCGTCACGCAGTTTGATTGACACAAAAACGAACACTGTAATCAAATGTGGATGAAGTCATCAAAACTTCATAGATAGTTTTTTAAAACATGGTAAAAAGGTGTTTGAAAAACCCAATTTAAAAATGATAGCAGTTAAGCAAAAAAAACAAACACACAATATCGAACAATGACGCTAAAGATCTTTTAATCTCGGCAATCACAAACATGTCCCCCGAGGAAACAACAATCAATCATACATTTGTTGCTCTCATTCAGTTTCTCTCATTCTTTTCTTCTAGTCTTTCCTTGTTTGCGAGCCGCTTTTCTCTCTCTTTCTCTGCCGGCTCCCCCATCTCACGCAAAATCTTTTAAATTATACAACTAACTCGATACTTCAACCTTTAATACGTCCGGAGCACACGGCAGCGATCGCCACTGCAATCTACTTATCTACGTGGACTTCAATCTTTCTGATCTTTCTACACACAGAGGGTCACGTATCGGTTAATCTACTGAATCTTCATTGTTTGAGTTGACTGCAATGGTGTTGAACTGGTACAAAAATAGATTCATATCAAATCTACGTCTCTCCAAACTGTAACACAATTCGGGAACGTATGATCCCGCGGGTACGAGATCTATTATTAACGGGTATGAGGGTCTTTTTCCGGAGACCTGACTGATGGGGCGGGAGAAAGTTTCGTTATGATATCTTGCGGGATTCGTTAACTAGCGGTTCAACTGCATCGGGGATTCATTATACTGGAAGGGAGCAAGCGGCTCCAATATAAGGCCTATATGGAACATTAACTCTCTTTTACCCTGCTTCCTTTCTTATGACAGTGTCGAGTAAAACACTGGTGTGTTAATTTGTACATAACAACATTAAAGGAGAGTTGTGAAGGGTGTTGTTTTCTTATCTCGTAGTCATTGAACAGATCCCTCTCAATTTATTTTTAGATTTCCCGCCGACGATCACCCCACGCATGTTGCGTGAATGCTTCATGTAAAGTCCGCGCGAGTAAAATTCGGATTGCGTGGATAATTCTTGACCCTCCTGCGAAAATAACTGGAGAGGAGTTACTTTGAGAATAAGGTCTCTATCTTCATTTTCTCTTGATCCAAATAAGGAAAAAACGATGTTGAATACACCTAAGGCACCGGCTGCCTGATTGTCAAAAATTATACTTTTTTCCCAAGAACACAGCCCAGGAGCCCGTTTCTCGAAAGCCCCGGAAACTTTTCGGGCCCGCAAAGCCATTTTTAGATCATCTGTATCTAAAACCAGAGAGGTGTACACGCCTGGAAGTCCTTGTATGAAAAGAGAACCCCTGTTCATATTGATAATATGTGAATAAAACAGATCTGTAATCATGAGGTTTGAGATTTTGCTATGGCTTTCCGGGTGCGAAACTTTTGGGGACCTTCGAGAAACGGACCCCTGTACAGCAACACATTCGAGTAAAATACAAAAACGTCAAAACAAACTAACGACAAAGATCGGTTAAGGGAACATGGCCTAACGGAGAGGAAAGAAAAATAATAATAATAATAATAAAAAACGCACCGTCAACATACTTACGAAGAAAATTTAATTAAGGACCACTTTAAAATTACAAAAGTATGGCCTAGTCCACGCCATGGATTCCTAAAATACGGTTACAACGAGTGTACGGATGTTTTCTCGACGTGATTTCGAGACATCCTCGCGTGTGACCACTCGTCTGCCCTCGAAAGCGCGCGAAAAAGGCCTCTGGCATTCAGACTCATAAGGTGTCGCTATCTTTGAGTAAACAGTCCTTGGTTTGAGTCATACTTCAAAGGTAAGCCTCGATCCCGACCCCTAGGTAAATGAAACAAATTTAAAAACAAAATCGTTAGAAAATTAGTTTTGTAAGGAAATTGTCTGTAAGCATTTTTTCATCAAGAAAAGAGTTATTTGATGAGCGGAAAATAGCCTAAATCTGTAGTTATTTTCCTTTGCTGTTAAAAGTGAAGTCTCCCTCATTAATAGTCTGCACTAATCGTTTCCAAAGCGTTTTCGTTCAACGGTAGCGTTCAAGTTCAATAACGGTTTTTGAAGATGTGATTAATGCTGGCTCACATTCTGATTTCTCCCAGAGCTCTCGATTTCTCGGTGCTAACCGAAGAGATCATGAACTCTGGGAAAGAGACTGGATTTCGACGCATTTATTTTTAGTTTTTGCGTTGAGAATTTGTCGTTAAATCAAGGATTGTACAAATTCATAACTTTCTTTACTCTCGTCACCAGACTTCTTAACAATGAACTAATGTTTTAAAGAGAAATTAGATGTTTGATCACTCTCGAAAATTAAAAGACTACTCACTTTTTAACGCGAAGAAAGAACTTTTCGCGATCGAATTTTTCAGCGCCATCCACATCAACTAATGTTTTAAAGAGAAATTAGATGTTTGATCACTCTCGAAAATTAAAAGACTACTCACTTTTTAACGCGAAGAAAGAACTTTTCGCGATCGAATTTTTCAGCGCCATCCACATCATTCAGACTACCACACTCCAAATAAACATCAAAACACATCTGCAAAGAAACAAAATCAGTTGGCAAGTCAAAAAACCGTGTACCATAATAAAGAAGTTATGATATAACAGGAGCCATAATCGGGGACGGAGACCGTAAGCGCGCGCCATTTCAAGTATTGGGGTTGTCCCCATGATATGGGACAATAATTCTATTTTTAGAGCAAATTGCGCCATCACGTGCGGCACACGCGCGTGCATGCTGCGAGGAGTTTTGCGGATGTCGCGCGGGGGAAATGGCGTCCGAAATTCCCGAAATGTTTCATGTTTTTGCCCCACAACTCAACGCGTTTACGTCTGTTGGAGTTTTGCTTAAGTATTTTTGTCGTAAGCTGCTCCAGTTTGAGTGAAGTAAGACAGTGTCGAATTTAGGTATGTTCCGCTGTAAGCTTATATATATCGCTGACCAAGTTGTGTACCGACTGATGCTTCTTTTACATGAGCTGTACATTTCTCCACTTTAAATTTCACATATGTTGAAGATTAAGAGCTTTTCCATTACAAAGCAAAAAACTAGCTGGATATATTTAGATATAGCAGAGCTTCAGGACTTCATAGTTTCATAGCTCCTCTTGCCACACGTTTGCGAGGAATTTGTCAGTCTATCGCGACCGAAAAGTAAAACAAAATAATTGCTAGTTTGAGTTTCGCTTGAATTGTAAGCAACGCTTAATGTTTCATCGAGGCTTAATAACTTTACGTCCGTACATACTGCTCAGTTTTATTCGCGTAAAAATCCAGTAAATTCTCGGTTGTCGATGAATGAGAGCGCCCGCCGATGCGTGTTTTGTACAGTCAGTAAACATGACAAATTGTACTTCCGCCGCACTTTCGTGTGAAAGCGTACATCGAACTCAAACAATAGCTCTATAGTTTTTAAATATGTTTAAGATTGATAAATGTTTGAGAACATATTAAAAGCTAAGCTCAAAATATGAGAATAAAGCAGAAACAATCAGCAAAGTTACGATGACGCTTTCTTTAATCAACTTGGAATAACGATTTCGATTTTGTTGATCGAGTTAAAAAAACTCCTTGTCTATTTTCATTTTCGCAGTGTAAAACTTCACTATGCTTATGTTGAAGAAACACACATGATGTTAGTAGCCTTTTTTGCATTCGTGAAATTTGTTGCAGCATCTCAACACAAAAGATAACGAAAGAAGTCTTTGTCAAGATTTGTTGACAATTGAAAACACTGACTCGGACTTGAAAGTGCACGAGCTGCACTCTGCAAATGAGCTAACTGTACGCGTCAGACTTTCCTTTCAAAAGCCTTTGCAAACTCACCAAACAAGCAGAGACAATAAGAAACCATCAAAACAGGTTTTGGTTATGATTAAACATTGTCTGAGAAACACCTTTTCCGTTAGCTCAGAGCATTAAACTACATATAAGCGTCCTGGTTCGTATTCCCTGCCTTATTCCCTGCCATCGCTGTGAAAAATACGCAAGAGAATCTCTAACTCTCACCATTTGATCACGCAACGTGACAACATCCACGCGAGAGCCCCTGACATGTGCATGAATCCGCGCGGATATATGACGTCAGGATGGCGCAATTTGTTCTAAAAATAGAAAAATTGTCCCATATCATAGGTACGCGCGAATCCCGAGACTTACGGTCTCCGTCCCCAATTATGGCTCCTGGATATAATGATTAACTATGTTTCCCCTACCCAGCCCCAGAGGACAAGCTTTTGCTCACCTGTAGACGGCGAAGCTGATTGGCTAAGAGATTTAAAGATGAGTCACGTGCTGTGAGTTCCGGGTAGAAAACATTCACTTCTGCTTCTATCGCCTGTAAACAAATATCACACGATTTGATCAAGTTTTAAATCGCAATTGCGACACTTTGCGTGTTAAATAGGAGGTAATATGCCCACCAAAAGCCCTGGGGACAAATATAAGCCCTGGGATATTTCCCTACAAGAGCAATTTACTATTACTAACTCTGGAATAAAAATTAAAACAACGTAAATGTTAAACACCAGTGAAGGGATTTCCCAGTGAGTGATATCCAGACCTCTAGGTTCACTATCAGTTTAGAACAGTGACAGCGAAAGGCGGAGGACTGGGGCGCAAATCCTGAACAGTCACATGACCAAAATCGTATCCAGTGTCTCTCTTCCTTATCACAAATGCCTTCACTACTAGCTGTGATTCGGAGATTGGATTGTAAGGATTCAAAACAAATCCACACCTTGGTAAAGCTGTCCCTTATCACAGTTTGTCCGCAAGTTATTTCAATTGAGAATAATGGCGGCGTTGTCGGATATTCCTGAGACAAGACCACTGATGCCTTGAGACGCACTGAAAAAACAATTCATTAAATTGTCAAAATTGGAACTATGAAACACTTCACAATCTCTAAAACTTGTTGAGTAGTATAATTCTGGGTTTTAACCAAAGCCAACCACTTCCCTCATGCACACAAGACTGAGATTCGAATCGGAAAATTCTACGCTGATAATGTAAGCGTCTCTGATTTGTAGCTTTGATTTTGAATCTGAATCAGATTTGAATCGTCACGCATAAGTTAGAAACAAATTGTCAGTATGTCAGTAAGTCTTTCGGGGAAACCTAACATGTCTCTCTCGCGGACGAAGAAAAACGCCTGTTTATGTAGGCTAATTTATCACTGATAAATCTAAAACGTCAGATATCACCAAGTTTTCGTATACGCCTGTTGGCGCAGAGCAAAAGTTTCTCAAAAAGCGAATTGTCTCAGCTCAACCTGCAGCGAGCAAAACACCCCAAACCTACTTTTATTTCTCTCAAACACCGCATGAAAGAGCATGTCACTTTCTTGAATGAATCCTTCGTCAATAAGACTTTTCAACTCCGCTTTTTCCTGGAAAAGAGACAATACATATCAGATCAGCATATCAAAATTGTATTAGCCTGCGAGCAGGCTTTTCGCGAGGAAAGAAGAAAGAAAGTCAAACGTCATTTTATTTCTTTATTTCTTTCCCCGCGAAGAGCCTGCTCCAGGCTACATTGTTCCACGAAAAAAAAAATAGGTCAACTTCAAGAGGTAAAATTTGCTTTGCAGGAAAATGTCCTTACCACAAATTCTTCGAACGTGGCTGGTTGCCACGAGGACAGCTTTGCTGATAACTTGCTCGGGAACATTTGAAGAGAATTCTTGTTTACTGGAATCGTCAGCGCCTCTGTAAATTTACAAAAGTAAAAATCTTCAGGTCGTGAACTCAGAGTAAAAAAGTGCAACTGACACAGTGCAAATCTTACTAATTTAATACTTCGTCTAAATAAGAAGCAAGTCTAGTGGTCCGGGTAAAACAGCATCTCCTTTTGCGTCCTAAGTTCATCCTCTACTAGATGTCTGGTATTATTTTACCGTATTCAACGCAAAACTTCCACGCTGACGATAAAGTAGCTCTGCAAAGATCGAGTATGATTGGCTGTCGCGTGTTTATTTGTTCCGTTTTTCCCCGCGCAAGTAACACTGTGCGTAACCCTGTGCGGCTACGTCTTACGGGGCACACCATTTGACTTTCGCGCGGGGGGGGGGGGGGGAGCGTTGAAAAGAAAATCTTGAGAACTTGCTTGTACCAGAAAACATTCATACACATGACCACTGCCGAATTAAAAATAACGCACGTTCAGTGAGCCGAAACAAAAGCACATTACACGGAGGAAAAAATTACCATGCATACAAACGTCCCAAGAAAAAAAATTATGGCGGATCTCGGGGGTCCCCCCCTTTTTTTAAGTGGACATATAGACGTGACCTCCGGAAAACTTCACTCGCAACCCTTTGTGAAACTGGATAAGCCAGTTACATATACACGCAACAATCACCGGTCATTTTGGATTTGCGTTTGAAAAAAAAAAAAAAACTCTGGCTGGGAAATCACATTATTATCGTGACGTCATCGTTTTCAAAAGGCTCCATTTTCAAAATGTTTGCCGTCCACACTAAAACGCAAAGCCGGCGTTTTCAAATTCATCCGGTTAGAAGAAAGCTCTCGAAAAGCTCCGTTTTCGTGACGGTTTAGTATGGACGGTAGGAACTAACCGGAGAAAAAAAGCTCTGTTTTCAAATTCCGCCGGCGTAGTGCGACGGGGGCTTAAATTCCCTAATATAGATATGATTGTGAAAGTTGCTTATGGTATCCTAGCCTACCTAAAGAGGTCAGTTGTTGTTGGAGAGCAAGCCTGGCCAAGATTCTTGCTCTGACGGCTTTGATTGTTGCCTCCATGTGAGACAGACTTACCGACGACTTGGGCACAACTTCCTGCAACATAAAGATGTGCAACACATGTAGTGACTTAAAAGATGCAGCTGCTAACTGATATCAAACAATTAACACTGCTTAACTATTCTGTTTTCAAATGTTTCTTAAGAATGTTTCAGAGAGACACAGGGGAGGAACGAGTTGGAAGTGGGGGGGGGGAGGAAGGCATGGCTAACCCCACCCTCTCCTCACCAACACTACCCAAAGCCAACCACCATCAGACAAAAGGGACTAGAAGCAATATAACAAAACAAATGATTAGGGTTATTGCGATTTGTAGGGGAAAAAAAATAGGATATTGTCAAAAAATGTTTCTCAGCAAAGTTTGGTCAACAAGAGTTGCCGTTTGAAATTTGCTAACATTGCATTACTTTATGGCCGACAAATTGTGGAGCTGAAAACTTGTGCTGGGCTGAGCCACGAAAGAAAATGTTGGTGTCTAAAAATAAAATAATGTATCCCTGGTCATGCTGAGGACAGCAGTAGTTTTGTTTTTCCTCTGACAAAGAACTAGCACTCAAAATGTCAGCCTTTCTGACATTCGCTATGGAGGTCAATTTACCTAAAACAACTTGAAATTGATATTCACCTCATGTTCCTCTTGCCTGCCCATTGCAGTACAACAGTTTTCTTTAGAAACTAATCACTCTGTACAACTGATTTTGGGTGACTTGGTTGAATTATCCCAGTGCTGTTTTAGTTTAAACAACTTACAACCATAGCACTGAGACCTATTCAGGTCTCCATTCAACCAAAGATGGTTGAATCCAATACAACACAGCCTGAAGTACAAGCATTGAGTTTGCCTTACATGTGATTCCTCAGGTAAAAAGTCCAGTCCACCGATCCTTTGAGCCCACATATATGGCTTGCCCACTAGCTTGACAAAATCCTCAAAAGTGGTAATTCTGAAAGAATGTAGTCAAGTCAACATCACAACTAGTTTCTGTAAGAATACAGTGCAATCTTGATTTTTTGAACCTTTAATTTTTTCAAAATTCCAATTTATGGCCAAAAAATATTGGGAGAAATTTACCCTTCCCATTTTTTCAAATAAAATTTCTGATCCACTTTGTGTTTCCACTGTACAAGCAAATAGGACAGAAGTTTTGATAGTCTTATCAACACAGTCATATAGGACAACATACTGACTTTTATTACAATGAGCAGTCAAGGGTGTGGTCTAAGAAAAATTTCAAGGAGCCCAAAGGTTCCTAACCATGAAATCCTGGGTGCTCAGCACTTAAAATTATGCGAAAAAAGTAAGGTTTTTCCAGTCCAAAGTGGCACCCGGGTGCTTCTAGAGCACAGCCCCGTGCAGTATAAAACACTGACAGGGTCAGGGGTTTTATACAGTTGAACCTCCGTTTGCGACCACCTCTCATAAGCAACTACCTCTCCTCAGCAACCAGTTTTCCAAAATACCAAAAGTTTCCAAGTCAAATCACTATATTTAGAACCACTTGAAGTGACCACCTCTCGTAAGCGGCTGCGACCACTTTTAGAGCTAATAGTTTGAAATTTTCTTTTGTTTTTGACCTCTCATAAGCAACATCTTGACAGATAATAGAGTAAAAATTGGATAATAAGTTGTTGTAACATTAGCGCAATACTGGGTAGTACAAGAGACAGATATTTCTCAATGATAAGCACAGTATTTTTGTCTAAATCAACTTTTGACATCAATAAAGCATAAGGGTAAGTCTCTGCAGTTAACATATGCTAATGAGGCAAAATTTTGGCCCCATATGGTCTTAGCTCTCATAAGCAACCAGGCTTGACATTTTGGGTGATTGCTTATGGGAGGTTCGACTGTATACAAAATTGAATCACACTTTTTATTTCCAAATGAGTTAATTTAGCTTTTTCACACCAAATGAACCATTGAACTAAGTTTGCTTGCATTAAATTTCTATAGGATATCATTTGATTATGTTAGATTGAACACACAGGGTTAGCAGAAGACAAAAACAAAACAAAATTATCAGTGGGATCAAATTTCTCCTTACCCAACTTTAGCAAGTTGATAGAGACTGGATGGGTTTGGCGCCTTGCCACCGTCGTCATCAGGAAACAGATTGGTTAACAACGACTCAGGAGAGAGAAGGGCACTAGAACACAAACAAACAACGATGACATAAAGCAATTTTAAATTGAGTGTCGTAAAACCAAAACCAAAGTGATCACTCTGGCTAATCGAAAAATACACACACAATCTAGTGAACCAATCAAAACTCAAAGCAAACACATGTAAGTGTATCTGATGCAAAGAACAGGAAAATACTTGCAACTAAGTCAAGATTGGTTTTGGTTTTACTTCTGGTTGGATGACAAAGTGCTGCAAGTTTTATAAGCCAAGCACTTAGCGTTGTAATGCAAAACCAAAGCAAATTTTATCACTTGTTTGTTTGTTAAATGCAGATTTTCATTATTTAATCATCACTGCTTAGAGAGGCTTGAAATTGATCTAAATGTATTTATTGTGTCAGCATTCCTAGTCCACACACACACCTGTACATATCAGAACACTACGAGGTGTCAAGATGCCTGTTTACCCGTTCGCAAAACTATGTACCTGTTTGCTAACACTGGTCCTGGTACTGCTTCATTTAAAGACAATGATGGCGATACCACAACGGTGTTGAACGTTGGCAGAAAGGAAAACAACAAATCAACTGTTGCTTTGTCTAAAAGAGAAAACATGAAAGTTTTAAACCTTTAGAGCAAAGTTAAATAAATGTACTTCCTATGGCATTTTTTAATGTTTTCCTTACTGGTCAGAATTTCAACTGAAGGAGTATAAATCAAAGTGCCAGGTACTGTATCAAAATTAGCTCAGAACATCACTTGGGAATTTAACATTTTTATTCTTGCAAAAGGTTATTAGACAAGTTCAGAAAACGTGGAACAAAAGCACATGTATGCATTGAGGACAACTGGGGATGAATGTGGCATTTCTTGTGGTAAAGCAACCAGACCTAGAGTAGGAAACTTGGAGCCAAATTTAAGGGAAAACAATACATAAATGTTTTTGTGACTCACATCTGTAGATTATCATTTATCCGCTTTTACGAGTGGTTTCCTGGGCTTAATGGACCACATTGACAATGTCACGTTTTCTACTTTTTTTTTTCATTCAAACAAAAAATAAGCCTCACAACTTGATTTATTGTGCCGAATTTAGTTTAAATATATTAGGTTTCCTAAGAATCTGCTGGAAATACATGTATTGGACTACAAAATAGTCATCCAACAAATGTTTGCCCCTTGGACAAATATAAATTTGTAAAAATAGGCAAGTTTGGGGTCCTGTATTTCCATGAGTTTGCAACAGATTCTGATTAACCTCTGCATATTTGCTAGCCTGCAAAAACAGACAGATTTCCAGCTTTTGTCTTTAAGGCTGAGAATTCATCTGTGTTTGCAGGCTTCATATTTACTACATTTAGAATGATAAATATTTATTGATGATCTATGGAAGTGGTTTACGAAAAATAAGAAAAATTGTTGATTTGGACTGATATCGTTGCAGTGGTCTATTCTGATCAGATCAGATAATACAATAATACAACAGATTAGGTTTTCAAGGTAAAACTAACCTTTACATTTCACTTGTACCAGGATTTGAAGTGGGTGTTTCTTGAGCAGCAATTTTCTTTTCTCCTCCAACCGAGCGTCTTCCTTTTTTCGCCTATGTTTTGACTGAGACAAAAACACCAAATGTTTTCGTATTGCCATGCAGCAACAAACATGCTACCTCCTACCATCATGTATTAAGTTTATTTTCCAAGTATCGAGTCAATGTTGAGGTTCTTAATGAGCACAATTTATAGCAAAACCAAATAAATGTGAATTCAGTTGTGACATATTCTTCTCAAACTCAATAATATTCATCAAGTTTAACCAACGAAAATCATGACTGTGACAGTGTTTGGATATCTGATCTTAATAAATTAGCATAGCTTTGGATGATTTTATTTCTATGATTACCCCTTAGTTTTAGTTTTGATTGAGAAGATATATCAAACACTCATGAAAGTGTTTCACATTTCCAAACACCTTAAACTTCAACCAAAATACTCTGCTACACATCATATTTTCTACTCTCTTCTTGGTATTTAGAAATGTGGTCAAACACAGTCCTTCCTGTTTGATCTATTACTCACCCTTTTGTGTCCCTCAGTGTTTTCCTGATCTGAATCACTGTCAATATCTGCAAAGGATTTTTAAAAAAACATCATTTACTCTGCAAAATCAGGCCAAAAATAAAGCAATTTTAGTATCTTTCAAACAACACCTGTTTCCCAGGATGAACACAAACCTGTTACAGCAGATTTTGACTCCATGGCAGCCTTAGCAATATCCAAGTCCCCCAGAATCTTGACTTCCAAATGAGGATCGCATGCCTCATTGTACGCTGAAGCCTGGACATACAGGATATACAGAGGCTGTGGAAGATATCGGGCAGTTTCATGCTGTACCCGTCGAGCATCTAATGGCATGTTCATGTACTCTTGAACAGGTTGAGTAGCCTAAGAAAAGAAACAGTAAAATTGTAAGGGCATTTGGTAGCCATTTGGGAGCTGCACTGAGCTAATGGTCACTGTAATATATTCTGGATTAAGATGTTGGGATCAGAGTGCTGGCCGCAGTCATTGTGGTGAGCTTTTGTAGTGCTTCTCTCCACCCAGGAGTATAATTGAGTACTAGAGAAATGTCGGGGCAACTTGACATAGTACCGGGCAGGGAGGGGGGGGGGGGGCAAGTAACCTGTGAGAGACTGCCATCCTATCCAGGGAGAGTAGCAACACTCCAAGTTACCACATGCTACAGAAACAAGAATTTAAAGGCAGGGTCAATGCTTATGAGCCTTCTATTCTTTAGCCTGAATAAACAGATGGTTCTCTTTGCATCAAGAGATATGGCTGTGATTCAACCCAAAAAACTCTATACGTCATGACATAAAAAAAATAGAGACCTGTCGTGTGCCTAGGATTCACTGTTGCTAGGCTCTTACTTTTTGTGAGCAAGCAACAGGCAACGACATTTATTAAAAGTAGATTTTACAGATCTCTAGATAATCGTATGGTTATGTCATCAGTGGTGGAATCAGGGATGTCTCTCATGTACTGTAGAAACGGAGCAAGCATGCAAAAAAAAAGATGCATTTATGCAACACAGGAACTCTTCAAAATTTTGATGGCACCAAAATGAGCTTCATTTTTGTGCATTTCATTTCTTCATGACTTATTTTCTTTACCTTCAAAATATTTTCTAGTCTTGGTTGTAAACTATCTAAGAATTCTTTCTTTGTGTGAATCTCTTTCATGAGTGTTTCTTTTTTCTCAAGAAATTGTTCCTTTTGTGCAGCCAGCCTGAAATGATAACAAAGTTAATTCTATATTGTATTCATCACCCAGCAACAAGAGGTGGGATAGAGTTTAGACAATGCTTGAAAATTTGTAGTCAAAATTAGTAACATTCTTTGTTTTAGAACCACAATTCCACTAGATGTTCATTTCAGAAAAAGATCCATCTGTTCCATACATCTATACTATGACTTGCTTTTTATGTTACATTGCAATGAGTTGAAATGACTCTAGTTATTATATGGTGAGCTCTACAAGCAAGCAAGATGAACCAAATCCTGTACTATAATTGGACTAAGATGGGGCTATCGTACCCACTCAGGATTACTAGCAGTTTCCCACTGGACAAAAGTAATGTTTATGCTATTTAATAGACCTTAATTGATCAAGTCTGCTCAACCCAAATGGCTGGATAATGGACAATATCCAGCCATCTTGACCCCATGCTTGGTCAATAACTTACATATACTGACTGCCATGCATGTGTCTTTTATATTTAAATGGTATTAATTCAACTGTACTTCAAGGCAATATCCTCCAAGAAGAAGATGCAACTTATTGCCACAGCACCAAGAGAAAAAAAGTAAAATTGATCTCACATGTTAATTTAAGCGTAAATTTGATTAGAGTACCTTTTCCTTTGTTCTAGTTCCCAATCAAGTCTTGCTAACATCAGCTGATGAGAATCTCCCTTAGTGACATCCTGCAAAACAAATTTTTAAAACATTTTTCAAAATAGCATTATCTGCAATCACAGGGATGCAATGCAACAATACATGCAAAGGCTTGCATAGCTACATTTAAATAACCTTTTTATTGCTGCATTACACAGTAGCACTTTTTGCACACATCGTGTTGAACTCCAATATATAAACCAGCATCACTCTCATGAACACACACAAAGGGCTATATAGCCGTTACCATATGTACGCATTTACAAAGATGCTCAGGCACAGATCTAGGATAAATGGTGAACGATTTCAGAAATATCAACTGCCAAAGGCACAAGCTTTAAGAGGGGTCAGGGGCCATACTTGCCCAGGAAATGGTTTGGATTTCAACTCCCTAAAGTTCCCATCCTGGGTTTCTGAGTCATTCTGAAAAATTTGACCAATTTCCATAAAACGGTGGAAACCAGTACAAACCCATGCCTGTTACTAGCAGGCTATTATATGATATGTCTCTCCCTACACTGCTTTACTAGAAAACTAAAATTCTCCTTTAACATGACATGAACTTTTTTTCAGTACAAGCATTGTCAAAGATACTCACAGGTTTGGATATTTCTTTAGGAGCGTCCCTGAAAAATTCAGTTTCTGGCACAAGTTCTACTTCTTCATCCTTTGACCTAATGAACACATTCAGCCATTAATTTTAGTTTCTGTGGAACACGGTGAAGGCAAAGTATGTAATGGCACGCTTTACTCACTTGAACTCAAGACATTTTGTAATTTCCTTTTTCAAATGCATCACTTCGTAAAGAAGGTTCTGTAATTGCAAGTGAAGACTATCCACTTTTTGCTTGGCCTAAATAAAAGCAAACAAAAAAGCAGGACAGTTCATGCACAGTGTACGTTATTTTGTTGTTAGCATGATTATTTGTGTAGCTTCATTGGGCTTTTAAACAATGGTGTCATTGTTGTAATTGAATAAATATTATGGTCATTTTCTGAAGCACTGGGGCTAGCTGTAAGCTTAGAAGGAAATACCTTTCTTTTGAATTTACAGTGTATCATACATTCAAGCAGAGTAGAGCAAAAACTGAGAAACAACATTGACGTAAGTGTTACAAATTCACAAAAACTTACTGACATCTTATCAACATGTTACCAACTGTTGGCAGACTGATGACTGACTGTTGGCCATCTGCCAGTTGACTTTTGGCCAACTGTTGGTCTGTGCTGTGGCCACAACCTGTCGGCATTCTGTCGGACAACAGTCCACTGACAGTCAACCCACAGACAGCCAAAAAATGGCCAACAGTCAGCCAACAAACCACCAACAGTCAGCTGACAGACGGCAAACAGGTTTTTTCAGAGAGCTGTTCGTCACAATTAACAAATTTAGTGGTGAGTAAAGATAATAGAGCATTTAAGTTAACAGCCTATGGGCTGATAATTGCACATGAGTACATGACAAGGGCTGTCTGCTTACTTGGGTTACAGGATACTCCATTTATAATTACTAGGCTTCCCATCTAGGTTTATTAACAAACCTCTTGAGTTCTTTCTCTGGCTTTCTTGCATCGCATGTGAGCAAGTCGGTTGAGCTTTTTCAAGATTGTAAACAGCAGGGTGCACCTAATCCTGGACTCAGTTGTGTCAGCATCCTGAAAACAAATAGTTATTTATTTTACAAATTCAAGTATGTGCTGACTTTCCTCATGTTACCAGTTTTTAAACTGCAGAAACATAACCAAGACTGTGGATACTAGTACTAGTGAATTCACATTTACTATAGGTATCTTACAAGACCAGTGCTCATCTATGGCATCGAGTTACTAGGTGTGCCACTTTCCCTGGGTGGAGATTTCTCCCTATACTGGGTCAAACCCTTTTGGTCATTCTTTTGCCAGAACAGCCCTTGCACTACAATTTATTAAATGCCTAACTCCCTGAGAGGGCAAGATGAACCAAGTCTGGCACTTTGATTGGCTACCCAAGAAGGCAAGATGGCTCTATCTCGCCCACTTTGATTCTTTTATATTGTGGTACCCAGGCTGCGGTTGTGCGACATATGCACCACTATTGTGGATGTCTGTCAGAGAGGGGTAACGAGAATAGGCGCTACATCCCACATAACATAATATAAAACATAAAGCTTTATTTTGACACAATAAGAGTTAAAGCTACAAAGCTTGTGGGGTCGTGTATACTACTGAACTAAGGTCGTGTTCTATCAGGATCAACCGTTTCTGGTTGGTTGGGTTGGTCAAGTTTCTTCATGTTCTATTGGGGGGAAACAGTTTTCAGTTGGTTGGTTGATCAACTTTTTCAACCGGCCCCGAACCAGGTTGAAACGGTTGGAAAAGCATTTGTGTGATTATGTTGCATGATTGTAGCTCGCGTAAGGACTATTCCCAGGAGTTTCCGCGTTTCAACCAAAAACAGTTGGAAAAGTGTCCTATTGAAAAATGTCAACCATATCAACCCAAACCGGTTGCAGTTGAAACGGTTGATCCCAATGGAACACGACCTAAAATACATTAATTGAAATATATACATGTAAAATACTAAATAGGACACTAAGATATCAGTCTAGGACCTCAAAATATTAATTGAAGTTTCTAAAAATACATGTAATCACTTTTTCAAAATCGGGATGTGGAGGCAGTTGAACTGTCAAAAAGAACAATTTGTTCTTTGTCCCATATAATTAATCCTTTATTGACCAAGCTTGTTCGGTCGAGATGGCTGGATATCGGCCTTGTTCTTTTTCTGTATATTTATGGAACTCCACTCCCCTGGATCCATAAACATCCAAACAAAAAAGACCATGGCTAATATCCAGCCATCTTGACCTCATGCTTGGTCAATAACCCATATGTATTTCTGACTAAAAGTACATTAAATGGCACTAAACATTCCATAGGTAGCCATGCTAGCTACCAAACATGTACTGCTTCACTTGGTTAGAATGCACAGAATGCATAAAAGGCTTTCCAGTGTGGAAGGTGGTACTATTTTATAGCCGAATAGCTTTAACTAAAACTGTGGGAAAACAGGGAAACAGAACAGAAAGTCTTCCTCAAAACTGGCGTGTTGATAGCTTACCATAAGTTTTTCCCTCTGAATTTCGGCCACAAGCTTTCTTATTTCCTCAGTTCCTCTCTCAAACGCAGCAACATCAGCAGCGGCACTTCTTTTCTCCACTTCTACATCCTCGAGGTTTGCAGCATGTTGGACATCTGAAGATTTAGAAGGACCATCTTTAACTGAAGTTGCAGAAGAAGAGGCAGATTTCGAAGTGGTTGGAGGAGATTTCACCACTTTCTTCTCTTGCGAAGGACTACCTGCATCTGAAGGCGTGCGTGTTCTTCTTCGCTTCATTTCTGACTCTAAAATTAAGAAAGTTGCCCAAAGAATCGGGAAAAAAGAAGAAAAACTTCTATAGTTTTAGCAAGAAGCATGCATCCGCCATTTTTAATTACCTACCACGCATAATCTCATTTGTAACACTGCTGAACAGATCCTGTTTGTGTTGCTGTCTCTTGTGCACGGAAATAACCATATTTGGTCATTTTGGAGGTGTAGTTCCTATTATGGGATGGCAGGAGACTGCATGACATCATTTATTTTCATTTCTTGTTCTGTTGACGTCCACACCTTCCATCGTAAAGTTGGAAGAGGTATGCTATGCGATTTAGCGTTTTGCGATTTATTCATGCATGAATCAGTCTTGGACCGCTGTTGCCAGCGACTACCAGGCCTAGGGCATGTGTAGGCCACCTTTTTAGCGTTAACAGTTTTCTCTACTCCCTAGATTTTGGGACGCGGATTTGACGGAGAAGTAATCATCTTCCAAGCTTCTGCAACGCAGAGGGACATCGCTTTGCGTGTACTTCTTTAGTTCTATCTTGAAGCGTTATCTTAGGGCGCCAGTTCATGAAATGACGACGGTAAGAACTTCGTAAATGACGCTAGTTTGCTATATTCATTGGGTGATGAAATAAGTTGACTGTTTTTAATTTTTGTGACAATCGTTTCCGCTTACGATTTTCAGGAGGTCGAACAGCCTTCCAGCATGGTTTACGTGCAAGCAAGTGAACTCTTCCCGAAGAAGACGCTTGCTTCAGGTCAGTGCCAAGTTTCACGCTGTGTCACTACAATCGAAGGTTGAGAAATAGTTTGTTTTTCATCTGCACGGAAGGTTTTACGAATTCATGAAGAATAGTGTGTTATAACATTGTAAACCTGGGTACACGCGAATTTCTGCATAAAATAAACAAGAAGCTTATCGGAGACGTGCTATCAGCGATTTAAGTTTTATCTCAATTCTCTTGACAGTAGCAACCAGCTTGAACCGGATTAAACTCGGAACATTTATTTGCCCTGCCATTGAAATCATTCTGGCCTCTCAGACAAGTTATTATCATTATCTAGTGTAGTCTAGCTGAAATTATTATGGAGTCATCAATCGTTCTGAATGCTGTCAAAATTAATGGCCATCAATATTACGACGATGTATAAAGCATCGCTTGGATTTCATGCGAGTACTTTTGGGAATGAATTAAAGGGGCACGTCGTGTTGTATCAGTTTAGAACTGAATCTTCTCTTGTATAAAATGGTGAATTCAAACATAAGAACTTCATTTTGATAGACCTTTAATAGTATTAATTAACTTTGTTGAGAGGTCGTCCGTTGTTTTATTTCCTCGATAACAAAGGTTATATTTCGATTTTGTGATTGGGTTGCTTTGTTTTCGCTTTCCGCTCTTGCTTGGAGTTCTTGAATTGCTTGGTAAAATTGAAAGCTAATTTTTTCCAGGGGAACAAATATTGAATTATTTGATACAAAATTTCATCAGTAATTGTTGTGCTGAGGTGTGTTTGCAAACCCATTGGCATTTATTGCTTAATTATTTACTAGTGTTAAAGATGGCAATTCAGTAGCTCATCAGATCTAAAACTATATCCAGTATCAACAGCTGGCTTGAGAACTAATAACTTATACTTCTAACATCTAAGCAACTCACTTTCCATAAGTAAAGAAGATTTATTCAGTGTGACACTGCTGCCCACTGCCTAACTCAGCTGTGCTCGTCACCATTTAATCTAGCCATGGTATACTCAAAATAATTAAATAATGAAAGATATTACTCTGAAAAACTTCAAAATGTAGTATTGATATGTAGGGTTGATATCATTGTCACCTATTTCCGCACTAGGAAATTTATGCTGAGTTGGCATGAGTTCTATCAATCAAAATTGCAGCCATTAGTTTTTGACAGCTTGTTTATTCTGTATCCTTT
Organism: Orbicella franksi; assembly: GCF_964199315.1. Taxonomy (NCBI): domain Eukaryota; kingdom Metazoa; phylum Cnidaria; class Anthozoa; order Scleractinia; family Merulinidae; genus Orbicella; species Orbicella franksi. The sequence goes on along the minus strand of NC_138156.1, from coordinate 19,779,278 downwards.
ATTCTGGCGACATACGGAAATCTTGCACTTCAGAATGCAAACCTTTGATTCATATCATTAACATGCAAATTAACTTTATGCACATCACAATTTAATGATGAACTGTGGGCCTTATATTGTGTAAAGAGGGCATTTTTGGTGAGCTTATTTCTTTGGAGACAGACGTAGTGGGATTATATTGGAAGGAACATTTCTTACATTTCAAAAATGTTTGGCTTATATTTTGGGAAGCATTTTGCATCTGAGGATTTTTTCGTCTCCATAATTTCGAAAATACTGCATATTGAAGGTCAACTTTTTCTTCCATTCTTCAATGCAGACAGTTTGAATACCACCTGGTTCAGGGAGGCATTAATGGGTCATATGTAACACTTTTTGCAGCTGAGCATATAAAGACTTGGGGGCTCTTGAAGTTATGGGTGAACTTGCCCATTGTTGATATAATTCACCCAAAGGCAAGGCAACAGCTGACCGAAAACTTTAGATCACAGCACTGAAGAGTGTGCTTTGTTTTTGCAAAACAGAGGTCTTGGCTTTTTTCCAGAATATGAATTCCATGTTTATGCTAGCAGCCACAACAGTGCACTCAGTACTCAAAAAGACAGCTAGCCATAACTTCTTTTAGTTGGTGGTATGGTATTTTCATAATTCATCAATATGTTTTTTTTCTCTAGAAGACGATTCTGCCCAGGTGCCATTTCCTGAGCTCTGTGGTGAAAGTGTCGAATATCTTGAAAGGACATCTGATGCCATTCTTGCCCTTTCAAACTTTCGTCTCTTCATTCGCTTTAACGATTCATTTGTGAATGTAAGTTTAGCACAATTATTTCAATGGACCATATCAGTAAGGATTTTTTAGTACCTGTAATTTTTACTGTGAATGACTTGGAATTTAATGGAACCTTCCATTAAACTATGTTTAATATCATTTATGAAATATTTAATTTTTTTTTGGAAAATATCTATTATTAACCCATTGACGCCTGTGCCGCCCGTAACCGCCCGTGCGAAAAACTCCTCCATTTCCCTGTGCCGCCCGTAACCGCCCGAAAAAAAGCACATGGAGACAATTGCCTTTCCTACCCTCCCTGAAGACTTTTTGGTTCTCCTATTGTTCTATTGTTCTTGAGGACAAATAAACCAATCAGAATGGACTTTCTGAGCATATTTTTAGAGGACTTTAGGGGTCCTAGAAAGACGGTTTTTCTTCTTAAAATCGCGCGCTCGAAAAGTGCAGGTAATCATGGCGCGTTGCGGGCCAAATCTAAAAAACTTCCAAGGTCTTGTTTTCATTCCTAAGACGGATAAATTATTGTTTTGGGCTTTAAAACAGAAAAGAAAAATACAAATCAATGTTCAGGTGGCCTCAGAATGGAGGATCAAGGAGTACAGAGTCCTCAAAACTTTCTGGTGAAGAAGTTTTTCTTCCTACAACCGCCGAGAAAACATGAAGATCGGAGCGCTTTCAAGTAAGTTTCGACGACAGATCGCAGGTTTAAAGCGGCTTTTCGGACTTCAGAAACAAAAATGGTAATGTACATTATTACTTCGAAGTTGATTTCAACTTTTGGAACGATTGGTAAAGCCACGGGCGTTAAAATGACTGCAAAAGCGGTCGGCAGAAACTCAAGCTTTCGCGTTAGCGTGAAGAATAATTTGAACATGCGGTCATGCAGCGACGCACGTCTGCGAGATTTTGAACAATTTTTTACTTTTAAATAGGTTTCTTCGTCTCAGCGTGAATAAAAATTTATTGTTATTGAACTTCCTTTCGCATTTCTTTCATTTGGTTCCCTGTATTTGGGAATTTTAGGTTTTAAAAGTGAACAGTAACTTGCACGCTGGATTTCTGCATATTTAATTTACGGCGACCTTCAGGCGCTTTGTTTATTTAGTTTTTTCGCTTCGTTCAAATATTTTTTAAAGTCTTTTTCAGCTACTACAGAACCGCTGAGAAAAGAACTAAATGGCCACTGATTTAACACAGTTGAAATACGACTGATCTCAAAATAATTCGCTTGTTTTTGTCGTGTTTTTGATTTACGACTTTCATCTTTCTTTCGCAGCGCCGTAATATTTTCGTCGCGCGGCGAAGAAATTACTTGATTTCTTGTTTTCAGATTGATTTTTACACGAGTTCTTCGCTTTTATTTTTTGTTGTTTTCTGAAATGTTAGCCGTTATAATACAAGAAATTCAATTCTGGTGTATTTGGTTCGTTTTTGTCCTCCGAAGTCAATAATTAACTCATTTTCGCAAAGTCAATTTTCTCAGCTTCTGTGGGACATTTTGTCGCGCGGTAAAGAAATAATATAATTTCTTGTTTTCTCATCAGTTTTACACATTAGGTTGAGTTCTTTTTGCTAATATTTTTTAATATTTTGACCCTTCAGTTATTCAACTTTAAATAAACGATGTCTTGAAACCTGATCTTGTGTCTGTGGTTACTGCGCATATGGTTTATTTTTGTGCTTTCGCTCGCTCAAAAATATTCCAAAAAACGCCAGGGAATTAGGAGTGGGTCGCGGGCAATTTCATTCAGGCGTCAATGGGTTAATGCATCTTTTTGTTACACACTCTTTCTCCTTGCCAGGTCCCTTTGCGTTTAATAGAGTCTGTGGAAATGAAGGATCTTTTCTTGATGGATATCAACTGTAAAGATGCTAGATCATTTAGGTGGGTAATTAAATTCTTCAAATGATTAAAATGAATTTGGATACTAAACTACAAATAATTTACAAATAATGAGGAAAAAAATTACAATTTGGTTAAATAATCTTTATGTCCCAAGATCCTCCTGGAAATTACTCGTAACTATTTTTGGTAATTTTGGTTTTGGTTTTTAGTCAGCAGTTCTTCCATGAGATGATCAGGGCTATATTTAGATTCTCTGTACCTAATTTAACAAGTCCTTCATACCCAGAGATCCACTTTAACATGGAATTGTAAATATTTATTGACATATTTTATACTTGAATTTCATTGTTATCTCGTTGTATGTTCTTCAGGATTCTATTTGACAACAGTGAGCAGTGCTTGAATTGTTATCACCGTCTGATCCTCTGCATTTCCCCCATCTCACGCCTTGAAGATCTTTTTGCTTTTGCTTTCCATGCTTGGTGCTTGGACTCAAAGCAGTCTAACTCAGTACAAGAGGGTGAATTTACCACCTTCTGTCAAAGAGGTTGGTAGGAAACATACTTACATAACTTGAAAAACAAAATTGAACGATTTTAATTTCGGGAAAAAAAAGTGTCTAAAAAATAAAACCGTCCAACATTTTTAAGCGTCCGAAATATTTTTACATTACAATAGATAATTTTAAAGTAGCTCCAAAGCTCATAGTCTCCTTTATGGAGCAAACTCTGGTCGAGACACTGCTTTAATTGAGATATGTCAGTGTATTGCTATAACCTTGAGGGTGCAGTTAAACTGTCATTCACAGATAATGTCTTGGTCTAATCCATGTTTTGTAGGCGTAAATTTACTTTTGTTAGCTATGTTTCGTCAAAGTGTCCAAAATTGTTGTCCAAATTAAAACATCCACAATTTTTTTTTGCAGTTAATGTGTTAGATATTTTGTCTTCAAGAAGACTATGCTGAAGAAATGTGGAAAATCCCCCAAATTAAATTCTCCAGTTTCTCAGTGATTAATGGAATTGTTGTTGATGTCTGAGTATCCTTATGTATTCCTAATAATTAGACTTAAGTGATCATTGGATTCTGTTGGAAATGATGATGGAAAGATGCAAGTCAAAAATTGTTTGTAGACTTGAAAATTTGTTCCGTGATAATAAATAAATATTACAGTCATTCCAGACAATTATGAATAATCTATCATGTTTTCAGAAGTCAAGAATGATTGCCAACCAATACAGAAATCTGGGATTTGTCTGTAAAATCAAGGCTGCTGCCTAACGGGCACCCGGTCGCCTGAGGCGCCTAAGTTACGAGTGCGGGCGACTAAAGTTTTGTTCGAGGAGCCCGAGTGGGCACCTAAACATGAAGTTTTCATTCCCATGTAATCTGTCCACTGACTTCAATCTTCTCATGAAATCAGTCAAAGAATCATTCACACAATAAATTAAACGGAAAACAACAGCTACTCTGGTCCTGTTTTGCTTTTATCGCGAGAAATCTGGTCAAAAACACGGCAACAAAGTCTCTCTCCGCTCACAAAACAACCGAAAACAGCAATCTTTGAAAATCGCCCTATAATGCATTGCAAGCTCAGTATTGAATAAATGTACATCATGTATGCCAATGAATTGTGTCTCTGTTGATGCCTTGCTGATTCCGAGTTGCAAAATAACTACTTTGATAACTAATATTTTTGGAATTGGAGTGATGATCCTGCTGACGTTTACAGTTGAAAAAAGATAAATGCGTCTAAATATTTGTCCGATACTTAAGAAAACTTCACTTAGATGTACTGAATGAATTTCTTTAGGTTTTGAAAGGATAATTTGAGTAACTAGCCAGCAAAAAGAACACATCATTGCAATTCTCTTTGCATACTAGGGTTCTATATTTTAAATTATTAAATGAATTGTCGCGACTCCGCCCAATATACAAGAATTTATTTTCTCCAAAGAAGTGGCCAATATTGCTGTAATGCTGCCTCAAAATCACCTTTAGTTTATACTAATGTCCCAAGCCCGGGGAAGGAACGCACATTTCAGTGAGGCCAAATTCACCCCCCCCCCCCCCTCCAATGCCTCTTTCATTTGCAGCTTGCATTTCATGATTTGTACAACATATTTCGTCTTTTTAAAATAGAATTGCAAAACTCAAAAACAAAAGCAGCAATATAAATTTTTATAAAAAAAAAAGCTGCAGCACTTGCATGGATACACCAATTATTGAGTTTGACCATAAATAGTATTCTTTCTCAGTCATGACCTGATCACTTTGCTGAATGCTTTATTTGTCAAATTTGATTGATATTAGACCATATCAGTGTCTCATGAAAAAATCTCTGCCCCAGGACCCCTCCCCAAAATTTCCACAATTAACCCTCCTCATCTTCCTCAAACTCACCAACCAAACCCCCCCCCCCCCCCCCCCGGATTGACCACAGAGAATTTTATCTGGGCTCCTAAAAAGGTGGCTTGGGCTCCCAACTTTTGGTGGAAGGAGCCCAAAGGGCTCCTTAAAAATTTTCTTAGGCAACAGCCTTGAAAATAGTTCTAAACGCTTTGTATTCCTAGATTATTTTATACCTGAGTAGTTAAGATGACTGGAGACATCAGAAATTCCCATTCCCTTGAACTTTCTTGACATATTAAAACCAGGCTTAATTGTGACTAAAGGATGCTGTTACTATCACCCCCAAAATCAGAGTTGTGTAGTTTTTCCATATTAAATAAATATGATATTTTTTACAGATGCAGTGCAATATTCATTCATGTCGGAGGTTAGGAGAATGGGTTTTGATAATCTCCATGATGCCTGGAGGATCACAGACATAAACTCCAACTTTAGGTAAGTTTAATGGTGACATTATGTCATTTTTTTTTGGTTTGTTTAGTTTCTCATTTTATCGTTGTGGCTTAATACACAAAGCCATTTATAAAGTGAAGATTTTGCTATATATTTTGCCGCTTAGTGCACTATGAAACCATTATTACCCTCCCCCCTCCCCCACCCCCCATCTTTGTAGGATAAGCCTTGTGGTATTGTCTTGCCATAGAACACAACACAGCGACCCTGGCCAGAACTCAAACCCAGAGCTTAGCTGAAGTCCAGCACACTATTCTTAGGTAGCCTCAACTCCCCTTGTCGCACTTGTTTTAATTTTCTTGTCTTTTAGGTTATGCTCCACCTATCCCAAACTTCACATTGTGCCAGCCATGATTTCAGACAATGAGATGGAGGCTGTGGTAAAGTTCAGGACTTCAGGAAGATTTCCATCTGTTGTGTGGAGGTAATAAAATACATAGAGAATAAATCCTTTGGTCATCAGCTTCTAATTTCAAGTAACATCGCAATTTCTTAACTTCTTTGTCCGTACATAGGCACATGACCAATGGAGCAGTAATAGCACGTTGTAGTCAACCCGAGGTGGGCTGGCTTGGCTGGCGCAGTCAGGAGGATGAAAACCTTCTACACGCAATAGGAACAGCCTGTGCAATGGACTCTGTGTCTGCTTCCCTTAAGAAGCAACTTCTGAGGGAGATGGGCCACAAAAATTATCACAAAAATGGCCACATGGATGCCATTCCTAATGGGGATATAATCCAGGATGGTAGTGATAATGATGATGAGAATAAGAAAGCATCATCAAAGAGTGGTGCTGTGGAACAACGCAAAGTTCTGGTTGTAGATGCTAGGGCCTACTCTGCTGCTGTGGTCAATAGGGCCAAAGGGGGAGGTTGCGAGTGTGAAGGTAAGTTGGTTTGTTGATCTTTGATATGACAATTGACTCTATCTTGTGATTTCAGAGTCACGCTATGTCTGCAGAAAACTGAAAGTCCTTAGTTTATTATCAGTGTGATGGCCAAAATTATTAAATGTTTTGGACATGAACTGAGGGTTGGGGAAAAAATGAATTCCAGCTCTCCCAATTCAGATAAGCAGATCTGGAATTTTTCTTGCCTGGACAAGTCTGAACTTATTGTATTTGTTATTTAGTTAGCAGACAACTTGCCTGGGCCCTTGCCCATCGGGGAAGTGAGAATGAAAAGTAACTTGCCTGGTAGGATAATCTACTTGTCCCGGACAACTGGATTGGAATTTTTTCCTAGCCCTCTGAACCCTTTGTCTTCTTGGTGCATTGGAGACTCGGGGATATAATTTATGTTTTTCTCAAGTGGAATTAGTGTAAGACATTTCTTGTTTTGTCTATCAGAGTATTACCCAGGCTGTGAAGTGTTGTTTATGAACCTAGCAAACATCCATGCTATAAGGAAGAGCTTCCATAGTCTGAGAACATTGTGTTCTGGTCTGAGGGATGCACCTAAGTAAGTATTAGGTAGAAGGTTGAGTCTTCATGCAAGCCAAGTGGCCCATCAGGGCAGCGCTTATCTCTGGTTTCTGTAGCATGAAAGGATTAAGAGTACTCACCCTGGATGGCAGGGCTGTCATTAAGTTTTAATTCACCTGTAGCCTTGATCTTCACACCCATAGCAAACTTGTTACATTATGGGTGAATTGTATCAAATACTTGCCTGTTCACCCGTAACATCAAGGGTCCATCAAACATACTCAGCAGCAACAGGTGTTACAGTTTACAGCCCTTATATACAGCCCTGGATGGGATGCTAGTCCATCACGGGGCTACCTCCCAGCGTTAAAATTGCAAGACTGAGTACCCATTTATATATGTGGGTGGAGGGAGGCCCCAGGAGAGTAAAGTGTCCGCTCAAGAACACAATGCAGTGACCCCAGCCAGGGTTCAAACCTGGATCACTCAATCCAGAGTTGTGCATACTGACCATGAGGCCTCCAAGCCTCGGAGTCCACACTAGTTAAGAGTTTTAAGTTTTCCCTAATACCTAAAAGGTGTTTTCCTTACCTTCTTAGTCATAAATTTAACAGAAATATAAATTTGTGGTTTACTTAGTTGGTGGTCCAGTTTGGAGAAGACCAATTGGCTTCACAATATTTCACTGTTACTGAAGGCAACCAACATTGTGGTAAATGCCATTGATAAGGAGCAGAGACCTGTGGTGGTTCACTGCAGTGATGGCTGGGACAGAACAACTCAGATTGTTGCCCTGGCAGAGCTGATGTTGGACCCATACTACAGGACAATTGAGGTACGAGAATAATAATGTACAAGATATTGTTTATGAATCACCTGGTTTACTGTAGGGCGGTAACCCATAAACAGTGGAACTCATCATTGTGTACTTCTTTGTTACTAAGACTGCAATTTATTTTCTAATTAGTGATGTTAGAGCATGTTTCAAAAATAAATAAATAAATAAATAAATAAAAAAGTTTTCAATTGAGCGTTGAAAGTAATCAGGTAATTACATTGGTGTTCGTTTTACTTTGGTTTGAGACTGGTTGAATAGTCTTATTTGTTTGGTTTTGGTTTTACGACACTCAACTGAGGGTAAATTACTTGATTTATAACCTCCACATTCAAGTTGGCTTTGAAGCCAACACTGAATTCCTTGTTTTGTAACAGTTTGTGAAATGTGATTCTTTCCTTCTAAATTCAACATGGGTTTCACTTTTCATGCAAGAATTTTCCCATAGAATGTTTTCGTTGTTGTTTCCTGATAGGGCTTCCAAGTATTGGTGACACGTGAGTGGTTGGAGTTTGGTCATCGTTTTGCCGATAGGTGTGGTCACGGGCAGAATCATGACGAAAACCAGAGATGTCCAGTATTTCTTCAGTGGCTCGACTGTGTTCACCAACTCACCAGGCAGTTTCCTTGCTCCTTTGAGTTCAATGAAACCTTTTTGGTAAGATGACACTTGGCAATATTGAAGTAATATATCAAACATGTAGGGCAGGAAAAAAACCCAGGTCCAATTGCCCAGGGCAAGTAAATTTTGCTCTTGGGCAAGTGAAAATAGAAGTTCAGTGGCCTGGTGGGCAAGCGAAATCAGCCTCAGTAGTCTTGTTAGTGTAAATGAAAATGTCAGCTTAATAAATGATAATTTACAGTCAGGAGCTATTTCAAAACTTAAGACTGCATGATTAGTTAACCATTGAGTTGAAAGCATGGATTAGTTAGGAATCCTAGCATACTTTGTTCGCGTTTGCCCTCTGATTGCTATACTGGCCACCACGTGGGTAAGTAATATTTGATTAGGGTAAGGTGAAAACTGAAATTTACTGGCCCACTGGGCAAGTGGATTTCAATTTATTTTTCCTGCCCTGAAACATGTATGGAAAACTGTGTTGACCACATTGCAAATGCTAAGAAGAGAGATATTTGAGGAACTTCAAGTGTTTGGAAATATTTGCAATTTGGCAATTAAAGTCTTCTAGTTCTGGTAACACAGGTTTGGACTGTCAACCCAGTTTTGGATTAAGTCTTTCCACGGAAATTTAAAAGTCTATTTTTTTTTAACAGGTGAAATTGGCCCAACATGTATATTCCTGCCTGTTTGGAACTTTCCTTTGCAACAGTGAAAGTGAACGTCTCAAGGCAAACATTGTAAAGCGCACGTTCTCTGTGTGGTCTTTGTTAAAGCTGAGAAGAAAAGAGTTCAAAAATTACTTGTATTCCTCGTCATCTGAACAGGTAGGGCTTAGACAGTTGTTTGAATTTAAAGTAGTTATGTTCTTACTGCCTCAAGGAAATGCCATTATCTATTCCCCGTTTTAGTGGAGCAGAATAATAGTATCATTTGCAAGGGCATGGTTAGTCATAAGGTGCCAATAGCAAGATTTCATTTTGGGTGGCAAGTGCAAGAAATCATGGAAAGATTTTAACATTAATAAGAACTTCTTCAGTCACTGCAAATAACCAGGGGACATAAAGGGAGGACGTTGCACAGAGATTATTTGTCTGGTGTTTCAAAATGATGACTGTACTATCATTGGGATATTACACCTTGTTGTCTTTTGTCTTAGGTTCTCCAGGCCTCCTGTCAACCTCGTTGTCTACAGCTATGGTCATCTGTGTATCTAGCATATCATACACCTTATTCTGAGACTGTGTTGGAGAATGTTGACACAAGTGACTATGGGGACTCTGTGAGCAGCGCTTGTGTTACTCCTGTCTCTCCAGTATTCCCTAGTGGTAATGGCATTATTGACCAACAGGAGGAGGTCACACCCACCCCTCACGTTACAGCATCCAAGTCTGATGGAAACCTAATGTGCAAAGACTGTTTCAAAATTCAGCAAGAAAAAGAAGACAGTAGGAAAGAATTTGGTAATATAGATAGAGACTTAAAATCTAAGAGTTGTCCTGAGTGTAGGACCTCCTTTTCACAAAATGACCTTTCAGGGAGCACATCAACGCTAGAGGATGTTAGTGATTCGGCTGCTTGTGATTCTAGAAGTTTGTATCTTAGCACTTCAGAGTCTTGTGTGGCAAGTGTTGTTTCATGCGAAGACAGTGTCAAAGAAATTGAAAGCAGTAGCATGACAAGCAGTACGGCTACAGTTATTCTAGACACAAGCGAAGGAGAAACTCCTGTTGACAATGAAACTTCCTCCTTGTCTGAAAAGCTCTCAACTGATAATTCACTGAAAGAGATGCAAGAGAATGTTTCATCACCTGAAGAAATAAATTCTACCAGTGAGGAAATTTTCCAAGAAACTTGCAATTCTGATCATTTGACATTAGACAATTCAAACTGTAGTAAAGATATCCCTTGTGATGAAGAAGGGACAGAGTGTACAGAAACCTCTGTTCCACCATCCAATTCTTCAAGTGACTCAACACTAACAAGCAATGCTCGAGAGGCATTTCCTAGCACATCAACACTAAGGCCTAGTTCATCAGAACTCTTCACTAGGTACCTGGATGTGGATGGATTGACACATGTTTCCGACCCAGTACAGGATAGGCTGCGGCAAATTGAAATGGCGCATCAGGCTAAGGTAGAGTCATTGCAAAGGCAGCTCCTGGATGTCCAGAGGAGGCGGGCAACAGGGGGCGAAGGAGGTGCATCAGGACAGACCAGTGATCTTGCTGATGAAGTGGTGTGTAGGAAAAAGATAGGATTATTTGTTGTGACATTTTCCAGAGTCGTGAACTTTCAGGACAACTTACTATTGGCTCAAACCTCTCTTTGCAGATATCAGTATTTAGTTAACTTCAGCATAAAGCAAAAAAACACCTATCAATCAGCAAATCCAGTTAGATGCGTTATGTTTGAAGGGAAAAGGATGAAAATGTACCTTATCTATTTATAAAGGTTGCCCCATTGCAAACAAACTGTGCTTAATCTGCCACTTGTAGAATCAACAACTAACAACTTCTTTATTTTAATGCATGAAAATAAATTGTCAACCACATCAAAAGAATCAGCTGAAAATTTGCAGAAATATATCTCCAATACTGAAGTTCTCTCCTCATACAATACATTTGTGTTTTTCTTGGAAACTCTTGTGTATTTCAAAATCTGTGTATTTATTTTGTTCCTCTATTTTCACCTCCAGTGTTCCTTGCCTGAGTCAAATGTTAGTGGAGACCAGCCTCCCCTCTCTCTTGGGAGCACTGATGAGGGAAGCTGGATCCAAGTAGATGAGAATGAGGCGCAGCCTACACTGTGGGTCCCAGACCATGCTGCTACTAACTGTGCCAAGTGTGATACACAGTTTTGGATTGCCAATAGAAAACATCATTGCAGGTATTATTTTGTTGGATTTTGCTGTCATAGAATCAGTGCAACCCTCCTTGGGCTCCTTACTCAAAACAGAGCTGGGGGTGGCTATTTGGTATGTGTAACCTCAAGGGTATAGCTTTTAAGCTGTTTTGATCTGGAATTGGGCATGAGGTAAAAGGAAACCGTGAGAGCAAATAAAGTTATTGTGTTATTTATGTCTTGCTGTTGGGCCATTTCAACTTTAAGTAAAAGAAGAAAATAGGAGTACCATGAAATTGCGATTTTCCAAACCTCCAAGGGATATGAAAACTGGTTTGAAAGATTGGGTAGTTTGAGAAATTGGGGAAAAGATTTCAGTGTTTGTTTGACTTAAGGGAGGGAAACAACTTCTGGTTTGAGTTTTCAGGAGGTTCAAAAAATCGAGGGTTCGGAAGACTTTGTTTGAAAAAAATATATATATAGATGTAAATGTCCAAATTGCCAGGTCTGAGAATGGTCCAAAATAGGGTCATTATTTGGAGAACAGGGCAGCACACTTAAATCAAAGATTCCATGTTGCTGTTACAGTAACTCATATTAACTTTTGTTTCAAAAATGTTTAGGAACTGTGGCCTTGTGTTTTGTGGGACGTGTTCTGAAAAGAGAGTACCACTACCTGAAGAACAGCTTTATGACCCGGTGAGGGTTTGCGTTGCCTGTTTTGAAAAGCTGGTCACCCTTCAAGAACGAGAGAATGGAGAACGGAGGCAGTCTGAAGTGGCAGGATCATAACTTTTTTTTTCAGCCATTGTTGACCACTTAGTTGTTTAGGTTGTTCACATTAGATAGACTCCATGTTTCAAACAGTTAAACTGTGGCCCACGTTGTCAGCAGATTGTGGGACATTTTTTATTGTGTTTAGATGATTTGGATAATTTTGTCATTAGATTTAATTCTTTAAGCTCAGTGTTGATCGGCTTCTTTTCACATTGCGTTGCAAAGTGAAACACCCAACTCTTAAGGATGTGGTAAATAATCGATTTGGTGAAATGGCCTTGCTACATGATCAAATTTCATATTCTCCAAAAGTACCTGAGGGTCAATAAATAGGAATTGTTCTAAGTTGACATCAGGGCTAAAAGAGTTAATACATCATGCAAGTCCCCCAGTTAGGACAGTAAGAAATATACGGAGGGCTAGAAGAGAAATTCTATGCTGACATCGGTGCCTGGAGAGAAACATGAATTGTCATTTGTCATTACGATTTTTCCACCAAAATGTTTTATTTTCAAATACTGCTGTGTTGCACTTTCCTTTCCTGCTAGCGAAATTTTACAGATATCTTTACCCTCCAGGCCTTATCATTCTTTTGACTGACCTCAGTTCATACCAGCCTAGTTAAGGTGAATCGGTTGGCTTGTGAAAACCGTACTTCATGTTTGATTTTGATTAATAGACTCTTTTGACAAGGTTAGAAACCAAAAAAGTATTTAGTAAACAATTATTTATGTTACAAAATTTTCTAATAATATTATGTCGAAATTGTGTACATATGCAAAATATATTTGTTCAAAACTGAAAAATGATTTTTCCAAAAGGCCTTTTTTTCGTATTTTTTTGTGTAGAACCTATTTTGACTGATGTTCATTTGAATTTCTTGTATAATTATTAGGTATTCTAAAAACAAAGAAAAAAATTCATGTTATTTGACAGTCTATCATGTTTTTGTGAAAAATGATAGCTAGACTTAAAAAACTACCCTCGAGAAATTGTTAATTATGTACAAAAAGAAAGAAAAAGAGTTGTTTTTTTTTCGATAAGATATTACAGCAACATTGTTCTTTATAGCGGGTTATCCTTACTAGTTAATTCTGTATTGTTTTGGTATTAATTGGGTATAGGTTGGACAGTTAAAAAATTTAAGTTCTCTCCCCTGTCAGGCTGGAAAACAAGTGCCGTTTCCAGCAAATCTTCGCCGAAGCACTCGGAATAATTCCCGACTCTTACTATCCAATCAGAGATAACCCGAGCATTCCCGAACACACTAAGTGTTCACGTCCGGAAGGCGCTACCAGAAGAAGTGATGTTGCTTAGCAACGTCTCACGGTAAACTGCGGGCTCGACGATATTCCAACGGAATATAATTCCGCGTAGCTTCGGGGGAAGTGAACTTGGTTACTTGTTTTCCTGGCCGGTTAGAAAGGTGCATTTGTTTTGTACCTTAAATTTGTTTGCGAGTTGGTAATGGAGCGCTGTTCCCGAAGACCGCTGAAAGAAATTTGTGAATGGTTTGGTTTGGTATCCTCAGACCGGGAAAGCAGGGCTTTGCCAATCTTAGTGGTAATTTAATTACGGGAAATGATTGTGCCAGCCTTTGATAGTTTAATAAAAGTCACTACAAAAGTGAGCACCGTAGCTTGTCTTATCTTGTTGGACGTACACGGTTTACTATGAGCACTTGCAATTTCCCAACTTGAGAATCAAAAGTTGTCTTCCATTCTACACTGACATTTGAAAACGCGAAAAACCTAGGTGAGTCGCGACATCGGTTTTTTTTTTGTACAGTTCTACAATTAAACTTGAATTTTAACTGTGAGATGATGTATCTCCTTGAAAATCTTCAAATGTCATTGGAAGAGGTACTCAGTTTCGGTAAAATGACCATTGGTTTGACCAAGTGAAGATCAGCTACCCCACAGCGTTGGAGAGTTTCCTTCGCTTTGAAACGAAACATAAACAAATCCTCCAGGAAAACTTCCATGCAACGCGCCAGGTACATCCGCAGAAGAAATGGTTACCATGTCTAAGATAAAATTAGGAGGATTACCTTGGCTGTACGGCCTATATTGGGGATTCACTCTCTGGCCTCTCCTTCTCTTGGTTTCACTGATGTTAAGCTTCGCAGTGGTAACGAACGTTTATTTTCTGTTTAATGTGAGTCCCTGGCTGTTTAGCTACCTTAAATTTCCTTCAATTTGGAAATGATTTTTTTACAGCAGAAAAATTACTTAAATTTTCCTGGTATAACTAATCGCTACCCTTCATGAAGGATGACCGAGAGCGTCTGGGTAGGAGTTCATGTTCTCCTAATCGCCGCGCGACCTTGGTAACGAGTATCAATACCAGCTGTGTCTGCACCTGCGGCAAGTCAAATGTGCCTTATTCAATCGTAAGAAAGAAAATTTTAGCCTACAATTTAGCTATTGTTAGAGATTTCTCAGATTTGGAATAAATAACCACAAAGCTATTTGCGGTGATGTTAATTTATGTGAAAAAATCTAATTCATTCTTCTGTAGGTGAATATAATTTTCAGATGTTGTATCTCGACCTTTGCTTTTCCTTCGTCGAGGCGCACGTTTTTATTTAATTACCCAGCAATTTACTCATCAGCTATCCTCTTCTCTTACTTGAACTAATGTGCTTGAATTCTTGGAATAGAACCTTGGCATCGCATCTCAGTCGACCAGCCTCGTAACAGAGAACCCAGTAAGATTGTTCGTCAGCCTCTACATGGTTTTCTGAGCTAACTTCACTTTAAGTAGACACGCTGTCTGTGTACATTAACGAGTCAATGCCGAAGTCACTTTAATCAAACCTTTGTGTATTCTCAATATCTCGGACAAATCTACATCGAAATGACTAGCCCGTTACAGCACACAACGTTATTAATTCTGATAAAATCTTTTCATGGTTTGTTGTTGTTCCGTCACAAGCTTTTCAAACAAATGTATTCCTGTGACACTTCTACCTTATTATGGATGCAAATTACAGCCTTCTCCTAAAATATAATTAAAGTTACCATTCAACTTTAGCGACTAATCGGCTTTATTTTTACCTGGGCTTTGTTATTTACGTACGCAACACACCGGTTACAAGTCTATTTTTTACGAGCGTTAAATGGATCCAAAGCTTTCGGGGAATGTTCCAAACGGTATGTGCTTTGTTATTTTTGGTAAATGGAAATCTTGTGGCCTTATTTGCTGGCCTAGCATGTAGAAAGGCTGAATATTTTTACAATATTTTTACTGATCAATGTTGTAGCCAGGTGCCAAGAACAAGCAAAATGGACAAAAAATAAATCATCCTGTGAACGATTTTGATATTTAAAATTTATGTCATCGGTCACAAGAATTTCAAACAGTTAAAACCCTATGAACATTGTTACGAATATTAAAGAGTATTGCGAGTTTCTTAGCGATAAATAAAGAAGCTTTTAAGGAAAGGCAACAAGAGCTGTTTCATAAACGCAAGTATCAGCATCGCCACCTAAAATAGAAATGAGATATTCTTTAAAAGACAAGGGATTAACAAGAAGAGGCAATGATTCGTCAAATTTATTGCAAGATTTTTCCTTGGCATATTGTTATAACACGTACTTTCACTTTTGCATAGTTCCTGTGTGGCTGTCTCTCAGACCAGTCAAGGTCAATTTTTCTAGGTGACTTTGCGAGATAGAGAACATAACCGCAAACACAGTTGGCAGCGGCAAAATATCGAGGCCTAGGAACTGGGCGACATTTTGTTTCCGAGTGACAAAAAATAGTTCCTCAATTTAGTTGTAGAGACAATTTATTACCATACTGAACAACTGCTTCCCCGTTTGCTTCTGAAGGAGACAATTGTAGGAAACAGTGACTTTGTAAGAATATTTCCTCGTTTACTAGAGCCTTAAGTTTGGAATTGAAACGCTTTTTATGCAGTCAAATTAACCAGAATTTATAAGCACAGTCTTGCTAGCTTTGCTGGCAAAAGTATGTAAAATCACTTTGACTATAACTTATTATTTGATCCCGACGATTTTCTCGAACTACCTTTCACACAAAATAGCTCAGTTCAACTTCCATGAACGGTGAGGGATATTTACATCCCTATGATCTCATACACTTTCTCCCAGGTCGTCCGTTTCACACAGAAGATGTCCCTCGACGCCGAAGGAGCAGCGCCGCGAATACTGGGGGTGAGAGGATAATCACGCATGCAAAACCTCCCTGATATAGAAACCCTGGGGGTATAAGAAAAACCCCAAGAGTATATGGGAAAGTTCGTTGATATATATGAGAAATATAAGGGATGCGAGAGAATGACTGGAACGTTTTTAGTCATAGTGGGTATAAATAATCTCTGGAGAGAAATCTTAAGGATATCAAGAAAACCCAAGGATATAAAGAACACTCATTAATAATTTATCAAGTTTAAGCTACCATGACGATGTTTAGATATGTGATCTTAATTAGCATAAATTTAATTAGCATAGATCTTTTGCACATCCTACGTATGCCAGCAGCATTTTCGTTTGCGGTCCCTTGCTGCATTTTTATGAAGGGGTGCCCCTTCCAAAATTCAAGGAAAAGGCCTTGAGAACGAGGTTGCTCCTGTCCCGACAAGCTATTTCAATTTTTACTGCCTCTCCTAGGATCCGTAAATCGACGTCAATCAACCACACGAATTGACGAAGAACAACGACGTTCATCCGTAAGCAGCCAAGTTCACGAAGAACAAAGACGTGCATCGGTAAGCAGCCGAATTCACGAAGAGCAGCGACGTCCATCCGAAAGCAGCCGAATTCACGAAGAGCAGCGACGTCAATCCTTAACCAGCCGAATTTATGAAGATCAGCGCCGTCAGTCCGAAAGCAGCCGAATCATCGAGGAAGAAATGCGCTTGAGGCAAAGATCAGAAGGTACTGTGTAGCATGCGCTGGCGCCGTACGGAAGTCCGCTGCCTGTGCGTATGTGGGGCGCGGGAGACTAATCATTAATATGATCGATTCAAGATAGAATGAAGGATAAGAGAGGTCTTATTACCAAGATAATCCTTTTAAAGTTATTTTTAGATCACTCCCAGTTTCGGATTTCCCAGGAGGGTCTAGAAATAGCCAATCTTAGGACGCCATGCTTTGCTCGCGAGGAGAACCCAAGCCGTTTTAGATGCATTTTCATCCAACACAACGTGCATGATGATTACATTACCCGCGGAGGAACTGGGTACCTGAGGTCTTAAAATAACTTGAAAGGCATTACATTGGGAATAAGGCCAACGTACGTTTCATCTTCCTTTGGGTTGATTCCGAATCGAGACGTCTAGGTTTTTGAGTGAGACGCGCAGCTTCAGTTGCTAGACGGAGGCGCGTGCTTGACTGCCAAATGCCGAAAAGCAGCTGCACCCTATCTAGGGGGAAGGGCAAATGGAAGAATTAAGGGGTGGACCTTTTGACTTTTTAGGGGGTGACGAGTCAGTAAGCCAAACAAAAAGCATGTTATACGGAGGAAAAAATATACACACACACACAAACACGTCCAGATGGAAAATTTTCTAGTGCAAAAAATACCTTCTAACCGCTTCATGCCATTTGAATGCTATGGAGACCCGTGTTAGTTAAAACAATGGCATAAAGCTCTTCCATCGTTTGAGTCGTATAATGTTAAGCACTGCTTTCCTTGACCAAATTTAATTGGAATGAGTAATTTTATTAAAGGTAAGTCAGTCTGTCCCCGCAGGACTTAAGTAAATTATAAATATGACATTTACGTAGTGTGCAAACATAGTTTTCCTTTCTTTCTGCATAAATTCGCTTGAATGACCGATGGCTCTTGAATAAAAAAAAACAAATATAGTTTTGAGACGCGAATGTTAGGTCTGCTATTGGCTTTCGGTGATATGGTTTTTAAACAAATACTAAATATTGGTAAACAGAACTGATAAAATGCCACAAAAAACTGTTGTGGCCGAGGGGTTGACGAATGCCATTATATTGTACCGATCATGTTTGATGAAATTAAGTTGACTAACTTAAAACGCAAATGTCAAAAGCCGGTCGTGGTAGAACTTGCATATTTAGTACACCTGATATTCATTCACAAATAACGCTAATTTTGAACGGACTAGTTCGGGTTTCGTTATGTCGGCAAAACCGCCAGCTAGCAGCCTAAAACCAAAACATTCAGCTCGGTCAGCGAGCAGAGCAGAAACGCAAAGCCCAGTTGGAAGATCAAAACGAAGCAACAAACACAATCGAGAGTCAAATAATGCTGGTAAGTTAGATTCTGCGTTGGAATAATTGTAAAATGGTCGCGTTTTGCGATCGGATTTTTACTCGATCGACGGGTGTTTAGTATTGTATTGTAGCTAGCGGCTGAACTGAGATGGAAGAATTTTCCAAAAAATATAGAATTTAATTGATCTTATGATCCGAAAAGAAGCTAAAAAGATTTCATTAGCCCGCGAAGATTAAACTAAAATCTAAAAACATGGCCAATTATATTTCCCGCCCTATATTTCTTAAAATCGTTCGAAAATCGATCGATCTAGCGAAGGGGGCTAAAACTACTAGCAATTGTGTGATTCGAATCGATCGTCTTTTCTACAGACCGTCGAATGAAAACAACATATAGCAAAAAGAATATGACATTAAAAGCAGTCAGTCCGTCAGGGAAATTTGAATTGATACCCTAATCTATGACTGTTACCTTGACGAAATTTAAAAGCAATTTTTTTTTTTAATTTGGCAAAGCGGCGCAGCTGGCCTGAGTTATTATTTCCAAGAAAATTTCACATGTAACCATTTAATTTGGGTTTTGTGGCTCCTTTATATACTTCACGTAATCAGAAGAAAAACATATCATCGCGTTTAACAGTTATTAAGGTAGAGTTTTTTTTTGCAAAGAAAAACACCGACGAAAAACGCATCGAATGAAAAGTGGTTTAATCCTAAATAGAATTATGTCACCCTTAAGTAAATTAAGAATTCACTCTTAAACAAATTCACCGCTAATGTGTTTCGTAAACATTTTCAGTTTTGGAACAGCCCTGTTATAGAATGCGCAATCGTTGCTGGTTTAATTGTTCGATTCGTAAACATATTTGGTTTTTTTTTATGAAGAGAAAATAACAGTCCGCAATATTGGACTGTTAGCGGCGCTTATTCATCGAGCCTCTTTTGTTAATATTATACCTTTTAATATAAGCATGAAAACAAAAATAGTAATAATAATAATGGCGGAACGGACATGAAATAATTGACTGACCAACATCACGCATATAACGCATATTAGCTTCTTCGTAGAACGATAAATGCACCTTTTGTTATCGAAAAATGTGACAACTTCCTCGGTTTAATGGCTAGGCTCGATTACCAGCTGCTGTTCGGAAAAAGAGTCCGCGCTCCTCCCCCAAAGGGGAGTAACATAGAGCGGACTTGAGAGAGCGGCAGGAAAGCCTAGCAAATGGCTAGCCGAATTCAAGAGGTCCGCTCTCTGTTTAGAGAGAAGGTGGACAAACTGTGACCGACTCGAGATACCTGGATCAGGGCGGCCACACATAGATGAGAAATAACATGGCTGACAAAAAGATGTTTCTCGACTGTATGAACGGAAAGCCATACTAATTCAGACAGAACCATGCTGTGAGAATGAAACTCGATCTAGATCTCGCCTACAAGACTAAACAGCTGTTTCTAAAAGATTTCAGCTCTTAAGACGTCCGCTAAAAACTCTCAGTAGCTGTAGCCTGAGAGGAAGGTGTTCAGCGGAGAGGGAGTGTGGATAAAAGGAGCGCAAAGCTGTGCAGAACATTTGCCCCTCGAGCAAGGGCTATTTCCTGACTTCTAGCTGCCATAACGTTCAGGTTACCAGTTCCGACACAAACGCATATTGTGGAAACGTCTATCGAGATTATTGGCTCAGAATAGTTCGTACTTATGTCATGACTACTGGAACTTCAGGCCTCCCATTCTAATCCCTTAGAGTCTTACGTTCGCTCAGTTGAGTCGTCGGCGACGTCGGCGAACGGAGAGCGATAGCGCGTGGTCTGGGAACCAGAATGTGCCCTTCCCAGTGAGCAGTCGGTAATGTTGTCTTTATGCCTGATTAAATCTCGCGAAAGGAAGGATAAACAGCAGGTTTTCGTTCTGCATTTTTCCATAAATTTTGCCCCTGTTACGCGGGACTCCGGCAAATTTTTCACTTCTGAGAGGTCAGTCTACACCCAGAAACAGGAAGAAATGAAAGAATAATTTGCCAGCTGCACATGTAGTGGATCCATCATTCACCATCCCATCCACTTGAGCGCTCACTCGCACTCTCTTTTACAAAGTGCAGAGAAAATTGACCAATTGATCTTTATTGATGTAATTTTGACAATGCCGCCAAGCAATTACTAGATTGACAGAATTGAGATTTTCCACAAACGTAGGCTTTCAGGGGTGTAGCGGCCATTTTTCAAGGAGTACGCACCGAACATGCTGAAGAGGAAGTTAATCGAGCGCCGAAAACGGTAGCCACTATCGGAGTTTGTGTGCACGCCGTCCGCCACCACGAAATCTTTATTTCTAAGGGTTCGTTTTCCAGGGAACGGTTTAGTTAATCAAAACATGGAAATCAGTTCAGCATTTTTTCTGATTGTTGAGATTGTTCTGATTGTTTTCTGATCAGTTGAGCATTTTGTCATTTTTTTGTGGGTTTCCGGAAGTAAGTAAGAACATGCGACTATGGATTTCGCGGCCCGACTTGTGAGCAAGTCTTTCCTGTGGCTTGGGAAATAAATGTTCAGACTAGAGATGTTTGTATTAACTGTCAAAGATAGCACATTGTAGTGGAAAAAACACGTCATAAAAACGCCCAGTTCAGTTTCTACAAGTGAATATATCAAAGATCATATATTTGAACTGTGGAGAAAGATATGAAGACATTTTTATCATTGCTGTCATCACTGCGATGATCAATCATGTCTTCACTGTTCAGTGTTTGTCGTCAGTCACATGGAAATCCATGTAAACTCCTGAGGGGCGGAATAATCCTCAAAGTTTTTGGTAAAGCCGAACCTTGAAACCCTTAACTTATTTCAGACCAAAATCTGAGATTGTCCATACACTATTTCAGACCTGAGCGAAATATCGACACCTTATTTCAGACCTCTAAAATTTCTACACGGCTCTAATATATAATCGCAGCTAACCAGAAATGGCTTCCATTTGCGCAAACATTTGAGTCTGAGAAAGGCTACAAATTTGCTGGTGCTGGTGCGGAAAATATTAGTTCCTTGTAAAAAAAAAATGCCTAATGCCAAAGCAGAGTGAAAAACATAGCCTATTTCAGACCAAAATTATCAAAATCGATACCATTTTTCAGACCAAACCAGCTCAAAAACCACACCCTTTGGGACCACGCATACCTATATAGCCCATACAAGGGAGTAGCCCTTCTCCCCGAGAGTAAACTCGACAGACAGACTTCCTAACAATTAATGCGTGGGAAAACATTTGTGTAAAGTGCAGAGTTTAAAATCCAAATTAGAATTGACATTTACGACTATATTGATCCTCTCTACTGTAATCAACGGCAGGGAAAACTTTCATTTTTATTCCAAAGTTTTCATTAATTTATTTTCTTTCTTTTTTATCTTACGAGCTCGTTTTTCATCTTAATGACAGATTGCACCGCCCCTGCCG
This sequence comes from Orbicella franksi, assembly GCF_964199315.1. Lineage (NCBI taxonomy): Eukaryota > Metazoa > Cnidaria > Anthozoa > Scleractinia > Merulinidae > Orbicella > Orbicella franksi. The sequence continues at coordinate 19,757,611 of NC_138156.1, read as the reverse complement.
GACTGGTATTGTCCCAAGCCGGGTTGCTATTGAGATTTGACAATCGTAAATAAACTACCAGAAACAGTCATATATTTTTTAGACGCGGGCAAATAATCAGTCTTACAAAGTGACTGCAGCAGATGTTCCTTCGCGGTATTTTGTCAATATATTTAGTTCACGGTACTGATAAATTTTAAAAGACTTCAGGCTTCTAAAAGCGAAGTCATTGAGCTCAGTTCATAAGTATACACTTCCACTAAACTGCAAAGTTAAAGGTCGCGAAAGATGTCTTATGCATCATCGTCGACAACCGGTAGGTTTGCGATTTATTTATATACTAAACTCAAACGCTTCCGTTTAATAGTTCAGTCATTCGAACTGCAGAGCGACTACATTTTTTTTACGTTGGGGAAATCTTTTCTACAATCCTCTTAACTCTACCCTAATTATATCGAATAGTACAATGTTGGATTTCTAGTAGAAAAAAAAAATCCTCATTTTCCTCATTTTCCTTCTTGATAACATTGGCACTGAGCCATGTATGTTTATAATAATAGTTCAATCTGTAAACTTGCCGCTAAATTATTGTAGCCTTGATGTTTACTGGTTGTCTTTTAGAGAACAGTTAACGTCGTTAACACCTCGAACATATCAGCAACACTTCGCGATTTTCGAAATATTTATATTTCGAGCATATGTTCTCTTCAAGACTACAAAATAAAAGGAAGGTTTTCTGATATATTATACAGATTATATACCTAAAATTAGGCTGATTCATTAGGAAACAGTTTTTACTTCAGCTTGTAAGTTCAGAATTACAGTCATGCAGTCTCTCTAAGAATCATTATTTCCTGCTGTTTGGAACAATAATCAGAATCCCTTTCTTCAATAATTGACTGAGCAACAGTCGTCTTCTTTGGAATTGCCAAGCAACATGAAATCCGATTTGGAGTCGGGGCTCTCGTAAGTGCTCGCGGTTTTCTCTGATTGGATAGTAAGAATCGGAAACTCTTCGTGGGCTTCTCGAGAGTTGGACGAAACCTGCCGACTACAACGGGACCAAGCTCATTAATAATGCACATAGTTTAATTCAAACCGTTTCAGTTCCCAGTTGTAGTTTCGGCTCCTGCATTTATTTAACTCCTGCTGGGTTTTTTTTTCTTTTTTGTTTGTTTTCTTTGAAGCATGTGGTAGGAAGTCGAGGACGTTTACTCATTCATTATTCAAACTTTTTTTTTCAATCTTGTCTGGACCCGGCAGTAACTTTTAATTAAAATTGTCGTTCGCCAACAACACACGAAAATCGGCTTTATCCTTCAATTGATCGCGACGGTTGAAATTTTCATTTCTGAAGCATCTTACATCGATAGCAAGGAAAGAATGTCAAGCAAATCGAATGCGGTGTCTGGACATCCGGTGAACCGACGGCGAAAGAAAACAGGTATTCCAAATGTTTGTCTCCTTCAGCGGTAGAATTATCTCTCTGCCGTATATCGTACCGAAATCTCCACGTAAAATCATGGCATAAATGAAACCTAGATTTGTTAAGCGTTTAAAGCCAGATACAAATTGTCACAATTAGTCTAAATCGTGGTCATTGTATAGAAATATACAGAAACGTCATCAATTATATTTCTAAGCTATCCATAAACTAAGTATTTTAAAACTGGAAAGGTTTTATTCTTTGTCATGGTAAACTTAATGTTAAACAGATGCTGTATTTACTTTACTTTTTTTTTTAATCCATCTGTTTAGTCTGTTTTGGACCGGAGCTGAATCAGCAATGTAAACACATCCTTTGTCAATTTCAGTTAAATTTTTCAGTTTATTTTCAGCTGGTAGGTAAGTTGCCGGTCAAAATTATAAGTCCGTTCTTCTGACTTGTTAAAGCTTTTTTATTGCATTAAAATGTTCAAAAATCTTGCAAGAGTCGGTTTGTTCACCTTTAATTTGTTTCTGTGAATTGTAACTGGAAAAAAAAGCAAGCCAGCTGTAAAAATAAGTTCAGCAATTTATTGACAAAATTCTGACCAATTCTCTGAATTGAAATTAAGTAAAATTGGGTGATCACTTCATATGCCTGTTAAAAATAACAATGATTCGCCGATAACGAACTCAAGCCCTTCATGAAAGATTTTTTTTTTTTACAGAAGGTTTTACGTAAAACAGCTGCATGTTTTAATTTAATACATGCTAATGAATACGTAACGCATGCTATTCTCAGCCTGGAGTAAGCGGTGACTTGTTTCCATGCCTCCCTCAAAAATAACGAATAATGACATAATTTAATTATTACTTGCAGACTTGAGCTGGAACGCACTTCCAAATCAACAGAGTTTTTGAAACACCTTCTCTAAATTAATTTTGTCTTGTAATATTGCATAAATTTATCCGCTTTGTTCTAATTTTTCTTTCATGTATTTCTACTTTCTAACATTAGGCAGTTCAAAGAAATTAGTAGTAATGCTATTCTGTAAATTTGAGGGTAAATAAAATTTATGACGATGATCTCAAAAACTCTTTTTATTAGCAAAATAACGAACGTAACATTTTCCAGGAGCAGACAACAAATTCCAGGCGTTCCTTGCTGGACTCTCCCCAATCTTCCCGCAATTTCTTTTCCAGATCGAAAAGGGAAGAGAGGAACAGTCTATCTCGGAATGTTCAAGGCAAAAATTCTAGTTTTGGGACCTTGTGAGGTAACTTGCTTTGTTTGTAATGCTATTTGATCTATTTTTCTTTGTCTCTGGGCATTTCAGAGCAGTCTTGTGGTTTTTCAACGTTGGAAAATGAGGTTGAAATGAACTTACGATAAGCGCCCATGTCGGATAGGAGTTTCATTTAGCGATAAAAAATTTCTCTATTTTTACAGAGTGGCAAAACCGTAATTTCGAATTTCCTTTCCGATGCCACTGAAACTTCAGGGGGAGAATATCATCCAACGCAAGGTGTCAGGTAAACTACGACGAATTTACAGATTTAATTTGCAATTTCTCAGTTTGTGCTTACTTACAGTGTACTTAGCTTTTATTTACACGTTTACATGGAAACCGTAAGCAGGATTTTGAATTTTCCAATCTATAACTTGATTTTAACCTAGAAATTTTTTTATTTTGATAGGATACTAGAGTTTGAATGCAACGGGATAGAAATATCTCCCGGTAAAACAGCAAATTGTGAAGTGGAGTTGTGGGATTGTAGTGGAAACCACAAGTAAGTTGACTAGTTAGTAAGCTTATTAAGCTTAATTAAATGAGACCTCTAACTGCTGTAAAATGACTGTGAGTCAACTTTCACTGCGGCAGCCTCTGCAGTTCATGACCTGTTTTATACTGTGAGATTTGTGAATTTTTTGCCATGATATATTTTAGAAATGGCCAGATTTTAATTAGATTTTAATCTGTACATAACTTAAAATTAGATAGATGAGAAAATATTTGGGGGTAGATTTTAAAATACTTATCAGTAGATTACTATCTGTATGTAGTTCAGATTAGGTAGATTTTGTACTTTTTACCATTTTTTGGTTACAATTAACCGTAATTTAGTGTGTCTCAATTAGCTCTGTTATGGAGAGGGGTGAATAGGTTTGTGGATTGATGGATTACGGACTTTTGTGATAAACTGAATGGATTCATCATTAGCGAATTTTACAAATACGGTAGATCATGGATCAGCTGTGAATTTTGGCCTGGACTCTGAACTCTACCTGTCTTTTAGTTTGGATTGTGGATCCTAAAGGAAGTTTGGATCATAGATCTTTTGTCCCACCCACCCAGGGAAAGAATGGCACTAAAAACAAACATCTTACATATTGTTGGAGTGAAAATACGCCACAGAAGTTTTTCAAACAATGCAGTTTTGGATTTGAACGAAAGTATTTGTGGATCAACGGATTGGGAGAAAAAACGGCATGGATCGGTAGATTTATATACCCCTATTCACCCCCCTCGTTAAGCTAAAATTATAAATAGACACATCATTACTGCACTATTAAACTGCAAATCTGGAAGGGCTGCAGCCAAGATGAGTCATGGTAAAATTTTAAAGTGTTCTCTGACTAAAAGCCTAATGTTGAAGACTGTAGTTAAGACAGTCAAAAGCTTGAGTTCTTTGTATACTTTTAGCCAGAAAACGCTTTTAAATTTTACCACTTAACTGGACAAAGTTGAGCAAAATTTGTGGCAGAGGCAAATGAATGAATAAATATTGTGAGATACTGACAAATCAGGCCTGGTGATATTTTGAAATCACAATGTGAAAGGGAATTTTGAATTATATTTTTTACTGGTAATTATATGACTGTGCTTTGATGATTTCTCATAATTTCTTTCTCTGTTGTACTTATGTCAGGTTTTCTACTTGTTGGGCAGCTTTCCAAAAGGATACCAATGGAGTTTTAATAGTCTACAATCCTGATCAAGCAAACCAAGACAAGGAACTAGAGACTTGGTAAGAAAAAAAAAAGCAAACAACTTGCGGCATGTAAAGAGAGTTGTGTCCAATAGCCGGGGGTAATGGATTTTTTAGTTGGGTGATTCTGTCCATTTCTTGCCTGATGGACAAGAAGAAATTTTCACTTCTTTTTCCATTGAGTTATCATTATGACTGTCTGTCCTTTTTGTAGTAAAGAGTCACATAGGGCGCCAAATCAAAATAATTATTATGGTGGTTTTGAAAAGTTTCACTTAGAAAAGTGTGCTCAGGTTTACATAACCTGATGTAAACAGAAAAGTGTAATATTTGCTGTGGTGAGGGTTTACACAATTCTTGTCAAGTTTTCCCACTCAAACCGTCAGCATTTGTGTCAGATTACTGTACATAAGCGTAAAGTAGTCACTGTCTATTTATTTTGTAAATTGTTGTAACAAAAAAAATACTGTCTTTATGTAGCTTAGTGTAAAACACCTCCAGTGACAGCCAAACATAGCAGTATTATTAACCTGTAATTTTGTAGACAAGGCTCTAGCATCAATTTGCATGATGTGCATTCAGGGACAGTCAAGGAAATTTAGAAATGGGGTCTGGAGAAGTTGTGAGGAGAGTCCGGTGTAGTGCCCTAGAAAAAAACATTCCCAGACAAAGAAGAAGGAGAGGAGGGTTGAGGAAGGGGGGGCTTCACCCCCAATTCAGCCAGTGCTATTACCGGTAATCAAGGTTGCTCAGCTGGCAAGAGACTGTCCAGAGCGAACGAGTTAAGAATAAGAACAGGTTGGTCCTGACCTGGGCTAAGTAAGTCAACATCATTTGTTTGTTCTCCTAGTGGAGAATTGGGCTGTAGGCTACTCTATCTTCTGCAGCCGATGCGGCCTCTGCTCAGGTTCTTGGTCCTTTCTCCTGCTAAGGAAGTCAAATAAGCTATTAATTAACCCCAGTCAGCTGTTATTTTATGCTCAAGTGTGACTTGGCTTCACCTTTCCTGCCATTCCCACAAGCTAAAACTTTGAGTGAGTTTTTTTTCCTGTTTGGGGATGCTATGGTTCAATGTCTTTGTTCTCATCTGGGCTTCATGTCTCTTGGTAAATGCAAATTATTAGTACCATACCATACCTTATTGTTTTTGTTTTTTTATCTCAAAGGTACACCCAATTTGTACACAGCCAAGGGCTCAAGGATTCACAGTGCATAGTGTTTGCCCATCACCGGCCATCAGCTGCTGATACGACAAGAACACAACTACGTAAGATGACTCGTTACGTGTAAATATTTGCTTCTTTTTACTGGGAAGGCACAGTGACTTATTTTCCAGTGCACTGGACTGTAGTTCAAGAGGTCTTGGGTTGAGTCTGGCCAACGTCCTTGTCCCATGTTCTTGGGCAAGGCAGTTAACTTGTACTCCTAAACAGCAAATTGCAGGTGTATCTGAGAAAATGTTTGGGGGGGCGGTGGTTGTTTCAGTTTAATGTACATTTGTAGCATTGATTGGAACCATGAATTTCCCTGTTAGTTGCAAGAAAATGTATTGTAACACATTTAAGAAAAAAATTCCATTCTCTTCCACACAGCCTCTGTGTTGTCCAGAGTAACCTGCGTGCAAACAAATCTGGACGAAGAACCTGAAGCAGTTAGAGACGAATTTCACAATTTTCTGGCAAAGGTCATCAGTAACTGGACCGACAAACGAGATCAGGAGGAACTAAGTATAATGAACACATGACCCAAATGGCTGTTGCTGATTACTGTTTAAAGGACCAAGAGATATTTATGACTTGTATTAAAAAGGGTTAGTTACACCGATTTAGTCAATTAAGGTGATTCTGTTACATACAAACTGGAATTAAAAGTGCTTGTTCATGCCACTTCAGGAGATTTTAAAGTGAAAAAAAAATCACTAACTTTCTCTCAAAAGATTGATGTATGTTATTTGGAGTGAGCAAAGGCTTGAAAGATCATCTGTCCCCCCCCCCCCCTCCCCCCTCGGGCTAACTAAGATTTTTGTGTATCACGTGACTATCTCGTCCGGTTTCTTGTAAAATAAGTGACAGACCTTGTAAATAACTTTTGTTTTGTATGCCAAGATTTTAATTATTAAACTGATGTGCAACAGTTTTATCAGCTGGCTGTTTTCATTTGCCATAATTTTGAAACAAACAGGTTCCTTAACCTAGTGACCTAGCCTCGAAAGCGGGTGAAACGTTACGTAAACGTTCTTTCGTGTTTGATATATCTTCTCATTCTAAATTAACAATAAAGAGAGAAACTAACAAAATATAATCGTAAAATTGTATGCTAATTACGATCAGATATCCAAACAACATCGCAGGAATGGTTTCCTTGGACAACCCTGCCCCTTGTCATTCATTTCTTTGTAAAAACTGGCAAGTTTAGGGTCCCACATTTTCATGACTTTGCAACGGATTCTAATGAAACTTCGCTTATTTACTTCATTCTGCTGGATAAATCGTACGGTGAGACTTATTTTTTGCGGATAAGCGTGACATCGTCAAAAAGGTAGCGCTTAAGCGTGAAAATTGAATCTATACCCACTATATTTACCCACAGCGAGATTCTAGTGGGTGACATTGGTAAATAGGTCCTTTGCCAGAGCGCGGAGAAAAAGAACGTTATTTTCTGCATGGTATATATTACTTGGTATTTATTTAAATTCGTATTGTCAATTTCTTATTTTCGGCTTTAAATTCTCATCAAAAGACCCTGCACCTGTTTTAAAATGCAAATTTACTACTGAAATAAAGATTTGAGCAGTCATCGGATAAATATCTTGTATTTTCAATCATTGGTTGGGTCATGTTACTAACACCTGGCACCAAGTTTGAAGTTCAGGGCTACACTGTAAGCTACTGTTAGGCTCATCAATTCCTGATGGCCGTCCCTCATAAAAGGGGTGCGGGGTTGATTGTCGCAGCTTTTAAGAGGTTAAGAGTCAAGGTTTTGGGAGTAATATATCAAGCACAAGTGACCGTGCTTGAGCGAATTCAAAACACCGAGGCAAAGGTTGAAAGAACGACCCCGTAGTGGAGTATTTTTCCGTGACGAACTTCGAGATGTTTGGTTTGTTTAGAAACGTGGTCATACACGGTCTTTCGTGTTTGGTATATCTTCTCAATCGAAACTAACACTAAAGAGAAAACTGAGAGAAAGACAGCAGCGGTGTCGTAATCGTAAAAATGTATGCTAATTACGATCAGATATCCAAACAACGTCACAGGTATGGTTTCCTTGGACAACCCTGTCCCTTGTCATTCATTTCTTTGTAAAAATTGGCAAGTTTAAGGTCTTATATTTTCATGAGTTTGCAACGGATGCTAATGAAACTTCGCATATTTACTAAATTCGCCATGATGAATCGTGCGATGAGGCTTAGTTTTTGTGTGAATGGAAAAAAAAAACAAAAAAAAACAAAAAAAAACAAAAACAAGGAAAACGTGACATCGTCAAAAAGGTACGGCTTAAGGGTGAAAATTGAATTTGAGCTATACGCGCAGCGAGGTCAGCGAGATTCTCGTGGGTCTTTCAGGTCCCTTTCATTTTCTCGATAATTAACCAGTTTATCACTAATTTCCAATCATGGTGTTACCAGCCCTGTTCCTTTCTATACTCTGTCTTCAGTTCTGTTGCCAATTTCGTTCTTTAATTCCAACTTTACCATTGGTGGGAATTGATTCGTTATCGTCTAAATTGCACTGTCCCATCGTCAGGGGGCAGGAGGGGCGAGGGGAGAAAACACCCTAGAAGAATGCGCCGCTATTGAAAAGTCGCACTAACTAAAACAGAACTTGAACTCCTTGCGCGCAGGCAAACATATTGTATATTTTAAAGAATAAATGAGTGAGTGGCGAAATTTATAAATAAATCCCATTATTTCCTCGTAGCGGTCTTTTTTTTAAAAAAACAAAAACAAAAAAACAAAAGTACATTTTCTCGTTAGCTTTACTATAGAGTTCTACAATTTGGGAAAACCTGATAAGAGCTGTGTCAACATTCGGGTTGAAACACCGTTGGCCTCTCGAGGTGTCACCATGGTAGGGGGAAACTCACGAAAAATGTTCTCCATTTCTTTTAAAGTACACTAGAGTCAGTTTTTAACACTTGGAGTTCGATTCAAACGGTGTAAACCATTATGCGTTGGTTTTTGCACGAACCAAGCCATTATCTCCGTTTCAAGTCGACGTTTAGGCGACGAAGATACGTTTTTTTTAGTGCTAAGTGTATGCTAACTAGACAAAAGTATTGTTTGTCGTCAAGATGTTCAACTATCCATTTAAATCTCTCCACGAACATGCCAATTTGCATGTGTGTTTGCTTATATGTACCTGTTGGACATCATATACTTGTCGGTGTTAACAGGTTGAGTAGCAATTCAAAGTTTAACCGTCTGACTCTGCACAAACACTGAGTTGTGACATGGGTTCGTTAAAAGGGCATCTTCTTCCTGGCTCGATGTTCATGGTAATCTCTGTATGGTGGTTTATCGGCGAAACTCTGCAAAAAGCCGGTCACAGAAATTATTGCAATCGCTCTCGAGGTCGCTCTCGCGGATCAAGAGCAGCTGTCCAACCTGTGTGGTATTCGTGTCCCGGCGCCAGGCTTTCCACAATACCCGTGGAACCCATTGTAAAAGTTGTGTTTGCGATGCTGGGCGTCTTAGCCGAACTCCCCGCTTCCCGTGCAGCTACCTTGCATGATGAGGATGGAGAACTTATCGCCCAACACTTGGATAACTACACCCATGCAGTTATGTACGGTTTTTTTGGCCTTAGCGGCGTTTTCGATCTTGTGATGTGGTTTGACTTGTTTCCGCTGCCGCCAAAATTCGACTATTTGGTCATCTCGTTGGCATTTTGCTTCGAAGGGTTTTTGTTTTGCTTTCATCTTCACGGGCGAGATGAACTCAACGTGCGCTTACACACCTTCCTTTACATTTTAGTGTTTGTCACCGCTGCTGTCTTTTTCTTAGCTGTAATTTCCGACCAATTTTTTCACTTCGTGGGTTTTTTGCGAGCTTATTTAACGAGCTTGCAGGGAAGCTGGTTTTTCCAAGCAGGGTTTGTCCTTTTTGGACCCAACCCGTGGAAAAATTCTCCAAGCAATGTAGAGTTTTTGGGGATCGTGTTTGCGTTTCACGCTTTGACTTGGTTTGTTGTTCATTTGATATTACGCATTGTCTGCTACCACTGTTACACCAAAAAGAACCAGCTAAACGAAAGCCTCTCTGAGGAGGAAAGCTCCGGCGAGGAGGCGGATTGCGTGATGTTGGGAGAGCTTTAGAGAAGAGGAAAGAACAAAAGAAATTGCGTGAAGAAACATAATTATTCATTTCTACTGCTAAATTTAATTCATTTACCATTGTTAAGTGAAAGGCCCGTTTACAGCATTTGACCATATGAGACGCTGTTCTTTTATTTATTTATTTATTTATTTTGCTCAGAGACATGACTTAGGTAACAATTAGCTCACAGTCTGGGTCAACCTATAGTAGATAAAATGTTTGCTGTTTATGTTCTAGCTAGTAATTACTACGTTAATTATATGCTAATTTACGCGATTCAGTGCTGAAACCATGCCTCGAGGGACGTGGTTTAAAACACGTATCTAACCGCGAACATCATCCATAGGCAAACATTACTGTTCAAAGTCACTGAACTTAAATACTGGTTTTACTTTTACGCATTTGAAAATTTTCATTTTTTAAAGCGAAATGTTTACGACCTTAGAGTGGGAAACAGGTGCGTAGAAAAAATTGTTTGCTATATTAAGATAATGTAAAGGTAGAAGGAAACGTTAACTAAACTATTTAACAAGTTAAGGAGCTTACACCATGTATTGTACTGTCATAAAACATGACAGTAATTTTTGAAAAAAATTACTGTAAAAAGAAGATCAGATCATTTTCTTTAGAAAACAGCCTGAGGCCAATGTTTTCTACACTTCTCAAGTGTTTACAATTTTCTGGAGTGGCTAATGGTTTAATTAGGCTTCTCGATATGCTCGTGAAAGAATATGAACAAATATAGCTGTTTAATAACCAGCCGGATCGCCAGCAAAATCTGAACTGTGTTTTGTTTTTAAAGTCAGTGAGGAGCTTAACATTCTGCAGAGTCTGTTTTTGCGTAACCGTTCGTGGATAAACGTTAATAAAAATTTACACGGTGAGAATGAATTTGCAATTCAAAGCAAGAACTAAAATTATTTGAACACGGGTGTCAAAAAACGGCTTACCTACTTCTAGCTAAGTGTTTACTTTAGGCTCCGTCCACGCTACGTCGGAGAAATTTCGAAACGGCGTTTTCACACTGAAAACGCATCAAATGTTTTCCGTCCACACTATGCCGGAGAAATTTAAAACGCAACAATCACCGGTCATTTTGGATTTGTGTTTAAAAAAAATTGTGCAGGGAAATCACGTGAAATCATCGTGACTTCGTCGTTTTCGAAAATCTCCGTTTTCAAAGTGTTTTTCGTCCATACTAAACTCAAAATCGGCGTCATCAAATTCCTCCGGTTTTAATTAAGAGCGTTTTCGAAAAGCTCCGTTTTCGTGACAGATTAGTGTGGACGGTAGGGCTAACCGTAGAAATAAAGCTGCGTTTTCAAATTTCTCCGCCGGCGAAGAAATAGAATTAGGGGACTCGGAGGAAGTTTTCTCAACATGAGTTACAGAGTGACTATCACTCCTGGAAAATGACGACGCTGTGACTTACAGTTTCACCAGTAGATACAAAGGGATTGCAATCAGAAAGCCCTGAGGGCCTCCCACATTAAAATGACAGTGGTGCTCGTATCTTTTAGGGGTTTAAATTCATGTCGTGGGACCTCTTAGGTAGTTACAATCGAAAATGACCACCGCTTAAGTTATGACGGTACCCTTTAGGGTATTGAGCCGGAAAATCAGAAACAGGAACTATTTGTCGCTCAACTGTGTTTTATTTGTCTCTTTCATATTTCATTAAAGAACAATCGCTACAGTCAGTACAGGAGAGATGACGAGAGCTTAAACAACTGCCGCCTTGTTAACGTCCTGGTCAATTGCACTGAAATTAGCCAAATAAATAGGATACAGATTTCTGACAATGCTTTCAAAAATCTTAACAAGTAGAAGATACTCGATGGATCGTCTTATCGCTGTCAAAATTTTTTCATACTGTCAGCTGATGTGTTGTTTCAGAATTGTTACTTCTCAGGGGTGAAAATGAATTGGGACCACGCCCGCAAAACGAGATCTTAGTAGGAAAGAAAACAAACAGCGGTTACAGACATTACAAATAGAAAACGCACGGTCTAAAAAACTTAACTGTATTAAATGACTTGGCGTTTCGTATGTTACAAAATACATCTCCTGAAGTGACGGTTACAACTATAGCAAAAGATGATAAATTTAAAAATAAAGCGAGGCACTGGTGACAAGCTAAAAATTAATAACAAAATTGATACTTCCGGTAGTTGATACTTCGGGTAGAAATTAATAAAGAAACAGGATTTTAAGTCACTGATCGATAGCCTTTCTTTAACTGTTTGTTTTTTTTCCTTCTAAGATTTAAATGGTCGAAGAACAAGAATATTTATGAGATTTTAAAGGTACTAAGATCTTAAATCTTAAAAGGGGTTCTTTCCAACGAGCACACCCGTCACTATTATATGGGAGTCCCCCCCCCCCCCCACCCCCGGCACCACCACCCTGGATTAGCCGAAGCTGCAGTCATTTTAGTAATCAGCCAAGTAATCAATTATCGGTGGTCTCTGGGAAAACAGTCCGTGAACAGTCTAATCGATGTCCGAGTTGCAAATTTAGAAGAAGATAATTTTCTAGGATTCTTGGCTAACATAATTGTTTCAGAAATTTGTGTTTCCAAAGGGAACGTAACTGGTACCCATTTGTATTTTTAAAGACTCTTCGTGATGGGCTTGGGAGACTGGTATCTAACATGTAAACAGTCAATTTACGAAGAGACTAGACTACGAGTAGTCCCTCTTTCGATTAGTCCGTCGTGCGTGACGCGAAATAAAAAAAGAACAAAATTGCTGCGCGAACTCCTGGGCATTGGAAACACGCGCGCGTCTCGCCCCCAGGATTTCACGCGGCCATTTTTTCCTAGCGATATATTTACGGTCAACGTCGACGGACTAAGGGAAAGAGGGACTACTCGTTCGATAATCGTAGTCTACGACGAGACTAGAAATTGGGCGAATGTACACTAAATATTTTATTATAAACTTTTGCATTTTAATCTCCACCCGAACAAAAAAATTCATTATCGACTGATTGCAAGTGAATTAGAACAAACAGTAAAACGTCTTTTTAATTTAGTTGTCATTGCAGGACATAATTTAGCCGAGAAGCGACAAGTTATTACTGTGGAAGTGAACCTCGTTTGCCACTAATGTCAAATTTGCTTTTATTGACGTAGGGCAAAACTTTAATTTCTTGAATGGTAAGTGCTCCGAAACAGAAGAAGATAAAGAGTATTGGATTAAATTTAAGAGGTTTACAACTAAGCGGGTGAAATCCAAGAAAGTTTGAAATGCTATCAAAAGCGCAAACAAACGATGCAATTAAAGGGCAGAATTTAATTTATACTTAGGCCTTCCTGGGACTTATTTTACCCTTTAACTTACTGATTAGTAATAAAAAACGGTTTTGTCCGTGGCTCTTTTTGTTATCTCCGCTCGCAGGCTAACGTAGGTGTCGAAGTTTGAAGAATTGTGGGTTTTCAAAGGTTTTATAATTGCCCGACACCTGCTAGAAAACTCTCTCTTTGCACTGCTGTCAAGCTTTTATTTTAAATCGAAGATGTAAATTAGTCTTAGTCAAACCAATTGATGTGAAGGTGTCAGCTGAATCAAGCTTGTAATTTCCGAAAAGCGGAGTTTTTTTTTATCCTTTCAGTTACGTTGGTGGGTTTAGAAAAGGTACCTATCACCCGGCCGGACCAGAGCCAGTTGAAACCTTACTGAGTTGATTCTTTTAAAAATCGCACGGAAATATTCCGCAGGTAAGAAAAATCATACAGAAGACTTCTCTATTACAGCACTTAAAAGCCTTGCGCTGTTTGAAATGTCAAACCATTCGGTTTTATTTACACACATCTTATTATTCCAGTTATTTGTCCTATTGTGCGTATATATTCTGCGGCAACGCAGTAATAGGACACATTTAATGAGCTGATCTGTGCGAATCCTTTAAGGTAATTTTCTCTGTTTGAAATAGGCCACAGGCCTTTGAATCTCTTCCAAGGGAAAAGTATTGTAACGGGCACTTCATTTATATGTTTGTTTATGGTTTTGTAGTACGAAGGAAGGACTGTTCCCGGAGAGGCCTTTTAATCGCTGTGTCGCAGATTCTAACAAAACAACAACAACAATGTACAAAGCGAAAAGGTGCGGCGAATTGATAGTGGAAAACAGGACACAACTGAAGCAAGAAAAAAGGACTTTATCGGTGCTCAGATAAATAATCACGGTTGTGGAAGCAATCAATAGCGGAGTCGAGATCACTTTTTCTTCAGTTTCGCAGCTGTTCGATATTTTTAAGGAACGATGTTCGCTGTACGTTGTGTAGCACTTCTCGGCATAAGTGCTCTCCTAGTCGAAGGAGACACACTGATAAAGCGCTCTCCACGGATTTACTCACCAGGGAATGTGATGTTGGATGGCCTAGCGCCGGTTCACTATCCCCCGGGTACAAGAGAAGATGATCCCGCGCAAAACTCCCGCGGGAAGTTTTCTCATCATTGCGGCGGCCCCTTCAACTTCCGAGGACTGCAGCACGCCGAAGCGATTCTTTACGCCGTCGACCAAATCAACAAAAACAAAACTTTGCTACCAGGTGTCACACTGGGCGTCGACATCAAAGATACTTGTAACAGTGTTGATCACACGATAAGAGAATCTCTTCAGTTTGGATTCATCCGCGCGGCTTACACGCACGCGGAAGATTTAGAACGTATTCAAGCCTGCGGATTGATGAAAAATGGTTCCGCTTTTACGATGGAAAACACAAGGAATAAAGGAGTCGCCATCATCGGAGCCGCCTACAGCGGGATCACGATCGCAGTTGCAAATCTAGCGGGGCTATTTCATGTCCCGGTTGTAAGCTACGCGTCCACCAGTAGGCTTTTAAGCGACCGTTCGCGCTTCAAGAACTTTCTGCGTACTGTTCCGTCGGACACAAGACAGGCACAAGTGATGGTGGACATCATCCGTGAGTTTGATTGGAATTTCGTCTCGACCGTGGCCTCCGACACGGAGTACGGACGTTCGGGAATCGAGTCATTTAAGTACGCCGCGAACAGTCGAGAGCACTCTCGCATTTGTATCGCAGTGGACGAGGTCTTCACCGTGAGGACTCCGAAAGCAAAAGTGCGCGAAATTTTCTCGAAAATTCGCGAACATCCCGAAGCAAAGGTAATTGTGCTCTTTGCTGAGCTCAACGATGCGGATTATTTCATAAACGTTGCGCGCGAGGTAAACATGACTGGATACATCTGGATTGGTTCCGACGCATTTGCCCGTTCTTACTCGGTTCTGCGCAACAACCAAGAAATATTGAAATACTTTATCAACGTAGAGCCAAAATGCAAAGTTTATGAGCCGTTTAAAGCTTATTTTCAGAACATCACTGTAGAACGCTTGCTGCGAAATCCTTGGCTAAGGGCGTATCAGGGGTACATTGAGAAGCTATTGAACTTGAGTGAGCCGACAGAATATTCAGCATACACCACCACGGCCATTGACGCAGTGTAAGCCGTCGCATATGGTTTGCATGACATGTATCGGTGTTCCAACAAGGCTTGTTTCGTTGATGTCTCCAAAACCGTGCAAAGAGACGTGTATGGTTACATCAAGAACGCGTCCTTCGTGTCTCCTACAGGGCACCGTGTATCATTTGACGAAAGTGGAAGCTCGGAGGCCGCTTCCTACAACATTATTTTTGTGAACAATCGCAGCGGTGGATATCATTTTCAAGTTTTTGGAAACTGGTCTTTGGGAGGCGGGTTGAAATATTTGCCAATGTACGAGTATGATCGACACCTTTTTGGCAGCTTACATTCCTTTGCGAGGTGTAGTCCTACCTGTGGACCAGGGTTTTGGAAGGAGCCCAAGAAACACTTCCCAGAGTGCTGTTGGAACTGTGTTCATTGTCATGGCAACAGTGTGACCAACCAATCAGGAGCGACAGCATGCGTGAGTTGCCCGGATGGATCAATAGCCAATCATGAAAAGTCTTCTTGTGACGTCAGCCCCGTGACTGAAGTTTACAGCACCCGCGCTGGCATTGCGGTAGCAACCGCTTGTGGTGTTGGCATCTGTGCTGTTTTTATAACATTTGTAACGATGTTTAAACAGAGAAAGACGCCAGTTGTAAAGGCGGCAAGCCGGGAAATCTCCTACATTCTGCTGTCTGGTCTTGCTTGGTGTTACACCCTTCCAATCACCTTCATTCTGCAACCGACGTCTCTGTTCTGCAATATACAACCGTTTTTAATGAGCACCGGCATTGCTATGGTGATTGGCTCGCTCTTAACGAAAACCAATCGCATCGCACGAATTTTCAGCGTGAAAACCATGCGCACTGGAAAGACGTACTTCCTCAGCAACAAATGGCAGCTGGTATTTGTGTTTCTCTACGCCATGATGGAGAATTCTACCGCGGCGATCTGGATCATAATCTCTCCCCGGAAGGCCGCGAGAGTCACGCACGGGCGAAACGAAGTCACGTTAGAGTGTGTGGCAGAGTCAATAGTGGGCATCACGATCTGGGCCACGTTCAACGCTGCACTTATCCTGCTCTGCACTTACCAGGCGTTCTTAGTGCGTAAAGTTCCCGAGAACTACAACGAAGCTAAGTTCATCACCTTCAGTATGGTCACTATGTGCATAAGCGGAGCAGTTTTCGTCCCTACCTCACTGGGTACCAAGGGATTCTACAGGACCATTTTGACCTGTTTTCTCGTGATATTATGCTGCTCAATGGCGCTGATCTGTCTCTTCGGACCCAAGCTGTACATCATATTCTTTCGCCCTGAGAAGAACCAGCCACATCAACCACACACTGAACCGAGGTCCATTGGAAATCTTCGCCCACAGTACATCCGCTCCGTTTCTTCTCTTACTACACTAACTACGATCAACTCGTTGGAAAGTCCGGACATCATCGGTCCTCGACTGACCAATTTCCAACCTTCTGCGGGACTTCAGGAACAGAAGGCTGGAAGCTGCGAAGAAGATAAAAGTTCTGAACCATGCTGTTCAAAGGATGGTTGCATGAGCTAAAAGTGTGAGCTTATAGGATGCCAGTTTTAACAGTGTACATATGTAATATATCAAATTAGAGCGGTTTTAGCTGAATGCTGAAAAGAACCTCGTTCCCAGGGCCTCTCCTCTCGCTCCAGTAGGGCGGGAAGATGAGAGACCCTGGGAACCAGGCTTTGTTGTAAACGAAATCCAAGGCCAAGGACGCAGACAATCCAATGAACCAATCAAACTGGAAGAAAAAAGCATGTGGCCGACGGAGGTATTATAAATCCAAAAGCTTTGGAATTAGAGAAATTTACGTTGGTGATAAACTAATAAAGTAATCTTTCGAAAATTATTTTTGATTGATTTTTTTCTCCTAACCATTGGTGAATATTCTCTTACTGTAATATACAGTGGAACCCCGCCTTACAGTCCCTTCGTTTTAAATACGGTCACCTCGTTATTACGGCCACCTTTTAATGTTCCAATAAAACGCCAATACATTTTCCTATAGACTTGCCACAAGACGATCTCATGAATTTCAGGGTAGAATATGTTAGGCCGACGAAGTCGCGAAAGATTAACCGCAAGTCACGTTTCGTTGCGCATAGTTTGACAAGTCGGTCACCAAGGGATATCCAGGGGACCTCTGATTGGTTGAAGCACAGCGACCCGTTTTTGGGTCGCTAAAATTGGCGGCAATGAAGCAGGAAAAGTCCTTCGTCCGGCGGGTACTAAATAAACAAGACGAAGGACTTCTCAGAAAATCTAATTTTCCTATAATAAAACTCCGTTAATGCGGCCATCCCATTTTATCCTATATAATTTTACCCCATTTATATGGCCATTCAAACCAGTTATGTCCATCTCTCCGTTGTTAATAGTGTATACTGATTGAAGTTCCATTTTTTTAAAAATATATCTGCATTCCGATAATTCCGACGCTTATTAAAGAAAAGTTCTTTAGAAGTGCAATTGTGATATACCTTTTAAGACATAACTCAATTTAGACCAGTCATGAAGTTTGACCCTACCCCGTTAATACGGCCAAATATTCATGGCCTGTTGGTGACCGTATTAACAGTGTTCCACTGTAGTTTTGAAGTTTCTAGTTTACGTTTTTTACTTTTCAGCTCCCAGTTTCCAGAGAGATATTGATTCACCACTAAATCCCACTGAGTTTGGTCGCCCTCAAAACCATAAACACACTACTTGGTGTGGCTCGCTCCAAGCTACGTGCTGCGCAGAACACCCGAGAAAGCCCTGGCACCTCACAAACGTACCAGTGTTTACCAGTGCACATTTCTAAACCAAACATCGAAGAAAGATAAGAGCATATTTTCCTGCTAATTTCAAGGTCAATCGCAGGAAAATACGTTTTATAGTACTATCGGTGGCAAACAATGAGAATAAAAG
Organism: Orbicella franksi; assembly: GCF_964199315.1. NCBI lineage: Eukaryota > Metazoa > Cnidaria > Anthozoa > Scleractinia > Merulinidae > Orbicella > Orbicella franksi. The sequence goes on along the minus strand of NC_138156.1, from coordinate 19,739,518 downwards.
ATGTTTTTTCCATACCAAGTGAAAAGAAAATTATGTAGAAATAATCAAGTAAAAATGGCTTCTTCCGGGAAAGTAGCCAATCAAATCACTTATCGTCGCACGTGGCAGCATGCGTTTTTTGGCGGGCGAAAGTTTGCTTTGACTTTGTCTCGAGGATAGCTGTTTGTGAAACACTTTGCCTTTCGTCGACAACAAAGAAACAGCTTACAAGAAGAGAAGGAACGAAAGAAAGCTGACATCTTTACTTGAAGGAATGTAAGTAATGGCTATTGGTATTACCTTTCGAATTTAAATACATATTGTAGCGGTTTCATTGACTCGTGATATATACCAAACACGAGTTTTAATCTCTAGACACGTGCCAAGGGAGTTGCAATCTATTTAACAATGGCTAAAACCTACTGTCTTCCATTTTCTATTTCATTCCTCTCACTAGGCAAACACTAACCCCCGTTTTACGGGCAACCTGTTAGAGATGGCGCAATTATTCCAGTCAAAAAATACGGCTTTGCGTATATAGTTCCAGTCGTGCAACTGTGCAACGCAAACTAGTCAGCTAGCGAGTGATGACTGACTGCGTTTGCTTTACGCGCAGTGTACAAACATTCCTTGTGTTTGTACAAGAGAGAATGTGGCATTCATATAGAACAGTTCAGTTCTTCCACCGAACTAAAAGAGACGGGACAAAAGTGCACTACTTGAAAGAGTTCTAGCCACGTTTCTAGGTACCAAACAGCCCATTTTATCAAGCCACATGGTTTTGATATTACGATACTCAACTGAAGACCAACCATAACAAATTAGTGGTCTTTACTTTTAAATAAAGTTGTCTAACCATCTATCATCTGGACTACATCGGGTGGTGCAAATGGGCTGCGGAGTTTTACTACTCGCAGAGAAAACACAAACACAATGATATTCATACAAACTAGGACGTTTTTTATTGAAGTAACCAATGTTCTTTTTGTTCCCAAAACCACACAATGTTCGAACATTCAAAGATTCTAATTTGAATAAATATTGTCCCTCACGCAGTTTCACAAAAATATAAAAGCGCTACACAGTGGAATTATGTAAACATGACCATTACCAAGCAGAAATTCAACAATGGAGAATTACGAATACAATTAAGAATTAGGCTGAATTTGACCTCTCTTAAAGTTACAACATACCAACCCTCACCCCGCTTAGAGCCACTTCGTAAGTTAAGCGATTAAGTATTTATCGAGTATTTATTACAATAATTTTAGCCCTAACTTTCTAGCCTGTCTATAAAACTGTTGTAAGACACAAAGAGACTATTCAAATGCAGCTAGTGATTGAGCCGTATGTGATTTTCAACTTTTCTCGCTCCGAAAATTGACAGCATTTGTTTAACATGTCCCTTGGCACCCTTACAGAGTTGAAAGAATTTTATGACATAATTGTGTGGTTCCAGAAAATATCCACAACCACCCACAGGTTGGTCAATGGAAATTCCAAGGGGGAGGAAGGACTCGAAAGTCAAATTTTTAAAAGCAAAGTATGAACAGAAACTGGAATTTCCAGAGAAATGGAGAGGGGGGAGGTGTCAAACCGAAAAACCCTCCACGAGAGGGGTGAAGATATTTTCTGGAATAATACAACAATTCGGAAGCAACAAAGCTCAATACTTTCAATAGCCATACCAGCAGCAAATGCAACAGGTAAATAGCTTGCTTCAAGAGATTTAAAATCTTTCCCACAAAAATTTAGCAAAAAAATGTTAATTTTTTACAACAAATGATAATACATAGTGTATGCATTGCCAGCATATTATAGTCGCGAGTATCAAAAGTTTGAAGTCTATATTTTGTTTTACCAAAAAATAAAATAAACCTTTCAGACAGACATTGCTGTAAAAAAGTGCCAACCAAGACAGTTTAAAAATAGTTTTGACTCTTCATACACAATTTCAACTTGTTTAATATCAAATTTAATCAGGATTTTTCATCCCTTTAAACAAATTAATAGCAAAACTACTCAAGCACAGCTTGAAAACAATAACTATTTCAAACTATTTGCTGATAGTTCAGACTTCATACCTAATATCCTATGAAAATCATTCCTAAAATAAACTCATTGGAGATGATTTGGAAATTTTTGTTTCAACTTCCCAATTTCATTACTAGCTTCTGGTGAAATAAAGATGCACCATAACTTGAGCTGGGCATATTCTATTACTGATTTGTTCCGTTTTCTAAAATCTTTCTCTAGAATGTTTCTGCTACTGTAGAACTCTGACACTCAATTCCAATTATATTTACATATTTTCAATATATAATTATTTGACAAAGCTTCTTCAATATAGCCAAGTCAATGTCATTTAAATGAAACTCTTATTAACGAACTCCTGGGCCAAGTAACTGCCTTACTTAAGTGGTATTGCTGTACAAACTTACACACATGCACTCTGTGATAAATTTTTATGAAAGTTCAATTTTTTTGTTTTGTTTTGGAACAAGAAGTACAAAATGTTGTTCTCACATAATATCTTCACTAAAAAAAAGAAAGATGTTATGTAACAACAGTCATAAGGTGGACAATTTCTTGAACAGACTGGAATTACTACAGTAGAACCCCGGTAACTTGAACTCTGAAGGGAAATGAAAAACAGTTAGAGTTAGCAAGGGTTCGAGTTACCGGGGTCAATTGTATATCCAACATGCCAGGTTAATAATTGATAGTTTACTGATTTTTTCAGCACTTCAGTATACAGTGACAGCTAAGGGTACCGCATCCGGTGTGACTCATAACATCGGGAAATGACTGTCAAATATGTGAACAGTTGGTTGCACTAATTAAAATCAAATTACTGTAGTGTCAGTTTTGAGTGTTTTTATCGATTAAATGACAAGAAAAGCTAATGGGATGACATCCCTAGTGAGTTACATGAACCAGAATTTGAGTTCTTGGGGTAAGTTTTTATCAAGGGAAACAAAATTTAGTTTGAGTTAGCGGGGAATTTGAGTTATCCAAGTTTGAGTTAACCGAGTTAAAATGACTGAAAAGTGGGGTCAAATCCAAGGAAAATGGGACTTGGTTTGAGTTAGCGGGGGAGTTCCAGTTATCCGAATTCGTGTTACCGGGGTTGTACTGTATATGTTTTCAGCTGCCTGCCCTAAGATCAGTTGAGCATTTTTAATTTTTTAAACACACGTAATTTTGTTTGCCTATTTTGGCATTCATGATATGCTTTGCCTGAGGTTGGCTGTTGTGTGCTCAGTAAAGCTGCAGGT